>NC_066581.1:371674688-371988182 GCF_024323335.1 Lathyrus oleraceus | reverse complement strand
CCCCCTTCTTACAAAAATGATGACAAAAGAGTCGAGGCCCAAGTAGCAATGACCAAATTCGGCCCAACCAAATCCGAAGACATGGCGGGCGTCATGAAGTCTGCAAACTTTAACGGGACAAAACCCTATTTTCACCATTTTCACCTTCTTCAACCTCTCCAAACCCATTTTCTCCTTCTCCCAACTCCACCAAAGTTCACGAAAAATCTCAACTTTCTCATTTTGACTCCAAGCCATTACCATTTCCAAACTTCACTCAACCATCTCTCCACCAAAAATTGACTTAAACTCCATTTTTCATTCCCTTTCTATAAATACCCATTTCTCTCTTCAATCACCATTAATGGCCGGAATGGAGTTCAACAACATCATTCTTCGTGGAGGAAAACCCCGAGAGCGACAAAACAAGATTTTGCAAAAATTGCAATCTCGGGAGATCCTCGCTACCAGGTATGTAGAAGAAGAGTGCTTGTACACTTTAGGAACATACCATAGTGTTTTCCACATGCTTGATACTTTAGGATTACACGATATTTTTGCTAGTAAAGCACCCACCTATGATAGGCTGACTAGGGAATTTTTGAGTTCCCTAATTTACACTGCTTACCCTGGCACTGCTAGCATGGTAGGTACCGTTTGTTTTAGAATGTTTAATGTGGAATATGAGTACACTACCGATGCTTTAACGGGTTTGCTAGGAATTCCTTACGATGAGGGTGTTATCTGTGAGACACCCTTAGATGTTGAATGAGCACTCAAAGCATTTACTTTTTGGAATAGATTATCAAATATGACTGTCACTTCCTTTGAAGGAATTTTGGCTTCTAATATTCATAACCCGACCATACGTATTTTTAGATACCTTTTGGCATGTGCCATATTTGGCCGGGAGAATTCTAACAAAGTAAATGCTCGTGAGTTGCTGTTTTTACAGGGTTGCCTCACTAATCGCAGGATCAATCCTGTTCCTTTTATGTTGGCCCATATGTCTGCCATTCTTAAAAAGGGAGGAACCATCTCTTTCGGTGGTTTGATTACTTCCATTGCTAGAGCGTTAAATCTCAATGCTTAGTTAGCCACCTTGGAACCACTCCCTCATGATCGGGAAAATAACAAGTGTACTATTTTGCCTTTTATAGTAATAATGGGGAAAATCCCCGAATGTCGATCTCAAGGACTGCACGTTAGTATTGAGTTTAAATTATCATTCAATTAAACAAAAAGTATTAATTTGGGTTTTTGAGTAAAAAGAAAATAATAAAGAAATATGAAAATAAGGGTTTATAGAGAAAAAGGAACAATGCCAGGGAAGGTGTATGATTTATCCTTGTAATTACTCGGAGTTACTATTGCATAAACAAATATCAATTACTACCAGTTCTCAAGGGTATTTTCTCCCAAGTCCTTGGTGAGAAAACCTTTAATCAATCTACCATAATTCCTATGTCCATAGCCAATTAGGGTGAAGTTAAGCTGTATAATATCAAGAATGCTCTGGTTCATACAGGGTATCCCTAGTCCTAGGTGATATTTACTGCAGAGTAACCTGATGAAAACCTTATCACTGGCGGTCCAGCCTAAGTGATAACCATAGATCATTCTCAATTGGTCCGAAAGAGAAAGCAATAAACACATCAAAAGGTTACCGTAAACAAAATATTATAAATGCAAATGTAAACTCAAATTCATTACAATTCTAAATCAGGGACACCCCCTAGCATTGAGGGGGTTTAACTACTCATATTTTTTAAAACCAATTCAAGATAAAAATTACACATTACAAGTAATTGGATGACTTTGATCTTCAATCGCTCCGGCTCATGAATCTCTTCAGCTCTCCAAATGCCTTGATCTCTGTAATACTTGATTGCTTCACAATATTGTGATTTGCTGTACTCCAGGATGCTTTTTCCTTTGGCAGAAGACCTCTTTTTATAGTGAAAGTTCCCAGCAGCAGTTGGACAGGTCCAAAGATGTCTCCATAAAGCCCGAAGAATGAAAAGCCCGGAAAATTGGAAATATTGAGCTTGGGCTGACACGGCCCGTGTCAGCCTACTGGTTCTCCTAACACGCTCATGGCATGCCCAACACGGGGGGAGTTTCTGCCTAAAACGGCCCGTGTCAGCTGATACGGGTGGCCGTGTCAGGCTACTATTTTCTTCTTCTATTTCCCTTGCTCTGACACGGCCCGTGTCAGGTGACACGGGTGGCCGTGTCAGGTCTCCTGTACCGGGATTTTCTGCTCTTTAGCGTGCTGAACTCTCGCACTGTCGTGTTCTGAGTTCTCCGGTTCTTCTACCTGGATCTGTCAGACAAAAACACAGATATCCCACGCATAAAATCAAGATAAACAAAGTAAAACATAACAAAGATTAAAAATGCGTAAATAAAATAACAGAAGTAAAACTAATCGAATTGTACCTTAAATGCTTGCATAGTGTATCAAATGTCTCTGTTTTACGTCGGATCAGTAACGAAAACTTACTATAAATGGTGACTGATCACAACCCCAAACTTAGCTCATTGCTTATCCCAAGTAATGTCTCACTATCACTCCCCAGAATTCTTTATGCTTTCCACCACTGTTGAGATCATTCACGAACGTCTTCCCTTTCCTTCCACAAGTCCTACCCATCCTCGTAAGTCATCATTCACACTTCCACTTTAAAGCACTGTTTCACCTGTCAGCTTATTTCACATTCTCACCAATTCTCTTGGGGTTAACTGTTTACACTCATAATTCAAAGTATGCAATATCACTCACAAGTTTGAATAGTCTCTCTTTTCTCATCACCTACACATAACACACACACTTTAGAGGTCTTTAGGGTTGTAGCTTGGTTTGGGTTAGGGTATGGATTAAAAAGGAAAACAAGGGGTTTTTGGTTCAGAGTCGATGTTACATCCTGTGTTTGTTTCTTTTATTTCCTCGGTTTTCTTTATTTCTTGAATTTTTACCGACTGCCCTTTTCAGTGCTTTTTCTATTGAATCATCGATTATTTGATTTTTATTTTTCTTTCTTTTTCTCGATTCATCATTTTTTCTTATTTATTTTGTTTTTGCACTTTCTAGGGCTTTGAGAGCTTTTAGGGTTTTTACCCCAAACTTAGCTTTTTAACACAGTTGGGAATGTATTCTCATGACTCTGAACAGGGTGAGGAAGTGTTTTTGGCCAATGGTTACATTCATGGTGTTTTAAACAAAAAAATTGGATATAGGCTCAAAGGGGGTTAACGAAGGATATAATAATGCGGGATGGCTAGAAAGGCTCGAGGTTAATTACAAACAACGTGCCTCAGTGTGTGTATCATGCAGTGACAGTCCCAGAGAGTCTACGCAAATTCAGAGTGATAAAGACAAACCTGAATGACGCTCATGATGATTAATGTGTTTGGCTTTTTTTGACTCACTTGGTTTGGTTCAGCTTTGACAGGATCCACAGTGCTTCTTAATTTGGTGCAATTGCTTTCTTACTTCGGAGTGTGCAGGATACTCGTGTCGGTTAAGCTGTGTACGTTGCCGCCTGCTGGGTGGGTTCCTGATGCTGTGGAACAAACTTCTCAGGAGGTGCTTGAGGATATTCTTCTTCTCGTCCTTCTTCCCGGTCATCTACAAAGTGCTCACCTGCCTTAAAGTGGTCAGTTTCGTGGCGTTCATCCGCTTCGGGATCGACACTCACATATAACCAATTCGCAGAGTCAGTGATAGCCACTCTGTCCGGATCCGGAAGAGCGATGATAAACCTTTTATGAATGAGGACGGAATAGTAGGTGGGTGTAAGACCCCAATTTTGGCCCTAAGATCCCTCATGGCCCATATCATATCATATCATGGCCTCAAGGATCATTGCATACCCTAGCTTCCCTCCTAGTGGGTGGTTTGCCTTGTGAGTGTGGTTCTTGATCACCAAGCATGCCTTGCATTTGTATACCTTTGCTTTTCATATGTTTATCATTCAAAAAGTACAAAAATATTGTCAGCTAACCTTGTTGCTTGCAGTTGAAGCAATCATCAGCAATTAGGTCAAAGACAGTCAACAGTCAGTCAAAGCAGTGGATGGTGGCCATTCTTGCAGAATTTGGGCACCATGATCAATAATCAAGAGTTCATATATCTTGGGACATCATTTGGAATCAAGTTCTCAAGGAATTAGGGTTTGGAATTCATCAGAGGTGCTTCAATCATCCAAAACCCTAGAAAAGTCAACAGAAGTCAAACTTGGTCAACTGTGGATTTAATCAGTGATTTGATGGATAGAATTGATTTGAAGGAGCTCATTCATGTCCATACAAGCCTCATATGTCATGTCAAACCTCATCATGGAAGAAAATCAAGTCAAACAGAAAATTTCCCAAAATAGAAAGTGGACCTGTAATTTTAACTGCCAAAAATGGAAACTTCTTGATCTTAAACTTACATCATGATACAAGCTTCAAATGAATTTTTGCCCAACATGAAAGTTGAAGATCTTGTTCTCCCATTTTCAAAAAGTCCAAGAACTCCCAAATCCCATGTGTGGTTGTCAAGATATGATCAATTCAATTTCAAGAATTTGTGAACTTCAACAAGCCATATCTCATGAACCATAAGGCCAAATTTGGTGGGGTTTTTTCCTACAAACCACATTTCATCTCCTCTTTCCAAAAATATAAATTTCATGAACCAAAACCTTGCCAATCAAAATGGCATTTTTTGACTTGTTTCATTTAAAATTCAAGTTTGACCAAAAGTTGACTTTTTGATTTAGCAAGTTTTAACACTTTTGGCCAATTGGGAATTGTTTGGAAGGCTATTTGCAACATGTTCCAAGCCCAAATTTGTGCTCATGCTACTATCATACCACCATTTTGGCCAAAGGTGCAAATTTAGCAATATGGCTTCATTAAAGTAAACAAACTTAGCACTTCATGAGCAGACATAAAACAGCAAACATAATGGTCATTGGCAGCCTGTTTTGAAGCCCAAACCGTGCAGACCATACACCTCCACTTCCATATTTTCCAAATTAGCAAAATGTGCAATTGGTTCTATTTGAGTTAAGCAAGCTTAAGCATTTCATTAGCAATGTTAAACAGACCAATATAAAGCAATTTTCTGTCATTTTGAACCCTAGAGACACAGCCTCCACGATCAGAAAACCTTCACTCTCTCATTTTTGCATTTTTTTTGCACTTTTGCATTTTCTGCTCAAAACTTCAGAAACCCTCGAGCATTCTTTGTTTCTATCATCACTTGGACTTCATTTGGAGCTCTTTACAACCATCGAATCCCAGCTGGAACTTCATTTTCGAGTTCTGTTTTTCCATGGACCAGCAATGGCAGATCGAGATTTGAAGTATTCTAAGCTTTGCTGAGCCAAGGTTCTTCAAGCATACATCATTATCAACCATCACCTTCATCTGTAACGAGCTACATCCTCAAAACAACACCTGATTCTCCATTTGCTTCAAAATCAAGTAAGTGCTCGACCTTCTTCTTTTACCAAATCATGCTATGTTTAGGATAGTTCTTTGTATGCTGGTTCCAATGCAACTTGAATCGTGGCAAATGGTTATGTTATGGCTGAGAAATATGGATTTCATTTTTATGCTTGAAGTTGTTTTCCATCGATTTGCTGTGATGTTGTGGATTTCATGAAAACTATGCTTGGATTATGTATGTATGATGTCTGGGGATCACATTGCTATGCTCATTTTTTATTTCTGGGCATTTTGAAATTTCGAGCTCATGAAGGTGATGAAGTTGTTGCTGCTGTTGTGATAAACCCTAGCATTCCCAGAATTTGCATGAACTGTTTGGTTTGTTGTATGATGCTGCATGATGTTCACTATACCAATGCCATGCTGTTTGTGTGATCTTGTTGAATGTTATTTTGGTGATTGCATGAAGATGAATACATGCCCTGCTGCTAAAACCCTAAGGGTTTTGAACCCAGAAACATGGGCATCGATTGGCTTGTTTACTGTTCCATTGGCAACAGCCAATGAGAACATTTCATTGCATTTGCCAAAACGCAGCGCTTAGTTAAATGAGGCGCTTATTTACCAATATGCCATGCTGACTTTGGGTTGACTCATTATTCCATGTCTTTTGTTCATGCTTGGTCCAATTTGTTACTCATCTTCAACAATTCATTTTTCACTCAATTTAACTCCAAAAATCACGAAATTTTTTCCATCAAGTTCATGAGAATGTCTACTATTTTGTCATGATTTTAATTATTTTTTTGGTTGGCTGGATTTTTTATGGTATTAGGTTTCTTGACATGTATGCATAATTTGTACCTTTTGCCATTCCTTTTGTGAAATAATGATGAGGCATCCAATGACCCTAAAATTTTTGTGGCTAATCTACACTCATTCATGTTCATTTTGATGTGAAGTTTGTGCATTTATCATATGTGGTTTGTGAGATATGAGTTTCTGAAGTAGGGTGTGACAATTTGTGTCACACCATTGATATGCAAGTTCATGATTTTTGTTCACATGCTTCCTGGCTTCCAAATAATGTGAAATTTTGCATGAGCCATCCCTTATATGTCTAGTCTGTGTATGAATTTTCTTGGATTTAATCATGCCATTTCCTATTTGTTTGTGAATTTTCTTCTCTGCCTAGTCAATTGTTGACTTTGTGTGACACACCTTGCCATTTCATTTGGGAAATTCTCATATCTTATTGTATGATCATGAAATTTCACATGTGCATACTAGACATCTTGAGCTTTGCATTGGTGTTAATCCCATCCATTTCTCATCTGTTTTCATTTTGTTATGATTTTTTGAAGATGACACATGTTTTGTTGACCTCTTTGTGCATACTTGAAATTATGTTGACTTCCTGATTTTAATTGACTATTTTCTCATGATCCAATTGAGCTGAAATTTCACATGCATGCTATGTTATGGATTGTGATTGAGTGTGAATTATTTCATAATTTTTGGGATTGATTATGTTTGCTTTTGAGCTTGGTCTTGCTGTTGACCTATTTGTGCTTCCTTTTGCCATGTTTTGACTTCTTTGGTCCATAAAATGACAATGATGCATGATTTGAGTTTGAAACCAATTGTGCTTGCTTCTTAAATGCTTGAACTTGACTTTGGTTGACTATTGTTTGCTGTTTTGACTTTCCCTTTTGTTTTTGACCCTAGGCTTGTCCTAGTGGTCTTTTGGGCTTATGATTGAGTTTATGTTTCAGGTTAAGCACCAATGCTTCAAAGAAACCATACAAATTGGTTGTGCTTGACTATATTATCATGTGCTAACCTTTGTTTTGTAGGTGTGACTCATGTGACTTGAGTCTTGTGCTTTGCACATTGGTCCCTCTGATTTAATTGTTTGATTCATTTCCTTTTGATTTAAACTGTTGAGCTGTTTACTGATTAGTTTGACTATTTCAGGTACCCTTTTAGTTGCTTAAGTTCTTTGAACTTGCTTGCTTTGCTATTTAGCAATTTGCTTTTGAGGTATAATTACTTCTTCTTCATGTAGTCTGGAGACCCGGCCTGTTATTTGGCCGGGCAAACTGTCTGAAGTCCTCCTTAAGAGGCAATGCTTGTGTGTGTTTAAAATTGTCCCAAGCAGGAAAAGTCCTTCAAGTAAGGCAATTGGTAGATCAAAGGGATAAGTAGCCTATCCCCTACTATTCAGTGAGTCTTCTCCTTGCTCCCATTACATGGTTGTAGCATTGAGATCCTAACCCAAGATCTATAGAGTCTAATGTGGAAAGAGTTCCTACTTTCTGAACTCCCACACTTTCTGAAATGCTCTCCCTGATCAGGGATAAGAGCAATGAGGCACACCCCTCATCTCTTTTCATCTGCTTCACCTTAGCCTCTCAATGGCAAGGTTAAGAGCAACTTTTTACCCTATTCCAGTTGGCCTCAGTGCCTAACCCTCTTGTGTGAGCCTCCTTGTTTGGCTATAGAGTGTGTTGTTTGATATTGATTGATTGATTGATTACTTCATATGCACATGCTTGCTTGTATGCTCTATGCATTTATCATCATCATTAATTGCTCATTAATGCATAATCATCTCATTTGTCTTTATGACTTATCATTGCTGTTTACCCATTGAGGACAATTGTAAGACCATCCATCGGCCATTGCTCCTATGATATGGAAGTGAGTATAAGACCATCACCTTGGCCACTCATCTTATCTTTGCTTGATGCATTTGATTGTATGTGAGGAAGCAACTGTAAGTCCCTGCAAGTTGGCATTTGCTTTCCTGTGATCATGTTGCATTGTTTGATTGTATGTGAGGATACAACTGTAAGTCCCTGCAAGTTGGCATTTGTATTCCTAGGACCATACTGTGGAGGTTAGAGTAAGCCCAGACAGATTGGCATCTGACTTCCATGTTTTGTTTTTCTTTGTTTATGTGAGGTCGCAATTGTAAGTCCCTGTAAGTTGGCATTTGCTTTCCTATGATCATATGTTGGATATTGGTATAAGTCCAGACAGATTGGCATCCGGTATCCAAGTTTCATTTTGTTTTAGGAGATTAGTGTAAGACCATTGAGTGGCATCTGATATCCAGTTTTATTTTAGGAGACTGGTGTAAATCCATCTATTGGTATCCGGTATCCGCCTTTTATGTCTTTGCTTGAGGAGATTAGTGTAAGACCATTGAGTGGCCTCTGATATCCCGTTCTGTTTTAGGAGATTGGTATAAGCCCAGTGATTGGCATTCGATATCCGCTTTTGCTTTCTTCTTTGTTTGTTTGTTATTATCCATTGCTATTCCAAAGGACACACTTGAATCATCTCCTATATGATCTCAAGAAGTGAACCTTCTAAGAAGTTTTACAATCCATCTTCATCCATTCATCCCCATTATGTCCTAAACCTTTTCACACTTTGATTTCCAACTTGGCATAAGTGTTGTGCAAACATCTTCATGTTTTCTAACTAAAAACCTGGACTCAAGTCCTTGACACTTTTTCAAACTTCATTTCATAATACTTTTTCAAATCAATCTTAATCATACTTTGACTCCATTTTCATAATCACAATCAATTAACTTCACCCATTCACTTGTTTTGGCTTTGTCCATTGTTAATCTTTTCATGCATTAGCCATAGGTTTCAATTATCTTTGTGGTTGATGTAAATCTTGCCTATCCTTAGTGAGTCGACAGTAAGACTTCCGTACTGAAAACAGGGCTAACCCCTCTAGTACGTCGAAGCTATCCTCGCATGGTGGATGTTGTTTTTGGTCGAGTGTTCTCCCATTGATAATGAAAAGCCTCAGTGCTTGTGTTTAAAATTGAATCCACCAACTTTTGGAAATCTTTTAGCCGAACTACGGCGTTTTGATCCTTACCTTTGATGGAAGGTACGTAGGCAGCGGGTTCATCCGTTCAAACCCAATAACCCAATAAAATTGTACATTCTTTTCTCATCATCCCAATCATGTTTGCACAATACTTATGTCATAACAAATAACAATTCATTACAACAAGTGTGAAAAGGGCTCCCTAGGAGTACCTAGGACGTAGTGGGTGCCTAACACCTTCCCATTGCGTAATTTACCCCTTACCCAGACTCTCTGATCTTTTTATTAGTTTTCTACGTGTAAAACTTCTTAGGCTTTTGTTCGCTTTTTAGCCAGTCCTTTGGATAAATAAAAGTGTGGTGGCGACTCGAAAATTTCATTGTATCTCTTGCTTATGATTTAATCGATAGATCATATAGCGACGAATACACCGCTACAGAAAAGTGGCGACTCTGCTGGGGAGACTCTCACCAGAATCCTTGGTGGTATTGCCTACTTTTCACCTTGTTGTGTTATATTATTATTTGTTATTTGACATATTTTTGTACAATTTGGGATCACTGTATTGATTGTAATGTGTGAATTGCTTGATATACATATGCTGTTTGCTTGGTGATCTGTGAGATGAGTTCTGTACCCGAACTCGAGTGCACTCTAGGATAGGAGAATGGCATAGTCTTGTTGACTGGTGTGGAGTATTCCTTAGCCAGTTGACTTGCGAGCCCATTCACTTGGTGGAGGTCATGTTGAACTAATAATGTCACACAAGTTATTTGTGGTTAGGCATTATTCTTTCAATCATGTGCCGCAGAAGCCAAGGACCTTAGTTTACCAAACCCATCTTGGCCTATTTTTTAGGACCGTAGTGCGGAGGTCGTTCAGATGTCAGTTCTGATACGATTGTCACGCGATACTACACTCATGAGAGTTTCTCTTGAGAATATTCTTGGAATACGAGTATTCGTTCCTCCGATAATATTCGAAAGATGGAACGATGATTATGGGAACCTCTGATAGAACATGTCTGGCAGGTTTAAACCCTAGTACACTCCTTTTGGGTGGTTCTTAACCGAGACTCCATGCTCGTGACTCTCAACAAACCCATGATTCGTGGTTGAGTCGTTCAAACATTGTTAATATCAATGGATCCCGGATCAGGTGTAAAACCTAAAATCCACCAAAGCGGCTGGTTGATATTAAGAATGTCTGAACCGGTTCACGTACCGTTAATATCAATGGAACTTGGGTGTCGATAAGGTGAAAACCTAAATCCACCAAAATGGATGATTGATATTAGGGATACATAGAGCTTTCCCACGACCTTTGTTTGGTGTGTTTTGCTTGATCCTTGAGTGTGTTTGTTGCATTCATGCATTCACGCATTCATCTACATCCATATCATCAGAAAAAAGAAAATTTTCAAGGAACTTAAAGGGTTTATTTGCAAAATTTTCAGACATGGAAAGACCGAAAAGGCATACAAAGAAGTACAGCTTCAAACAGCCCGATGTAAAAGAGTTAAGGAATCTGACATCGTATGTATTAGATCCCTTGGGTTTCAAAGCTCGCTATGGGAAACTTCTACCGCTGCTCACCACTCAGGTTGACGAAGGATTGATGAGTACTCTGGCTCAGTTCTACGATCCGTTGCATCATTGCTTCTTATTTCCGGATTTCCAGTTATTGCCGACTTTGGAAGAATACTCTCACCTTATTGGGATTCCGATTCTGGATCAAGTGCCGTTCAGTGGCTTAGAGAGTATTCTATCTGCTCGAGAGATTTCCAGTCTGTTGCACATAGATGAGGATCTAATTAGAGCTAATCTGACTACCAAAGGCGGAATTCAGGGTTTTCCTTCCGAGTTCCTCATTGCCCAAGCTACCTTTTATGGGAAGGCCATGAGTGAGGATGCCTTTGAGGCTCTATTTGTGCTGCTCATCTATGGATTGGTGCTGTTTCCCAACTTCGACAAGTTCGTGGACATGAACGCCATTAGGATCTTCTCAGTCCTTAATCCAGTTCCGACTTTGTTGGGTGATGCATATGTCTCCATGCATCTGAGGAATATGAAGAATGGAGGAGTCATTGTCTGCTGTTTACCCCTGCTGTACAAGTGGTTTATTTCGCACTTGCCGCAGACAGTTGCTTTCAAGGAGAACAAGGGATGTCTACGGTGGTCTCAGAGACTCATGTCTCTCACCAATGATGATATCACCTGGTATGATCGCGTGTATGATACCGTTCAGATCATCGACTATTGTGGTGAATTCCCTAATGTGCCTCTTCTTGGTACATGTGGTGGGATTACCTACAATCCTATTCTCGCACGTCGTCAGCTTGGGTTCCCCCTAAAGGATAAACCTAATAACATTCTGTTAGAAGGTGTGTTCTTTCAGGAGGGTAAAGATCCCCAAGGCCTGAAAGCCAGATTTGTCCGTGCATGGCGCAATATCCGTAAGAAGAGTAGGAATGAATTGGGTCCGAAGAACTGCATTGCTTTGGAGCCATACACCTCTTGGGTCAGACAGAGAGCTGCCACCTACCTGATGCCATATGATCATCCGAGACCTACACCGTTGGATGTGGCTGGGCCTTCAACCCTCCCTACCCAACGTGTAGAGGAGTTGAGAGAAGAAGACCTTTCGCGTGCCTGGATCCGTGAAAGAGAGGAATTGCTGCAGCAGCTCAAGGAGAAGGATGCTATGATTGAATTTCTCGAGCACCGAGTGATCGACGATCCGAACGACACTTGGACTTCTCTGCTTCCTCAGTCATCCAAATTCTGGAAGAGGAAGTATGATCGACTTGCTAAAGAGAAAGCTGATATGGAGGCTGCCTATGAGAGAGAGATTAAGAAGTTGTGCACTTCTCGTCTTCCAGCATCCCGAGCTAATAGGGATCCATAGGATGTCATTTACCTTTCCTCTTTGTAATAATCAAAAGAATGCTGTATTCCTTTGTCTTAACATTTTGAATGAAATATTTTTCCATGAGCAATTAAAATGTTTAAATATTCAAAATATTGCAAAAAAAAATACCCTAAGGGTTCCTTGAAAAACAAAGCATTTGCACAAGCATTTCATGCATCATCCTTGCATAAACAGGTACCCCTTTGTTTCTGGTCTTCTGGTTCTAACCTCTGTTCTTCATTTATTTTGAAGACAAGCTGACTCACCGGTATTATACAAGAGTCAACTCTGCCAGAATCATGGAACAGTTGGAGCAAGAGAACCAAAGTCTAAGAGAAGAGGTCGCCAGACTTGGCGCTTTGATGGAGCAACTCCTTGCTGCCCAAAACCAGCCTGCTCAACAGCCAGCAACTCCGGTTCAGCGGACGGTTATTTCAGAAGTGGCTACTTCGACGGTGCCAGTCAGCGCCCATCAGCCCAATGCTATGCCTCCCGGTTTTCCTTGGGGGATGCCTCCAGGCTTCATGCCTGATCTGCCAGCTCCTACATTTGTTCAAATGCCGGCATCTAGCCCGGTCCCTGTTCCCGCTCCTCCTGTCGTGCATACCATGCCTAGGGTAGACGACACCATCTATCACTCTGAGGCATCTGAGGGCTCAGATGTTCATGAAAAGATGGACGCAATGAACGATCAATTCCTCGAGCTGAGAAAGGAATTGAGGACTCTTCGAGGCAAAGATCTTTTCGGCAAGTCTGCAGCCGAACTTTGCTTAGTTCCCGGTGTCAAGATACCGATCAAATTCAAGGTCCCAGACTTTGAAAAGTATAAGGGGAACACCTGTCCACTAGCTCACCTGGTCATGTACGCCAGGAAGATGTCAACTCAGACAGATAATGATCAACTCTTGATTCATTATTTTCAAGACAGTTTGTCTGGTGCCGCGCTCAGATGGTACATGAGCCTGGACAGTGTCAACATCCGGTCTTTCAACGACCTTGGCGAAGCTTTCGTCAAGCAATACAAATACAATGTTGATATGGCACCTGACCGAGATCAACTCAGGTCCATGTCACAGAAAGATAAAGAATCGTTCAAGGAGTACGCCCAGAGATGGCGTGAGCTGGCAGCTCAAATCACTCCACCGTTGGAAGAGAAAGAGATGACCGAGATTTTTCTGAAAACTCTTGGTTCATTTTACTATGAACGAATGGTGGCTAGCGCTCCCTCTGATTTCACCGAGATGGTGAACATGGGGATGCGTCTCGAAGAAGGCGTCCGCGAAGGACGGTTGGCCAAAGATGATGGTTCTTCCTCTAAGCGATATGGAGCGTTTAAGAGGAAAGAAGGGGAAGCCCATGCCGTGCAGTCTCAGCCAAAACAAAGAAGGCCCTCTGTTCAGAGGAAGCCTGCACGACGTGCCGGACATCAGCATCAGGTGGCTCATATAGCACCTGTATTCAAAGACAGTGCGCCATAATATCAACCTCAACAGTATCAGCATCAACAACAGTATCAGCAACCACAGTATCCACAACAATCTCGTCCACAACAACAGGCCTACCAGCCTCGTGGGAATACGAGTAATCAAGCAAACATGGGTTATGAAAGGAAGAAGATAAGTTTTGATCCGATTCCTATGTCTTATGCGGAGTTATATCCCTCTCTAATAGAGCGGAAGTTGGTTTCTCCGAGAGATCCTCCGGCTATACCGGTCAACCCGCAATGGTGGTATAAGCCTGACCAGCATTGTGTCTATCACTCTGGCGCTCCGGGCCATGACATTGAAAATTGCCTCCAGCTGAAGACTAAGGTTCAAGACCTTATGAGGAGCGGAATTCTGAGTTTTGAGGACTCAAATCCGAACGTCACCAGGAACCCATTGCCTTCGCATGGGAAATCTGTGAACATGATTCAGGAATGCCTTGGGAAGTACAAGGTTAAATATGTCAGCCACATCAGGCAGTCGTTGGTTGATTTACATAAGATGCTGTGTCAGCACAGTTATTTGGAGCATAACCACGACCAGTGCCGCGTTTGTTCGGTTAATCGCTTGGGTTGCGACCAAGTACGCCGTGAACTTCAGAAGCTGTTGAATGAAGGTACCATTGAGATTCTCTAGAATCGCAATGTTGATACAGTTGAACCTGAAGTGAATGTCATATCACCAGTGTTCAAGCTGCCTGAACCGGTTGTTATTCGCTACAATAGCAACAAGCCCAAGGCTTCACCTTCTTTGATCATCAAACCGGCAGGCCCTGTGCCTTATACATCTGATCGAGCTGTGCCATTCCGGTACAATCCTGTCGCTGTCCAGGATGGAGTAGAGGTCCCTTTGCCTTCGACTTCTGTGACCACTATTGCCGATGTTAGTGGGTTGACCCGAAGCGGTCGTGTATTTTCTGCGCCTCCAAAGGCTACTGTTTCTGATACTGTTGAGCGCCCTGTGGGAATCGTTGTGAATGTTCAGAATCCGGCACTTGATGTTGCCAAACCCTCCTCGTCTGTACAAAAGACTCCTGTTTCTTCAGTTGGCCCAAGTGGCATTGTTGATGAAGAATCTGATGAGATGCTGAGGCTCATCAGAAAGAGTGAGTACAACATTGTAGACCAGCTTCTACACACGCCCTCCAAGATCTCTATTCTTTCTCTATTGCTGAATTCAGAGCCTCATAGGGAGTCTCTGCAGAAAGTCTTGGATCTGGCGTATGTCGATCATGACGTCACCCTGGAACAATTTGATAGTATAGTTGCAAACATTACCGCTTGCAACACTTTGAGCTTTTGTGACGATGATCTCCCTGAGGAGGGAAGAGACCACAACATGGCCTTACATATCTCAATGAATTGCAAATCTGATGCAATGTCCAATGTACTGGTGGACACTGGATCGTCTCTTAATGTATTGCCAAAATCCACACTCTCTCGACTGTCATATCAAGGTCCTCCTATGAGGCAGAGTGGGGTTGTTGTAAAAGCTTTTGATAGGTCGCGCAAGACCGTGATTGGGGAAGTTGACCTCCCAATCAAGATAGGACCAAGTGATTTCCAAGTTACTTTCCAAGTAATGGATATCCATCCATCGTACAGCTGTCTCTTAGGCAGACCATGGATTCACGAGGCTGGCGCCGTGACATCCACCCTACACCAAAAGCTGAAGTTCGTGAAAAACAAGAAATTGGTTGTAGTAGGGGGAGAAAAGGCTCTCCTGGTCAGTAATTTATCTTCTTTCTCGTACATTGACGCAGAGGATGAAGTTGGAACTCAATTCCAAGCTTTATCTATTGATGAACCAATCGAGAAGAAGTCTCCTTCATTCACTTCCTACCGAAATGCTAAGCTGGCCATTGAATGTGGTGCAGTTGCTGGATTAGGGAAAGTGCTTGAACTTGAAGATAATCGATCCCGGGCTGGCATTGGCTATGGTTCTGGGGCATGCAATGAGCAAGGTTTGTTCGCGAATGGATGATTCATCCATGCTGATCAACCTGAAGAAGAAGTTGCTGCTACTCTAGAAGAAGACGCAGAAGACTTGAACAATTTTGTCATTCCTGGTGGTGTCTGCCACAATTGGGTCGCTGCGGATGTTCCTACGGTTATTCATAAGTCAGCGTGATTTGTTCACTTTGCTTAAAACCCTTCTCCCATGCCAAAAGGAGAAGTGATGACATTGTTGGCAGCATTTAATACAATGATGTTTTCATTCAATTAATGCATTGTCAAACATTTGTTTTTCCATTTGTTTTCACTTTTTGCTTTTGCATGAAATCAGTGATCACAAAAAAACCCTGAAAAACAATAAAACAACATTTTTCATCTGCATAAATGATTTGTTTGTTTAAAATTCAAAAGCTTTTCACTATCCAGAATCATTATGCAGGGATTTCTAAACCCATTGAACATAATGACCCGACGCCATCTCCCAATCTTGAAGTCCTTGTATCTGAGGCAGAGGAAGATGATATTGAAGGGGATTCCTGACGAGATTACCCACCTTCTTGAGTACGAAAGAAGCTCATTCAGCTGTATCATGAGAATCAGCAAAACAGTCAAACTGGGGCAGTAAAAAAAAAAAATAAAAAAAAAACAAAAAAAAAAGAAGAAAGAGGGTGAAAAATAAGAAAAAAATCAAAAAAACAGGAAAATTTTTTTCAAAATTTTTCCAAAGGGAAAAAAGAAAAAATTATACCCTCAAGTCCCTAGTTGACTGATGCTGAATGGATTCAGAGTCGTTATGACCAACTGAATTTGATCGAAGAGAAGAGATTAACTGCCATGTGCCATGGTCAGTTATATCAACAAAGAATGAAGAAAGCATTTGACAAGAAGGTCAAGCCTCGTGTGTTTCGAGAAGGTGACCTTGTGCTCAAGAAAGTTTTGTCTTTCGCGCCCGATTCCAGGGGCAAGTGGACTCCAAACTACGAGGGTCCATATGTTGTTAAGGGAGCCTTTTCAGGCGGTGCTTTGATGCTTACAACAATGGATGGGGAGGATTTCACTCGTCCTGTGAATTCAGATGCAGTCAAGAGATACTTTGCCTAAAAAAAAAGTATATGCAAATGAAAAAACAGAATAGCTCGCTAAGTTGAAAACCCGAAAGGGCGGCTTAGGCAAAAATGAGCGTCTCGGTGGAGAACCCGCAAGGGTAATCCAGGAAAAATTAGAGACTTGGAAAAAAGAGATATATTTGCATCCCGCTAGATTGAGTACCTCACCCTGGGGCAATCTAGGCAAAAATTAGGGATTTGGCAAGTAACTGCATCCTGACAAGACTTTCTGGTTCATCAGTCGTCATTTCGTCAGAAGATTCTCGACTCGTCGTCAACCGAAGCTTCGGATACATCGAGATTCAAATTGGTAGAGAAAGGATCATTATGTTCAATGTAGCCCTCTTCCAATATATATCACTGATTTCAAATTTGTACAGATCTATGGAGTCTTGCCATTTGCAGGCTACCATTCTATCAAATCAATTTGAGCTTTTTATCCAATTATTTGCACTCTTATTTGTTTCAATTCAACAAATGTTTTGCATGTTTTAAATTGATAAAATATCATTGTTTTAAACAAATCAAATTTTTCAAAATTTTTGTTTTAAACAAAGTGAACATTCACAAGATTGAAAGGATACTCAAGAATATCTCAGTGCTCTCCCGAGGGTGGCATGATTTCCAACAGGTAAGACATTTGTTCATATTCCTGGTTTGGTTGTATCTTCTTTCTTCAGACCTTTGTTGGGGTTGTTCCTCAAACAAAATTATTGTTGGGGTTGTTCCCCAGTATAGTTGCAAGCAGAGTGTTGTTGAAGACTTCGTTTTCTCCAGCAGCAGTTGCCAGCATGAGTGCTTTTCTTGTAGAAGTTTCGGCGGTTGATGGTTTGTCATCTTGGTGCCCCGTTACTTTCTCCAGTGGGTCGTATGCCCCAGACTTTATTTGTCTCCTCAGCGCAGTCATGAGTATAACTGTTTATTGATATTCCCCTCGGAGTCGCGAGTAGAACTGTTATTAATATCCCCATCGGATCCGCGAGCAGAGTTGTTATCACTCTTCCCGGTGCAGTTGCCAGCGGAGCTGTCTGTTTCCTCAGCACAGTTGCTTTCTTTTGAAGACTTGGTAAGTCAGTGGTTTGATACCCAGTACTTTACCTTTTCCCCGGCGAAGTCGTCTGCGGAATTGTTGCTATCTCTCCATCAGAGTTTATCTCTCCAGCAGAGCAGGATTTATTTTCCTACTCGATGTTTGATTGGGTTGACGTCCCAGTATATTACAACCATCTTTTCCTCAGCTTAGTCTGCAGAACGTTTGTTATGGCCGTTTTGCCTGTTGAATACTCCTTCATTCCCGGTATGGTCGGATGATGGCTTTGGCCTCCAGTGAACGGATTGATTTCCTGACTGTTGGTGATCCTCAGTGGAGTGGCTCGTTGCAGAATCTACTTGTTGTGATCAGTTTGCTATGTATATTCTCCCCAAGTGGAATGATTCGTCGCAGAATCTACTTGTTTGATCTGTCCTCCCTCAGTGGGTTGTTCCCCAAGAGAGTAGCCGACAGTTTTCCCCAGTAGAGTTGCTTATGCAGTAAGATTCTATTTGGATGATATCATTCTCCCTCAGTGGGTTGTTCCCCAGCGGAGTTATGTGGATTTGCTTCTACAGCAGTTCGTGCTATGCGCACTTTTGTTTCTCAGTTGACACTGGGATCCCCTGCAGATACTTTGGGACTTCTCTTGTTCCCCTACAGATTCGTCTTGGTGGCTGTCTTTTGCCCGTTGTGACTTTCTGTACCCTGATTGGGTCGTTCCTTGATTCTCTGCTTCTTCAGCAGTACCTGCAGATCTTTGCTCTTCAGCATGTGGATCTCCGCAGATTGGCTCTCCAGCTGGTTTTTCCCCTGGAAGTATAATACCGGACGTTCGATTCCTGAACCTGTTTGTGTTAGAATTGTCTGTTTTGTCAGCATTCATCAAACATAAATCACGCATATTCATGCATACTCATAAAACATTCAGATATTCATGTCGCATTTCTTGCCATATATCTTTTGTTTGCCGTGTCTCCTGCTATGGTGATATAGATCTCTTTACAGATCTCCCCAAGCAGATGTCGGGTGTTATAAATCTCTCCATATAGAGTCAACCCCATAAGCAGAAAATGCGTCTGTCTTTCTTTCTGCAGTTCCCCACCGAGATATATCCTCGTGGATGACGGTTTCTTCCGTTTCCTCCCAACACATATATTGGGATGGATTTTCCTATTTGAGTTATATCCTCATTAGGACGTGTCTTGATTCAGTCTGTCTTTTCGGATTATTCCCGAATTGGCTATTTGTTAGATATCTTGTGCTTCCCAGTGGGTTGTTCCCCAGTGGAGTAGTTTTTGGGCCTCTACCCTCATAATTGGTAGTTATAAGTCCTACTTTTTCCTGGCTTTCTTAACAGAATTTGTGGTTATACACCTTTTATTCTCCAGCCAGAGTTTTTGGTTTTCTACCCTTATACCGGTAGTTGTAAACCCTATTTTCCTGCTCTTCAGCAGTTTGTGGTTTATTATAAACCCTATTTTGGTTTCCCGTGCGGATTTGTGATTTGTTCTATCCCCACGCGGAGTTTTTGGTCTTCTACCCCGTATTCGGTAGATGTAAACCCTAATTTTGTGGTTATCTTCATCTAGTCTTTGATGTTGATTTTCCTTTGCTTGGATAAGTTGCTCAGATCAGCACTTATATCCCTAGCAAGTCTTTTGTGGATAATTGCCATATGCTAGCAATTTTATCCCCAGTGGGTCCTTTCACCGTTTGCTAGTGATTTGTTCCCCAGATCATTGGTTGTGTACCAATGCATCCCCAGCTAGTCCCTGTGGATAATTGCCGGATGCTTGCAATTTATCTTCAGCAGATCGCCTTTCATTTACCCTTTTGTTGGTAATGTCTGTTGCCCTTTTTGATTGGTTATCATTATATGCCTGTTTTGGTATCCCGATGCCTTTCTTTTCGGTTGATTTATCCTTTATTAACCCAGTAACCGGTTGTGGATAATCTTCCATGCGAGTATATTATTCACGGTCTGCCGGTAATGAATAATATATCTCATGCACTCTTCAGTCGAAGCCTTTTGCGTTTCCCCAGTCGAGTAAGATTCGTTATTTCCCTTTGCGGAGTCGAATATTCTTGTTGTTGGATAATTGCCGGATGCTTGCAATTTATCCCTTTGAGTTGTCTTTCGTTTACCCGGATGCTTGGTATCGATTGTCCCTCTCTTGTGGTTAGTCACCTATTATATACCCAGTAACCGGTATCTCTGGTGTCTTTTCCTTTCGAGTGTATTATTCACGGTCTGCCGGTAATGAATAATATATCTCATGCGCTCTTTAGTTGGAATCCTTTGTTGATTTTCCCCAACTGAGCAAGATTCGTATTCTTTGTAGAATCGAATATCCATCCTTTAACCAGTTTGTGTTTTGGATGATGAGTGTTTTGGAAGTGGAATCCAATTCACGTTTCGGTAGATCACCTATTATATACCCAGTAACCGGTATCTCTGGTGTTTCTTACCATGCGAGTTTATTATCTACGTTCTGACGGTAATAGATAATATATCTCATGCGAGTATCTTGTCCACGGTCTGCCGGTAATGGATATTGTATCTCATGCACTCTTTGGGTTTGTGTCCCCAGTTGAGTAAGATTCATTTTCCCGTTGTGGATTCGAATGCCCATCCTTTAACCAGTTTGTGTTTTGGATGATGAGTGTTTTGGAAGTGAAAACCAATTCACGTCTTCGGATTTTATCCTATAAACAACCCAGTAACCGGTTCAGGATAATTTTCCTTTCGAGTATATTATTCACGGTCTGCCGGTAATGAATAATGTGTCTCATGCGCTCTTTAGTTGGAATCCTTTGTTGATTTTCCCCGGCTGAGCAAGATTCATATTCTTTGTAGAATCGAATATCCATCCTTTAACCAGTTTGTGTTTTGGATGATGAGTGTTTTGGAACACACACCAATTCACGTTTTTTGTCCATCCTTAAACAAGTCTGCTGTTCTAGCTTTCTTCAGGGTGATGAGTGTTTTGGAACACACACCAATTCACGTTTTTTGTCCATCCTTAAACAAGTCTGCTGTTCTAGCTTTCTTCAGGGTGATGAGTGTTTTGGAACACACACCAATTCACGTTTTTTGTCCATCCTTAAACAAGTCTGCTGTTCTAGCTTTCTTCAGGGTGATGAGTGTTTTGGAACACACACCAATTCACGTTTTTTGTCCATCCTTAAACAAGTCTGATGTTCTAGCTTTCTTCAGGGTGATGAGTGTTTTGGAACACACACCAATTCACGTTTTTTCGCCATCCTTTAAACAAGTCTGCTGTTCTAGCTTTCTTCAGGGTGATGAGTGTTTTGGAACACACACCAATTCACGTTTTTTGTCCATCCTTAAACAAGTCTGCTGTTCTAGCTTTCTTCAGGGTGATGAGTGTTTTGGAACACACACCAATTCACGTTTTTTCGCCATCCTTTAAACAAGTCTGTTGTTCTAGCTTTCTTCAGGGTGATGAGTGTTTTGGAACACACACCAATTCACGTTTTTTGTCCATCCTTAAACAAGTCTGCTGTTCTAGCTTTCTTCAGGGTGATGAGTGTTTTGGAACACACACCAATTCACGTTTTTTGTCCATCCTTAAACAAGTCTGCTGTTCTAGCTTTCTTCAGGGTGATGAGTGTTTTGGAACACACACCAATTCACGTTTTTTCGCCATCCTTTAAACAAGTCTGCTGTTCTAGCTTTCTTCAGGGTGATGAGTGTTTTGGAACACACACCAATTCACGTTTTTTGTCCATCCTTAAACAAGTCTGCTGTTCTAGCTTTCTTCAGGGTGATGAGTGTTTTGGAACACACACCAATTCACGTTTTTTTGTCCATCCTTAAACAAGTCTGCTGTTCTAGCTTTCTTCAGGGTGATGGGTGTCTTGGAACACAAACCAATTCACGTTTTCGGATCTTATCCTATAAACAACCTACAACCCGGTTCAGGATAACTTTCCATGCGAGTATATTATTCACGTTTTGACGGCTATGAATAATATATCTCATGCACTCTCTTGTCGAACACTTTGTTTGTTTCCCCAATCGAGTAAGATTTGCATTCTTTACAGAATCAAATATCCATCCTTTAAACAAGTTTGCTTTCGCTCTCTTCAGGATGATGAGTGTTTTGGAACACACACCAATTCACGTCTTTGGTCGGTCACCTGTTACATACCTACAACCCGGTATCCTTGGTGTTCCTTCCTGATTTTTGTTACCCTTATACCGGTAACATCTCATTTCTTTGGTGCTTCCTCAGTGAAGTTTTCCCTTTGCTTCTCCCCAGGAGCCAGCTTGTGTCTCTCCAATGGATTTATTTTCCATTTGGAATTCTTTTCCCCAGTGTAAGTCCTTCACTCCCCAGTGAGGTCTCCAGTCTGTTTTCTGTTTTTCCCTAATCAAAGTCGTGTTTTGTTCACGCTGTGTCAGTTTTGTTTATCCCCAACTAGAGTCTTGTCAGAGTCTCTGTTCCTGGTGAGTGTATTACTCCAATGGATCGTCTTTTCTTCTGTGTGAATCATATTCCCCACAGAATTTGTGTCTTTTGCATACATACATTTGCATCATGAGGTCTCTTAGGGACCAAAATTTGTCTCATTATTGTTATTTAAGCCCATTCTACCGCGTCGAGATGAAGATTTCTAAACTTCACTTCTCCGGCTAGAATGACCTTAAATAGGGGCATCTGTAAGACCCCAATTTTGGCCCTAAGATCCCTCATGGCCCATATCATATCATATCATGGCCTCAAGGATCATTGCATACCCTAGCTTCCCTCCTAGTGGGTGGTTTGCCTTGTGAGTGTGGTTCTTGATCACCAAGCATGCCTTGCATTTGTATACCTTTGCTTTTCATATGTTTATCATTCAAAAAGTACAAAAATATTGTCAGCTAACCTTGTTGCTTGCAGTTGAAGCAATCATCAGCAATTAGGTCAAAGACAGTCAACAGTCAGTCAAAGCAGTGGATGGTGGCCATTCTTGCAGAATTTGGGCACCATGATCAATAATCAAGAGTTCATATATCTTGGGACATCATTTGGAATCAAGTTCTCAAGGAATTAGGGTTTGGAATTCATCAGAGGTGCTTCAATCATCCAAAACCCTAGAAAAGTCAACAGAAGTCAAACTTGGTCAACTGTGGATTTAATCAGTGATTTGATGGATAGAATTGATTTGAAGGAGCTCATTCATGTCCATACAAGCCTTATATGTCATGTCAAACCTCATCATTGAAATTCTGGTGTAGTCAGAATTCAGATGTTATCCACCACGACATGACATCTGATCTAACATTGGAACTAATACAGCAAGATAGTTATTAACCACTGTACTAATATGCACAGGTTCACAGATGTCACGACATCTCATTCTATGTCACCCTAGAATGTATGAACCCCTGGTTCTGTGCTTCAGGAAGAAAGACTCAATAGAAGTCAAACCTAGCACTCACTTCAGTTGTTTTCTTCCATAGTTATCAGCATGATGTCTTACTGTTGATTTGAACATCATCTGTTACAGCATTACAGGTTTACCTTATTTTATAACTGGCAAAATTATAACATGCAAAAGGTAAAAACACACGTAATTGTTAACCCAGTTCAGTCCAACATGACCTACATCTGGGGGCTACCAAGCCAGGAAGAAGATCCACTATTAGTAGTATCAATTCAAAGCTAAACTCCCCCGTTTACAACTTATCACTTAATCCCTACCCAATGCAATCTATACCTAGGAACTCCTAGATAGAAACCTCCAGTTTCCATTCCTATCACTACAAATACAATGTAATGTGCAAACACCTTGAACTTGCTTCACAGCTTCATTCAAGAACATAATCACTCTTGCCTACAGGCTTTGAGTGACAAACACTCTCAGGTTTACCACTGAGAGACACATGGTAACCTTCCCACAGATTGGGAGGTTTACCTTACACACACCCTTAAAAATTCATTCTAAGAGGCTTACAAAGACTAGATTACAATCAGCTATTTATAACCTAATCACCCAAGTGGATTTGGGCCTTCAGAAATCGCAGCAAACTTCTCCTTTGCTGTTACAACATCAGCAGAGACTTTCTGCTACAAACAAGGTCTTCAATCTTTTAGTTCCTAAAATATCTCCATATTTAGTTCCTAAAATATCTCCATATTTAGTTCCTAAAATATCTCCACATTTAGTTCCTAAAATATCTCAAGACCTCCACAAATAATGCCACATAGGATTCTAACTAATTTCCACATATTAGTGTGCTAACAAATAGGCTATTTGTTAGGTTCCTTAATTGTAGCTTGGTTGTTGGTTTCCTGGATTTTCTCTAAGCTGTTGACTTCCTGAAGAATAGCCCAAGAAAAAGCTGAAACAGAAAACTGAACAACCTACAATTTAGCATATGCTGTCAGGCATGAATGTCACGACATTCAGCTTGACATCAAGGTCCATATGCTGAGTCTGTTTTTCCAGAAAACAGACTGTACAATTTTGCTGACCTGTACATAATCAAAATGACCATACTACAGTAACAGCTTACATTAATAAATGTCAAAGTGTCCAACTTAACATTTACACATTTGGCCTTAAGTTAGTTCTGTTATTCTCTTGAAGAACAAACTAAGTTACATGCTGAAGTATAACAGAACACCACTCTGTCTAATCTTCAGCAGCTGCTTTCAATGATGAATGTCATAACATCCAGTTTGACATTCAGTCAGTAGGCCTTATGCCAGGTCTGGTTCTTCCTTGATAACCAGACTGCAAATGAATACTAAGTTCTAACAGAACTTCTGTTCCTTAGTATCTGTTGACAGGTATGAATGTCACAGCATTCAATAATCCTGTTTTAGCTAGTCCTGCAGTAACTACAATGTAGTCACATATACATGTCATGACATCAGTCAAGACATTAGTGTTTTACCATATAATGCAGCCAATTAAACACCTACAAACTCCCCCTTTGGCAAATTTTTGGCTAAAACACTTTGATCCCCATAACAGAGTTCATGGCAGCGGAATACTACTAGCTAATACACTCAGAGTGGCAGCACACTCACACACATGGAAGTTAAATAAAAACTTCGCATAGCAGCACACACATATTAGAAGTTGCACCTAAACTTCAACATCAGCTGCAGGGGGGAATCTTCAGATCTGTCATGAGAGTCTGTTGTAGAGACCCACTCTGTTTGTCAGGGGTATTGGTGGTTATTACTCCCCCTTTTTGTCACAAATGTTGCCAAAGCCAACAACATAGTCAGAGCACAATGACAGAGTTCCAGACTTGGTTTTACTTCACAGTTTCAACCAAGTTAACATCCACTTGATCTTGCTTCACAGCTTCGATCAAGTGATCACCCACTTTTGCTTTACAGTAGGTACAACCATATCAGATTCCAAGACTTTGAGTCTGACATCTTGATCCACTCCTGCATGAACACTTTCTTGAACTCCAGCAGGCACATAAGATATCTTATGTTAAGACATCACATATGACATCTTGTGAATACTCTGTCCTTTTTGTTAACAAGGCAAACTATCAGCAGTTTAAACCACATAATAGTAGTTTAGTCAGCAGCAGGAGCAAAAACAATTACTAGTTATGGCTACTAGTAATACACACATGCACAAGGGTACTTCTTCTCCCCCTAAATCTGTGCATTCATCAAATAACAGCTGCTGTAACTCCAGCACCTGTACCAGCCAGAATGTCCTACTGGCATATGCTTCCATATTGTCATGACATCCGGTCAGACATTCTTCTGCTCACTCAGCCTTGACACATACCAACTTTATCCCACTAGCTAACAGGTTTCCAAACCTTGTTATCTGAGAACACATAGACCACAAGCTTGATGATTACTTGCAGTGCAAGGACAGAACTCCCCCTGTCATGAACAACCCATTCTCCTCTTGAAGCTTGGAGATCACACATGGGCATATCCAACATCCCAAAGTTGGACCTTCACATACTTCCTGATTCAAAGAGACTCCAGACCACTTGATGAATGGAAAACATAAGACGCATCTTCATGTCTTCAAGAGCACACCCTCTGTTCAACCCTCTTAGCTGAACACATTCACACTCTGTGTCAATCTCTCTTCTAACCAGAACAGAAGACCACTTCACAAGATGTTCTAACATCAGCTGGGACATCCTTCATAACAGGACAAGGCACCCCATCTGATAGTCTTCAGATATCACTGAGTCACCGGGTTGATCAAGAAGAACCCAGACATACATTGGGACATATACATTTTCATCCCATTACAAGAGATAATCTTCCATAGATAGCTCAGAACTCCTACCACAAGCTCTAGGGATGAATAGAAAACACCTCCTTTAGTCTTCAACTTACTACTTTTCTGCTCAAAAGTAATTTGTCTCAGACTTTCCTCAAGAATAATCAGCTGCCATATGGATTATCTTGATTCTTCGAACTCACTCCTGAGATAGACCAAATGCCACTGGTTGATTACCTCCTTCATGAATCCTCATATGAAAAGGTCAAATGCTGCTTTTTGACCTCCCCAAGTTTATCAGACTTCTCCCAAAGATATTCTGACCTTCCAAGTGAGACTTGAACTTCAAGCTTTTTGAAGTATCCAATCTACAACCCTGTAGACCTTTCTATCTCAAGTTGATGTGCCACTTCACCAACTAAGAATCTGATGTTGAACCAAATGTCACAACATTGTGTTTTGACATCCAGCTGTTGAATTCAGCTCCTTCTTCTGCCACTTGAAAGAACTTCCTCCCTTCACAGAACAAGAGTTCAATGTTCTCATAGACTTGATTGTGGAACCAAGTTTGATTAAACAACCTCCATCCTGCAGGTTTGCAGTTAAGTCATCCAAGCTCACACCTTGATGAATCCCTGCTTCTTCTCCAAAGACATCAGACACTCTGATGCATGAGTCTTCAGAAGGACCAGTTAGAAACTAACCCTTCAGCTTTACCAAGGATTCCACATCCTAAGGCAAGGCTGTTTCCATGATGTCAAGACTGCTGCCACTTGTTCTTGACTTCACAGTGTGCATAAGCTAATGCACTTCCTCACCTAGATCAGAAATAAACTGATCTAAGTAACCACCATCAAGACTATGATGCCTTCTTCTTCTTGTACACACCAAGGCTGAACATGTTTCTTGCCAGGAAACCTTTTCAGAGATCATATGCTTTTGCTGCCACCAAAGAGATAGATCATAAGCCAATGTACTATCCTTCCTGTGATTCTGCACAGGGTCTTGAAGAAGTGATGTTCCAACATCTTTAAGGACATCCGTTATCTTGAGTTCCAAGGATAATCAATTACACACTTGTACTTGACACAAGTAGACATTGATCTTAAATCCTTTCCCAATTTTCCTTTCAGATACTTCCACCATAAGAATACTTTGAAAGTACTCTTCTTGTGTCAACATCTTCTGCTTGCAAGCACCTAGACAATTTTGAAAGTCTTCCCAGATTAAATTCACCCTTAGGAATGAGAGAGATGAATTCTTCCTTGCAAATGTGTCACACAACCACCAGAACCCATGTGACACAGGTCAACAGCCAACCAGACCCTAGGCTGACCAGACTTGAGGAGGTTAACCAAAACTCCCCCTCAAATTAACAATCATGGATACTCCACACCAATATCCATGCATTGTACACATATGTCTCAACATGACATACACTATCCCTTACCAGTGGCAACTAACTCCTCCAATCACACCAATCAGACTTCAGCTGACCATAAGTACTAGTGAGACACACAACACCAGTCAATAGTAGATATGCATTGCCAGAGCATATTACCTCAACCAACCACTGAATCTTCATATTCTCACTCCTAGTAAGAACTGCCACTTCTGAACGTGGTGTTTGAATAACAAGATTCATGGTTACAACCCCCTTAAATGATATCACAGTCAGGTTACCCCATTATTGACTGCTAACATCCAGGAGACTTGTCTTCCAACACACCATAGTACTTCAGGGAACAACTATCCAACCCTGATCAAACTGCAGGGAGATGCCTAACAGCAGGAGATTGCACAATGTCACATCTCAACCAGCTCAACTTCTAGGGATGACCTTCTTGAGCTCACATCCAGTTGACTCTGCCCTTGTCAACTTAGCACACACAGATGTCTCCTCTTCCAGGTCAGGAGTAGGTTCCAAACAAAATTATCCCTTTGTTTGAACCCTAATACATCTGCTCTTCAACCAGTAGCTGCATACTTGTTGAACAACATGTTCTAACATCACATAGAACATTGGTTCCACCTCCTTGGAACAAACCTTCCTTGAAGGTCTTCAAGGTCTTCATATACACTACTCAAGAGAGTAAAAGAATCAGTAATTAAGTGACTCTTACCATCCTGAAGTGAGAACGTCATGATGAGTGGACTTGAGGAGACTCAAGTATCTTTGACATCTTCAGTAGATTATGATGAGATCTTGAACACAGCAGCCTTTCATCCACATGAGGGGAAACTACATCAGAGTTTGAGTTCTGCCAGGTATTATGCAGCGGAAATCATAATACAACTCAACCTGTGAACACACACTTCACCAGATTGGCCTCCAAGACCATACCAGGTTTGAATGTGATTAAGTACTGGCACAGCTGTCTCACACTCAGGCCAATTGCCAACCTCCAGAGACAGGAACACACCATTCCTGTCATGAACAGTCCATCCACCTACTTCAAGGGACCATTCAGGGAATTGCAGAACCTTACACAGGGTCCAGCTTCAGTACTAACATAACTCCTTGCCAGCTACCAGAAAGTATCACCCATGGATCTCATCCAGAGACAGAACAGGATGCCTGCTCTGATACCAATTGAAATTCTGGTGTAGTCAGAATTCAGATGTTATCCACCACGACATGACATCTGATCTAACATTGGAACTAATACAGCAAGATAGTTATTAACCATTGTACTAATATGCACAGGTTCACAGATGTCACGACATCTCATTCTATGTCACCCTAGAATGTATGAACCCCTGGTTCTGTGCTTCAGGAAGAAAGACTCAATAGAAGTCAAACCTAGCACTCACTTCAGTTGTTTTCTTCCATAGTTATCAGCATGATGTCTTACTGTTGATTTGAACATCATCTGTTACAGCATTACAGGTTTACCTTATTTTATAACTGGCAAAATTATAACATGCAAAAGGTAAAAACACACGTAATTGTTAACCCAGTTCAGTCCAACATGACCTACATCTGGGGGCTACCAAGCCAGGAAGAAGATCCACTATTAGTAGTATCAATTCAAAGCTAAACTCCCCCGTTTACAACTTATCACTTAATCCCTACCCAATGCAATCTATACCTAGGAACTCCTAGATAGAAACCTCCAGTTTCCATTCCTATCACTACAAATACAATGTAATGTGCAAACACCTTGAACTTGCTTCACAGCTTCATTCAAGAACATAATCACTCTTGCCTACAGGCTTTGAGTGACAAACACTCTCAGGTTTACCACTGAGAGACACATGGTAACCTTCCCACAGATTGGGAGGTTTACCTTACACACACCCTTAAAAATTCATTCTAAGAGGCTTACAAAGACTAGATTACAATCAACTATTTATAACCTAATCACCCAAGTGGATTTGGGCCTTCAGAAATCGCAGCAAACTTCTCCTTTGCTGTTACAACATCAGCAGAGACTTTCTGCTACAAACAAGGTCTTCAATCTTTTAGTTCCTAAAATATCTCCATATTTAGTTCCTAAAATATCTCCATATTTAGTTCCTAAAATATCTCCACATTTAGTTCCTAAAATATCTCAAGACCTCCACAAATAATGCCACATAGGATTCTAACTAATTTCCACATATTAGTGTGCTAACAAATAGGCTATTTGTTAGGTTCCTTAATTGTAGCTTGGTTGTTGGTTTCCTGGATTTTCTCTAAGCTGTTGACTTCCTGAAGAATAGCCCAAGAAAAAGCTGAAACAGAAAACTGAACAACCTACAATTTAGCATATGCTGTCAGGCATGAATGTCACGACATTCAGCTTGACATCAAGGTCCATATGCTGAGTCTGTTTTTCCAGAAAACAGACTGTACAATTTTGCTGACCTGTACATGATCAAAATGACCATACTACAGTAACAGCTTACATTAATAAATGTCAAAGTGTCCAACTTAACATTTACACATTTGGCCTTAAGTTAGTTCTGTTATTCTCTTGAAGAACAAACTAAGTTACATGCTGAAGTATAACAGAACACCACTCTGTCTAATCTTCAGCAGCTGCTTTCAATGATGAATGTCATAACATCCAGTTTGACATTCAGTCAGTAGGCCTTATGCCAGGTCTGGTTCTTCCTTGATAACCAGACTGCAAATGAATACTAAGTTCTAACAGAACTTCTGTTCCTTAGTATCTGTTGACAGGTATGAATGTCACAGCATTCAATAATCCTGTTTTAGCTAGTCCTGCAGTAACTACAATGTAGTCACATATACATGTCATGACATCAGTCAAGACATTAGTGTTTTACCATATAATGCAGCCAATTAAACACCTACAATCATGGAAGAAAATCAAGTCAAACAGAAAATTTCCCAAAATAGAAAGTGGACCTGTAATTTTAACTGCCAAAAATGGAAACTTCTTGATCTTAAACTTACATCATGATACAAGCTTCAAATGAATTTTTGCCCAACATGAAAGTTGAAGATCTTGTTCTCCCATTTTCAAAAAGTCCAAGAACTCCCAAATCCCATGTGTGGTTGTCAAGATATGATCAATTCAATTTCAAGAATTTGTGAACTTCAACAAGCCATATCTCATGAACCATAAGGCCAAATTTGGTGGGGTTTTTTCCTACAAACCACATTTCATCTCCTCTTTCCAAAAATATAAATTTCATGAACCAAAAACTTGCCAATCAAAATGGCATTTTTTGACTTGTTTCATTTAAAATTCAAGTTTGACCAAAAGTTGACTTTTTGATTTAGCAAGTTTTAACACTTTTGGCCAATTGGGAATTGTTTGGAAGGCTATTTGCAACATGTTCCAAGCCCAAATTTGTGCTCATGCTACTATCATACCACCATTTTGGCCAAAGGTGCAAATTTAGCAATATGGCTTCATTAAAGTAAACAAACTTAGCACTTCATGAGCAGACATAAAACAGCAAACATAATGGTCATTGGCAGCCTGTTTTGAAGCCCAAACCGTGCAGACCATACACCTCCACTTCCATATTTTCCAAATTAGCAAAATGTGCAATTGGTTCTATTTGAGTTAAGCAAGCTTAAGCATTTCATTAGCAATGTTAAACAGACCAATATAAAGCAATTTTCTGTCATTTTGAACCCTAGAGACACAGCCTCCACGATCAGAAAACCTTCACTCTCTCATTTTTGCATTTTTTTTGCACTTTTGCATTTTCTGCTCAAAACTTCAGAAACCCTCGAGCATTCTTTGTTTCTATCATCACTTGGACTTCATTTGGAGCTCTTTACAACCATCGAATCCCAGCTGGAACTTCATTTTCGAGTTCTGTTTTTCCATGGACCAGCAATGGCAGATCGAGATTTGAAGTATTCTAAGCTTTGTTGAGCCAAGGTTCTTCAAGCATACATCATTATCAACCATCACCTTCATCTGTAACGAGCTACATCCTCAAAACAACACCTGATTCTCCATTTGCTTCAAAATCAAGTAAGTGCTCGACCTTCTTCTTTTACCAAATCATGCTATGTTTAGGATAGTTCTTTGTATGCTGGTTCCAATGCAACTTGAATCGTGGCAAATGGTTATGTTATGGCTGAGAAATATGGATTTCATTTTTATGCTTGAAGTTGTTTTCCATCGATTTGCTGTGATGTTGTGGATTTCATGAAAACTATGCTTGGATTATGTATGTATGATGTCTGGGGATCACATTGCTATGCTCATTTTTTATTTCTGGGCATTTTGAAATTTCGAGCTCATGAAGGTGATGAAGTTGTTGCTGCTGTTGTGATAAACCCTAGCATTCCCAGAATTTGCATGAACTGTTTGGTTTGTTGTATGATGCTGCATGATGTTCACTATACCAATGCCATGCTGTTTGTGTGATCTTGTTGAATGTTATTTTTGGTGATTGCATGAAGATGAATACATGCCCTGCTGCTAAAACCCTAAGGGTTTTGAACCCAGAAACATGGGCATCGATTGGCTTGTTTACTGTTCCATTGGCAACAGCCAATGAGAACATTTCATTGCATTTGCCAAAACGCAGCGCTTAGTTAAATGAGGCGCTTATTTACCAATATGCCATGCTGACTTTGGGTTGACTCATTATTCCATGTCTTTTGTTCATGCTTGGTCCAATTTGTTACTCATCTTCAACAATTCATTTTTCACTCAATTTAACTCCAAAAATCACGAAATTTTTTCCATCAAGTTCATGAGAATGTCTACTATTTTGTCATGATTTTTAATTATTTTTTTGGTTGGCTGGATTTTTTATGGTATTAGGTTTCTTGACATGTATGCATAATTTGTACCTTTTGCCATTCCTTTTGTGAAATAATGATGAGGCATCCAATGACCCTAAAATTTTTTGTGGCTAATCTACACTCATTCATGTTCATTTTGATGTGAAGTTTATGCATTTATCATATGTGGTTTGTGAGATATGAGTTTCTGAAGTAGGGTGTGACAATTTGTGTCACACCATCGATATGCAAGTTCATGATTTTTGTTCACATGCTTCCTGGCTTCCAAATAATGTGAAATTTTGCATGAGCCATCCCTTATATGTCTAGTCTGTGTATGAATTTTCTTGGATTTAATCATGCCATTTCCTATTTGTTTGTGAATTTTCTTCTCTGCCTAGTCAATTGTTGACTTTGTGTGACACACCTTGCCATTTCATTTGGGAAATTCTCATATCTTATTGTATGATCATGAAATTTCACATGTGCATACTAGACATCTTGAGCTTTGCATTGGTGTTAATCCCATCCATTTCTCATCTGTTTTCATTTTGTTATGATTTTTTGAAGATGACACATGTTTTGTTGACCTCTTTGTGCATACTTGAAATTGTGTTGACTTCCTGATTTTAATTGACTATTTTCTCATGATCCAATTGAGCTGAAATTTCACATGCATGCTATGTTATGGATTGTGATTGAGTGTGAATTATTTCATAATTTTTGGGATTGATTATGTTTGCTTTTGAGCTTGGTCTTGCTGTTGACCTATTTGTGCTTCCTTTTGCCATGTTTTGACTTCTTTGGTCCATAAAATGACAATGATGCATGATTTGAGTTTGAAACCAATTGTGCTTGCTTCTTAAATGCTTGAACTTGACTTTGGTTGACTATTGTTTGCTGTTTTGACTTTCCCTTTTGTTTTTGACCCTAGGCTTGTCCTAGTGGTTTTTTGGGCTTATGATTGAGTTTATGTTTCAGGTTAAGCACCAATGCTTCAAAGAAACCATACAAATTTGGTTGTGCTTGACTATATTATCATGTGCTAACCTTTGTTTTGTAGGTGTGACTCATGTGACTTGAGTCTTGTGCTTTGCACATTGGTCCCTCTGATTTAATTGTTTGATTCATTTCCTTTTGATTTAAACTGTTGAGCTGTTTACTGATTAGTTTGACTATTTCAGGTACCCTTTTAGTTGCTTAAGTTCTTTGAACTTGCTTGCTTTGCTATTTAGCAATTTGCTTTTGAGGTATAATTACTTCTTCTTCATGTAGTCTGGAGACCCGGCCTGTTATTTGGCCGGGCAAACTGTCTGAAGTCCTCCTTAAGAGGCAATGCTTGTGTGTGTTTAAAATTGTCCCAAGCAGGAAAAGTCCTTCAAGTAAGGCAATTGGTAGATCAAAGGGATAAGTAGCCTATCCCCTACTATTCAGTGAGTCTTCTCCTTGCTCCCATTACATGGTTGTAGCATTGAGATCCTAACCCAAGATCTATAGAGTCTAATGTGGAAAGAGTTCCTACTTTCTGAACTCCCACACTTTCTGAAATGCTCTCCCTGATCAGGGATAAGAGCAATGAGGCACACCCCTCATCTCTTTTCATCTGCTTCACCTTAGCCTCTCAATGGCAAGGTTAAGAGCAACTTTTTACCCTATTCCAGTTGGCCTCAGTGCCTAACCCTCTTGTGTGAGCCTCCTTGTTTGGCTATAGAGTGTGCTGTTTGATATTGATTGATTGATTGATTACTTCATATGCACATGCTTGCTTGTATGCTCTATGCATTTATCATCATCATTAATTTCTCATTAATGCATAATCATCTCATTTGTCTTTATGACTTATCATTGCTGTTTACCCATTGAGGACAATTGTAAGACCATCCATCGGCCATTGCTCCTATGATATGGAAGTGAGTATAAGACCATCACCTTGGCCACTCATCTTATCTTTGCTTGATGCATTTGATTGTATGTGAGGAAGCAACTGTAAGTCCCTGCAAGTTGGCATTTGCTTTCCTATGATCATGTTGCATTGTTTGATTGTATGTGAGGATACAACTGTAAGTCCCTGCAAGTTGGCATTTGTATTCCTAGGACCATACTGTGGAGGTTAGAGTAAGCCCAGACAGATTGGCATCTGACTTCCATGTTTTGTTTTTCTTTGTTTATGTGAGGTCGCAATTGTAAGTCCCTGTAAGTTGGCATTTGCTTTCCTATGATCATATGTTGGATATTGGTATAAGTCCAGACAGATTGGCATCCGGTATCCAAGTTTCATTTTGTTTTAGGAGATTAGTGTAAGACCATTGAGTGGCATCTGATATCCAGTTTTATTTTAGGAGACTGGTGTAAATCCATCTATTGGTATCCGGTATCCGCCTTTTATGTCTTTGCTTGAGGAGATTAGTGTAAGACCATTGAGTGGCCTCTGATATCCCGTTCTGTTTTAGGAGATTGGTATAAGCCCAGTGATTGGCATCCGATATCCGCTTTTGCTTTCTTCTTTGTTTGTTTGTTATTATCCATTGCTATTCCAAAGGACACACTTGAATCATCTCCTATATGATCTCAAGAAGTGAACCTTCTAAGAAGTTTTACAATCCATCTTCATCCATTCATCCCCATTATGTCCTAAACCTTTTCACACTTTGATTTCCAACTTGGCATAAGTGTTGTGCAAACATCTTCATGTTTTCTAACTAAAAACCTGGACTAAAGTCCTTGACACTTTTTCAAACTTCATTTCATAATACTTTTTCAAATCAATCTTAATCATACTTTGACTCCATTTTCATAATCACAATCAATTAACTTCACCCATTCACTTGTTTTGGCTTTGTCCATTGTTAATCTTTTCATGCATTAGCCATAGGTTTCAATTATCTTTGTGGTTGATGTAAATCTTGCCTATCCTTAGTGAGTCGACAGTAAGACTTCCGTACTGAAAACAGGGCTAACCCCTCTAGTACGTCGAAGCTATCCTCGCATGGTGGATGTTGTTTTTGGTCGAGTGTTCTCCCATTGATAATGAAAAGCCTCAGTGCTTGTGTTTAAAATTGAATCCACCAACTTTTGGAAATCTTTTAGCCGAACTACGGCGTTTTGATCCTTACCTTTGATGGAAGGTACGTAGGCAGCGGGTTCATCCGTTCAAACCCAATAACCCAATAAAAATTGTACATTCTTTTCTCATCATCCCAATCATGTTTGCACAATACTTATGTCATAACAAATAACAATTCATTACAACAAGTGTGAAAAGGGCTCCCTAGGAGTACCTAGGACGTAGTGGGTGCCTAACACCTTCCCATTGCGTAATTTACCCCTTACCCAGACTCTCTGATCTTTTTATTAGTTTTCTACGTGTAAAACTTCTTAGGCTTTTGTTCGCTTTTTAGCCAGTCCTTTGGATAAATAAAAGTGCGGTGGCGACTCGAAAATTTCATTGTATCTCTTGCTTATGATTTAATCGATAGATCATATAGCGACGAATACACCGCTACAGAAAAGTGGCGACTCTGCTGGGGAGACTCTCACCAGAATCCTTGGTGGTATTGCCTACTTTTCACCCTTGTTGTGTTATATTATTATTTGTTATTTGACATATTTTTGTACAATTTGGGATCACTGTATTGATTGTAATGTGTGAATTGCTTGATATACATATGCTGTTTGCTTGGTGATCTGTGAGATGAGTTCTGTACCCGAACTCGAGTGCACTCTAGGATAGGAGAATGGCATAGTCTTGTTGACTGGTGTGGAGTATTCCTTAGCCAGTTGACTTGCGAGCCCATTCACTTGGTGGAGGTCATGTTGAACTAATAATGTCACACAAGTTATTTGTGGTTAGGCATTATTCTTTCAATCATGTGCCGCAGAAGCCAAGGACCTTAGTTTACCAAACCCATCTTGGCCTATTTTTTAGGACCGTAGTGCGGAGGTCGTTCAGATGTCAGTTCTGATACGATTGTCACGCGATACTACACTCATGAGAGTTTCTCTTGAGAATATTCTTGGAATACGAGTATTCGTTCCTCCGATAATATTCGAAAGATGGAACGATGATTATGGGAACCTCTGATAGAACATGTCTGGCAGGTTTTAAACCCTAGTACACTCCTTTTGGGTGGTTCTTAACCGAGACTCCATGCTCGTGACTCTCAACAAACCCATGATTCGTGGTTGAGTCGTTCAAACATTGTTAATATCAATGGATCCCGGATCAGGTGTAAAACCTAAAATCCACCAAAGCGGCTGGTTGATATTAAGAATGTCTGAACCGGTTCACGTACCGTTAATATCAATGGAACTTGGGTGTCGATAAGGTGAAAACCTAAATCCACCAAAATGGATGATTGATATTAGGGATACATAGAGCTTTCCCACGACCTTTGTTTGGTGTGTTTTGCTTGATCCTTGAGTGTGTTTGTTGCATTCATGCATTCACGCATTCATCTACATCCATATCATCAGAAAAAAGAAAATTTTCAAGGAACTTAAAGGGTTTATTTGCAAAATTTTCAGACATGGAAAGACCGAAAAGGCATACAAAGAAGTACAGCTTCAAACAGCCCGATGTAAAAGAGTTAAGGAATCTGACATCGTATGTATTAGATCCCTTGGGTTTCAAAGCTCGCTATGGGAAACTTCTACCGCTGCTCACCACTCAGGTTGACGAAGGATTGATGAGTACTCTGGCTCAGTTCTACGATCCGTTGCATCATTGCTTCTTATTTCCGGATTTCCAGTTATTGCCGACTTTGGAAGAATACTCTCACCTTATTGGGATTCCGATTCTGGATCAAGTGCCGTTCAGTGGCTTAGAGAGTATTCTATCTGCTCGAGAGATTTCCAGTCTGTTGCACATAGATGAGGATCTAATTAGAGCTAATCTGACTACCAAAGGCGGAATTCAGGGTTTTCCTTCCGAGTTCCTCATTGCCCAAGCTACCTTTTATGGGAAGGCCATGAGTGAGGATGCCTTTGAGGCTCTATTTGTGCTGCTCATCTATGGATTGGTGCTGTTTCCCAACTTCGACAAGTTCGTGGACATGAACGCCATTAGGATCTTCTCAGTCCTTAATCCAGTTCTGACTTTATTGGGTGATGCATATGTCTCCATGCATCTGAGGAATATGAAGAATGGAGGAGTCATTGTCTGCTGTTTACCCCTGCTGTACAAGTGGTTTATTTCGCACTTGCCGCAGACAGTTGCTTTCAAGGAGAACAAGGGATGTCTACGGTGGTCTCAGAGACTCATGTCTCTCACCAATGATGATATCACCTGGTATGATCGCGTGTATGATACCGTTCAGATCATCGACTATTGTGGTGAATTCCCTAATGTGCCTCTTCTTGGTACATGTGGTGGGATTACCTACAATCCTATTCTCGCACGTCGTCAGCTTGGGTTCCCCCTAAAGGATAAACCTAATAACATTCTGTTAGAAGGTGTGTTCTTTCAGGAGGGTAAAGATCCCCAAGGCCTGAAAGCCAGATTTGTCCGTGCATGGCGCAATATCCGTAAGAAGAGTAGGAATGAATTGGGTCCGAAGAACTGCATTGCTTTGGAGCCATACACCTCTTGGGTCAGACAGAGAGCTGCCACCTACCTGATGCCATATGATCATCCGAGACCTACACCGTTGGATGTGGCTGGGCCTTCAACCCTCCCTACCCAACGTGTAGAGGAGTTGAGAGAAGAAGACCTTTCGCGTGCCTGGATCCGTGAAAGAGAGGAATTGCTGCAGCAGCTCAAGGAGAAGGATGCTATGATTGAATTTCTCGAGCACCGAGTGATCGACGATCCGAACGACACTTGGACTTCTCTGCTTCCTCAGTCATCCAAATTCTGGAAGAGGAAGTATGATCGACTTGCTAAAGAGAAAGCTGATATGGAGGCTGCCTATGAGAGAGAGATTAAGAAGTTGTGCACTTCTCGTCTTCCAGCATCCCGAGCTAATAGGGATCCATAGGATGTCATTTACCTTTCCTCTTTGTAATAATCAAAAGAATGCTGTATTCCTTTGTCTTAACATTTTGAATGAAATATTTTTCCATGAGCAATTAAAATGTTTAAATATTCAAAATATTGCAAAAAAAAATACCCTAAGGGTTCCTTGAAAAACAAAGCATTTGCACAAGCATTTCATGCATCATCCTTGCATAAACAGGTACCCCTTTGTTTCTGGTCTTCTGGTTCTAACCTCTGTTCTTCATTTATTTTGAAGACAAGCTGACTCACCGGTATTATACAAGAGTCAACTCTGCCAGAATCATGGAACAGTTGGAGCAAGAGAACCAAAGTCTAAGAGAAGAGGTCGCCAGACTTGGCGCTTTGATGGAGCAACTCCTTGCTGCCCAAAACCAGCCTGCTCAACAGCCAGCAACTCCGGTTCAGCGGACGGTTATTTCAGAAGTGGCTACTTCGACGGTGCCAGTCAGCGCCCATCAGCCCAATGCTATGCCTCCCGGTTTTCCTTGGGGGATGCCTCCAGGCTTCATGCCTGATCTGCCAGCTCCTACATTTGTTCAAATGCCGGCATCTAGCCCGGTCCCTGTTCCCGCTCCTCCTGTCGTGCATACCATGCCTAGGGTAGACGACACCATCTATCACTCTGAGGCATCTGAGGGCTCGCAGATGTTCATGAAAAGATGGACGCAATGAACGATCAATTCCTCGAGCTGAGAAAGGAATTGAGGACTCTTCGAGGCAAAGATCTTTTCGGCAAGTCTGCAGCCGAACTTTGCTTAGTTCCCGGTGTCAAGATACCGATCAAATTCAAGGTCCCAGACTTTGAAAAGTATAAGGGGAACACCTGTCCACTAGCTCACCTGGTCATGTACGCCAGGAAGATGTCAACTCAGACAGATAATGATCAACTCTTGATTCATTATTTTCAAGACAGTTTGTCTGGTGCCGCGCTCAGATGGTACATGAGCCTGGACAGTGTCAACATCCGGTCTTTCAACGACCTTGGCGAAGCTTTCGTCAAGCAATACAAATACAATGTTGATATGGCACCTGACCGAGATCAACTCAGGTCCATGTCACAGAAAGATAAAGAATCGTTCAAGGAGTACGCCCAGAGATGGCGTGAGCTGGCAGCTCAAATCACTCCACCGTTGGAAGAGAAAGAGATGACCAAGATTTTTCTGAAAACTCTTGGTTCATTTTACTATGAACGAATGGTGGCTAGCGCTCCCTCTGATTTCACCGAGATGGTGAACATGGGGATGCGTCTCGAAGAAGGCGTCCGCGAAGGACGGTTGGCCAAAGATGATGGTTTTTCCTCTAAGCGATATGGAGCGTTTAAGAGGAAAGAAGGGGAAGCCCATGCCGTGCAGTCTCAACCAAAACAAAGAAGACCCTCTGTTCAGAGGAAGCCTGCACGACGTGCCGGACATCAGCATCAGGTGGCTCATATAGCACCTGTATTCAAAGACAGTGCGCCATAATATCAACCTCAACAGTATCAGCATCAACAACAGTATCAGCAACCACAGTATCCACAACAATCTCGTCCACAACAACAGGCCTACCAGCCTCGTGGGAATACGAGTAATCAAGCAAACATGGGTTATGAAAGGAAGAAGATAAGTTTTGATCCGATTCCTATGTCTTATGCGGAGTTATATCCCTCTCTAATAGAGCGGAAGTTGGTTTCTCCGAGAGATCCTCCGGCTATACCGGTCAACCGCAATGGTGGTATAAGCCTGACCAGCATTGTGTCTATCACTCTGGCGCTCCGGGCCATGACATTGAAAATTCCCTCCAGCTGAAGACTAAGGTTCAAGACCTTATGAGGAGCGGAATTCTGAGTTTTGAGGACTCAAATCCGAACGTCACCAGGAACCCATTGCCTTCGCATGGGAAATCTGTGAACATGATTCAGGAATGCCTTGGGAAGTACAAGGTTAAATATGTCAGCCACATCAGGCAGGTCGTTGGTTGATTTACATAAGATGCTGTGTCAGCACAGTTATTTGGAGCATAACCACGACCAGTGCCGCGTTTGTTCGGTTAATCGCTTGGGTTGCGACCAAGTACGCCGTGAACTTCAGAAGCTGTTGAATGAAGGTACCATTGAGATTCTCTAGAATCGCAATGTTGACGCAGAAGACTTGAACAATTTTGTCATTCCTGGTGGTGTCTGCCACAATTGGGTCGCTGCGGATGTTCCTACGGTTATTCATAAGTCAGCGTGATTTGTTCACTTTGCTTAAAACCCTTCTCCCATGCCAAAAGGAGAAGTGATGACATTGTTGGCAGCATTTAATACAATGATGTTTTCATTCAATTAATGCATTGTCAAACATTTGTTTTTCCATTTGTTTTCACTTTTTGCTTTTGCATGAAATCAGTGATCACAAAAAAACCCTGAAAAACAATAAAACAACATTTTTCATCTGCATAAATGATTTTTTTGTTTAAAATTCAAAAGCTTTTCACTATCCAGAATCATTATGCAGGGATTTCTAAACCCATTGAACATAATGACCCGACGCCATCTCCCAATCTTGAAGTCCTTGTATCTGAGGCAGAGGAAGATGATATTGAAGGGGATTCCTGACGAGATTACCCACCTTCTTGAGTACGAAAGAAGCTCATTCAGCTGTATCATGAGAATCAGCAAAACAGTCAAACTGGGGCAGTAAAAAAAAAAAAAAAAAAAAAAACAAAAAAAAAAGAAGAAAGAGGGTGAAAAATAAGAAAAAAAATCAAAAAAACAGGAAAATTTTTTCAAAATTTTTCCAAAGGGAAAAAAGAAAAAATTATACCCTTAAGTCCCTAGTTGACTGATGCTGAATGGATTCAGAGTCGTTATGACCAACTGAATTTGATCGAAGAGAAGAGATTAACTGCCATGTGCCATGGTCAGTTATATCAACAAAGAATGAAGAAAGCATTTGACAAGAAGGTCAAGCCTCGTGTGTTTCGAGAAGGTGACCTTGTGCTCAAGAAAGTTTTGTCTTTCGCGCCCGATTCCAGGGGCAAGTGGACTCCAAACTACGAGGGTCCATATGTTGTTAAGGGAGCCTTTTCAGGCGGTGCTTTGATGCTTACAACAATGGATGGGGAGGATTTCACTCGTCCTGTGAATTCAGATGCAGTCAAGAGATACTTTGCCTAAAAAAAAAGTATATGCAAATGAAAAAACAGAATAGCTCGCTAAGTTGAAAACCCGAAAGGGCGGCTTAGGCAAAAATGAGCGTCTCGGTGGAGAACCCGCAAGGGTAATCCAGGAAAAATTAGAGACTTGGAAAAAGAGATATATTTGCATCCCGCTAGATTGAGTACCTCACCCTGGGGCAATCTAGGCAAAAATTAGGGATTTGGCAAGTAACTGCATCCTGACAAGACTTTCTGGTTCATCAGTCGTCATTTCGTCAGAAGATTCTCGACTCGTCGTCAACCGAAGCTTCGGATACATCGAGATTCAAATTGGTAGAGAAAGGATCATTATGTTCAATGTAGCCCTCTTCCAATATATATCACTGATTTCAAATTTGTACAGATCTATGGAGTCTTGCCATTTGCAGGCTACCATTCTATCAAATCAATTTGAGCTTTTTATCCAATTATTTGCACTCTTATTTGTTTCAATTCAACAAATGTTTTGCATGTTTTAAATTGATAAAATATCATTGTTTTAAACAAATCAAATTTTTCAAAATTTTTGTTTTAAACAAAGTGAACATTCACAAGATTGAAAGGATACTCAAGAATATCTCAGTGCTCTCCCGAGGGTGGCATGATTTCCAACAGGTAAGACATTTGTTCATATTCCTGGTTTGGTTGTATCTTCTTTCTTCAGACCTTTGTTGGGGTTGTTCCTCAAACAAAATTATTGTTGGGGTTGTTCCCCAGTATAGTTGCAAGCAGAGTGTTGTTGAAGACTTCGTTTTCTCCAGCAGCAGTTGCCAGCATGAGTGCTTTTCTTGTAGAAGTTTCGGCGGTTGATGGTTTGTCATCTTGGTGCCCCGTTACTTTCTCCAGTGGGTCGTATGCCCCAGACTTTATTTGTCTCCTCAGCGCAGTCATGAGTATAACTGTTTATTGATATTCCCCTCGGAGTCGCGAGTAGAACTGTTATTAATATCCCCATCGGATCCGCGAGCAGAGTTGTTATCACTCTTCCCGGTGCAGTTGCCAGCGGAGCTGTCTGTTTCCTCAGCACAGTTGCTTTCTTTTGAAGACTTGGTAAGTCAGTGGTTTGATACCCAGTACTTTACCTTTTCCCCGGCGAAGTCGTCTGCGGAATTGTTGCTATCTCTCCATCAGAGTTTATCTCTCCAGCAGAGCAGGATTTATTTTCCTACTCGATGTTTGATTGGGTTGACGTCCCAGTATATTACAACCATCTTTTCCTCAGCTTAGTCTGCAGAACGTTTGTTATGGCCATTTTGCCTGTTGAATACTCCTTCATTCCCGGTATGGTCGGATGATGGCTTTGGCCTCCAGTGAACGGATTGATTTCCTGACTGTTGGTGATCCTCAGTGGAGTGGCTCGTTGCAGAATCTACTTGTTGTGATCAGTTTGCTATGTATATTCTCCCCAAGTGGAATGATTCGTCGCAGAATCTACTTGTTTGATCTGTCCTCCCTCAGTGGGTTGTTCCCCAAGAGAGTAGCCGACAGTTTTCCCCAGTAGAGTTGCTTATGCAGTAAGATTCTATTTGGATGATATCATTCTCCCTCAGTGGGTTGTTCCCCAGCGGAGTTATGTGGATTTGCTTCTACAGCAGTTCGTGCTATGCGCACTTTTGTTTCTCAGTTGACACTGGGATCCCCTGCAGATACTTTGGGACTTCTCTTGTTCCCCTACAGATTCGTCTTGGTGGCTGTCTTTTGCCCGTTGTGACTTTCTGTACCCTGATTGGGTCGTTCCTTGATTCTCTGCTTCTTCAGCAGTACCTGCAGATCTTTGCTCTTCAGCATGTGGATCTCCGCAGATTGGCTCTCCAGCTGGTTTTTCCCTGGAAGTATAATACCGGACGTTCGATTCCTAAACCTGTTTGTGTTAGAATTGTCTGTTTTGTCAGCATTCATCAAACATAAATCACGCATATTCATGCATACTCATAAAACATTCAGATATTCATGTCGCATTTCTTGCCATATATCTTTTGTTTGCCGTGTCTCCTGCTATGGTGATATAGATCTCTTTACAGATCTCCCCAAGCAGATGTCGGGTGTTATAAATCTCTCCATATAGAGTCAACCCCATAAGCAGAAAATGCGTCTGTCTTTCTTTCTGCAGTTCCCCACCGAGATATATCCTCGTGGATGACGGTTTCTTCCGTTTCCTCCCAACACATATATTGGGATGGATTTTCCTATTTGAGTTATATCCTCATTAGGACGTGTCTTGATTCAGTCTGTCTTTTCGGATTATTCCCGAATTGGCTATTTGTCAGATATCTTGTGCTTCCCAGTGGGTTGTTCCCCAGTGGAGTAGTTTTTGGGCCTCTACCCTCATAATTGGTAGTTATAAGTCCTACTTTTCCTGGCTTTCTTAACAGAATTTGTGGTTATACACCTTTTATTCTCCAGCCAGAGTTTTTGGTTTTCTACCCTTATACCGGTAGTTGTAAACCCTATTTTCCTGCTCTTCAGCAGTTTGTGGTTTATTATAAACCCTATTTTGGTTTCCCGTGCGGATTTGTGATTTGTTCTATCCCCACGCGGAGTTTTTGGTCTTCTACCCCGTATTCGGTAGATGTAAACCCTAATTTTGTGGTTATCTTCATCTAGTCTTTGATGTTGATTTTCCTTTGCTTGGATAAGTTGCTCAGATCAGCACTTATATCCCTAGCAAGTCTTTTGTGGATAATTGCCATATGCTAGCAATTTTATCCCCAGTGGGTCCTTTCACCGTTTGCTAGTGATTTGTTCCCCAGATCATTGGTTGTGTACCAATGCATCCCCAGCTAGTCCCTGTGGATAATTGCCGGATGCTTGCAATTTATCTTCAGCAGATCGCCTTTCATTTACCCTTTTGTTGGTAATGTCTGTTGCCCTTTTTGATTGGTTATCATTATATGCCTGTTTTGGTATCCCGATGCCTTTCTTTTCGGTTGATTTATCCTTTATTAACCCAGTAACCGGTTGTGGATAATCTTCCATGCGAGTATATTATTCACGGTCTGCCGGTAATGAATAATATATCTCATGCACTCTTCAGTCGAAGCCTTTTGCGTTTCCCCAGTCGAGTAAGATTCGTTATTTCCCTTTGCGGAGTCGAATATTCTTGTTGTTGGATAATTGCCGGATGCTTGCAATTTATCCCTTTGAGTTGTCTTTCGTTTACCCGGATGCTTGGTATCGATTGTCCCTCTCTTGTGGTTAGTCACCTATTATATACCCAGTAACCGGTATCTCTGGTGTCTTTTCCTTTCGAGTGTATTATTCACGGTCTGCCGGTAATGAATAATATATCTCATGCGCTCTTTAGTTGGAATCCTTTGTTGATTTTCCCCAACTGAGCAAGATTCGTATTCTTTGTAGAATCGAATATCCATCCTTTAACCAGTTTGTGTTTTGGATGATGAGTGTTTTGGAAGTGGAATCCAATTCACGTTTCGGTAGATCACCTATTATATACCCAGTAACCGGTATCTCTGGTGTTTCTTACCATGCGAGTTTATTATCTACGTTCTGACGGTAATAGATAATATATCTCATGCGAGTATCTTGTCCACGGTCTGCCGGTAATGGATATTGTATCTCATGCACTCTTTGGGTTTGTGTCCCCAGTTGAGTAAGATTCGTTTTCCCGTTGTGGATTCGAATGCCCATCCTTTAACCAGTTTGTGTTTTGGATGATGAGTGTTTTGGAAGTGAAAACCAATTCACGTCTTCGGATTTTATCCTATAAACAACCCAGTAACCGGTTCAGGATAATTTTCCTTTCGAGTATATTATTCACGGTCTGCCGGTAATGAATAATGTGTCTCATGCGCTCTTTAGTTGGAATCCTTTGTTGATTTTCCCCGGCTGAGCAAGATTCGTATTCTTTGTAGAATCGAATATCCATCCTTTAACCAGTTTGTGTTTTGGATGATGAGTGTTTTGGAACACACACCAATTCACGTTTTTTGTCCATCCTTAAACAAGTCTGCTGTTCTAGCTTTCTTCAGGGTGATGAGTGTTTTGGAACACACACCAATTCACGTTTTTTGTCCATCCTTAAACAAGTCTGCTGTTCTAGCTTTCTTCAGGGTGATGAGTGTTTTGGAACACACACCAATTCACGTTTTTTGTCCATCCTTAAACAAGTCTGCTGTTCTAGCTTTCTTCAGGGTGATGAGTGTTTTGGAACACACACCAATTCACGTTTTTTGTCCATCCTTAAACAAGTCTGATGTTCTAGCTTTCTTCAGGGTGATGAGTGTTTTGGAACACACACCAATTCACGTTTTTTCGCCATCCTTTAAACAAGTCTGCTGTTCTAGCTTTCTTCAGGGTGATGAGTGTTTTGGAACACACACCAATTCACGTTTTTTGTCCATCCTTAAACAAGTCTGCTGTTCTAGCTTTCTTCAGGGTGATGAGTGTTTTGGAACACACACCAATTCACGTTTTTTCGCCATCCTTTAAACAAGTCTGCTGTTCTAGCTTTCTTCAGGGTGATGAGTGTTTTGGAACACACACCAATTCACGTTTTTTGTCCATCCTTAAACAAGTCTGCTGTTCTAGCTTTCTTCAGGGTGATGAGTGTTTTGGAACACACACCAATTCACGTTTTTTGTCCATCCTTAAACAAGTATGCTGTTCTAGCTTTCTTCAGGGTGATGAGTGTTTTGGAACACACACCAATTCACGTTTTTTCGCCATCCTTTAAACAAGTCTGCTGTTCTAGCTTTCTTCAGGGTGATGAGTGTTTTGGAACACACACCAATTCACGTTTTTTGTCCATCCTTAAACAAGTCTGCTGTTCTAGCTTTCTTCAGGGTGATGAGTGTTTTGGAACACACACCAATTCACGTTTTTTGTCCATCCTTAAACAAGTCTGCTGTTCTAGCTTTCTTCAGGGTGATGGGTGTCTTGGAACACAAACCAATTCACGTTTTCGGATCTTATCCTATAAACAACCTACAACCCGGTTCAGGATAACTTTCCATGCGAGTATATTATTCACGTTTTGACGGCTATGAATAATATATCTCATGCACTCTCTTGTCGAACACTTTGTTTGTTTCCCCAATCGAGTAAGATTTGCATTCTTTACAGAATCAAATATCCATCCTTTAAACAAGTTTGCTTTCGCTCTCTTCAGGATGATGAGTGTTTTGGAACACACACCAATTCACGTCTTTGGTCGGTCACCTGTTACATACCTACAACCCGGTATCCTTGGTGTTCCTTCCTGATTTTTGTTACCCTTATACCGGTAACATCTCATTTCTTTGGTGCTTCCTCAGTGAAGTTTTCCCTTTGCTTCTCCCCAGGAGCCAGCTTGTGTCTCTCCAATGGATTTATTTTCCATTTGGAATTCTTTTCCCCAGTGTGAGTCCTTCACTCCCCAGTGAGGTCTCCAGTCTGTTTTCTGTTTTTCCCTAATCAAAGTCGTGTTTTGTTCACGCTGTGTCAGTTTTGTTTATCCCCAACTAGAGTCTTGTCAGAGTCTCTGTTCCTGGTGAGTGTATTACTCCAATGGATCGTCTTTTCTTCTGTGTGAATCATATTCCCCACAGAATTTGTGTCTTTTGCATACATACATTTGCATCATGAGGTCTCTTAGGGACCAAAATTTGTCTCATTATTGTTATTTAAGCCCATTCTACCGCGTCGAGATGAAGATTTCTAAACTTCACTTCTCTGGCTAGAATGACCTTAAATAGGGGCATCTGTAAGACCCCAATTTTGGCCCTAAGATCCCTCATGGCCCATATCATATCATATCATGGCCTCAAGGATCATTGCATACCCTAGCTTCCCTCCTAGTGGGTGGTTTGCCTTGTGAGTGTGGTTCTTGATCACCAAGCATGCCTTGCATTTGTATACCTTTGCTTTTCATATGTTTATCATTCAAAAAGTACAAAAATATTGTCAGCTAACCTTGTTGCTTGCAGTTGAAGCAATCATCAGCAATTAGGTCAAAGACAGTCAACAGTCAGTCAAAGCAGTGGATGGTGGCCATTCTTGCAGAATTTGGGCACCATGATCAATAATCAAGAGTTCATATATCTTGGGACATCATTTGGAATCAAGTTCTCAAGGAATTAGGGTTTGGAATTCATCAGAGGTGCTTCAATCATCCAAAACCCTAGAAAAGTCAACAGAAGTCAAACTTGGTCAACTGTGGATTTAATCAGTGATTTGATGGATAGAATTGATTTGAAGGAGCTCATTCATGTCCATACAAGCCTCATATGTCATGTCAAACCTCATCATGGAAGAAAATCAAGTCAAACAGAAAATTTCCCAAAATAGAAAGTGGACCTGTAATTTTAACTGCCAAAAATGGAAACTTCTTGATCTTAAACTTACATCATGATACAAGCTTCAAATGAATTTTTGCCCAACATGAAAGTTGAAGATCTTTTTCTCCCATTTTCAAAAAGTCCAAGAACTCCCAAATCCCATGTGTGGTTGTCAAGATATGATCAATTCAATTTCAAGAATTTGTGAACTTCAACAAGCCATATCTCATGAACCATAAGGCCAAATTTGGTGGGGTTTTTTCCTACAAACCACATTTCATCTCCTCTTTCCAAAAATATAAATTTCATGAACCAAAAACTTGCCAATCAAAATGGCATTTTTTGACTTGTTTCATTTAAAATTCAAGTTTGACCAAAAGTTGACTTTTTGATTTAGCAAGTTTTAACACTTTTGGCCAATTGGGAATTGTTTGGAAGGCTATTTGCAACATGTTCCAAGCCCAAATTTGTGCTCATGCTACTATCATACCACCATTTTGGCCAAAGGTGCAAATTTAGCAATATGGCTTCATTAAAGTAAACAAACTTAGCACTTCATGAGCAGACATAAAACAGCAAACATAATGGTCATTGGCAGCCTGTTTTGAAGCCCAAACCGTGCAGACCATACACCTCCACTTCCATATTTTCCAAATTAGCAAAATGTGCAATTGGTTCTATTTGAGTTAAGCAAGCTTAAGCATTTCATTAGCAATGTTAAACAGACCAATATAAAGCAATTTTCTGTCATTTTGAACCCTAGAGACACAGCCTCCACGATCAGAAAACCTTCACTCTCTCATTTTTGCATTTTTTTTGCACTTTTGCATTTTCTGCTCAAAACTTCAGAAACCCTCGAGCATTCTTTGTTTCTATCATCACTTGGACTTCATTTGGAGCTCTTTACAACCATTGAATCCCAGCTGGAACTTCATTTTCGAGTTCTGTTTTTCCATGGACCAGCAATGGCAGATCGAGATTTGAAGTATTCTAAGCTTTGCTGAGCCAAGGTTCTTCAAGCATACATCATTATCAACCATCACCTTCATCTGTAACGAGCTACATCCTCAAAACAACACCTGATTCTCCATTTGCTTCAAAATCAAGTAAGTGCTCGACCTTCTTCTTTTACCAAATCATGCTATGTTTAGGATAGTTCTTTGTATGCTGGTTCCAATGCAACTTGAATCGTGGCAAATGGTTATGTTATGGCTGAGAAATATGGATTTCATTTTTATGCTTGAAGTTGTTTTCCATCGATTTGCTGTGATGTTGTGGATTTCATGAAAACTATGCTTGGATTATGTATGTATGATGTCTGGGGATCACATTGCTATGCTCATTTTTTGTTTCTGGGCATTTTGAAATTTCGAGCTCATGAAGGTGATGAAGTTGTTGCTGCTGTTGTGATAAACCCTAGCATTCCCAGAATTTGCATGAACTGTTTGGTTTGTTGTATGATGCTGCATGATGTTCACTATACCAATGCCATGCTGTTTGTGTGATCTTGTTGAATGTTATTTTTGGTGATTGCATGAAGATGAATACATGCCCTGCTGCTAAAACCCTAAGGGTTTTGAACCCAGAAACATGGGCATCGATTGGCTTGTTTACTGTTCCATTGGCAACAGCCAATGAGAACATTTCATTGCATTTGCCAAAACGCAGCGCTTAGTTAAATGAGGCGCTTATTTACCAATATGCCATGCTGACTTTGGGTTGACTCATTATTCCATGTCTTTTGTTCATGCTTGGTCCAATTTGTTACTCATCTTCAACAATTCATTTTTCACTCAATTTAACTCCAAAAATCACGAAATTTTTTCCATCAAGTTCATGAGAATGTCTACTATTTTTTCATGATTTTTAATTATTTTTTTGGTTGGCTGGATTTTTTATGGTATTAGGTTTCTTGACATGTATGCATAATTTGTACCTTTTGCCATTCCTTTTGTGAAATAATGATGAGGCATCCAATGACCCTAAAATTTTTTGTGGCTAATCTACACTCATTCATGTTCATTTTGATGTGAAGTTTGTGCATTTATCATATGTGGTTTGTGAGATATGATTTTCTGAAGTAGGGTGTGACAATTTGTGTCACACCATTGATATGCAAGTTCATGATTTTTGTTCATATGCTTCCTGGCTTCCAAATAATGTGAAATTTTGCATGAGCCATCCCTTATATGTCTAGTTTGTGTATGAATTTTCTTGGATTTAATCATGCCATTTCCTATTTTTTTGTGAATTTTCTTCTCTGCCTAGTCAATTGTTGACTTTGTGTGACACACCTTGCCATTTCATTTGGGAAATTCTCATATCTTATTGTATGATCATGAAATTTCACATGTGCATACTAGACATCTTGAGCTTTGCATTAGTGTTAATCCCATCCATTTCTCATCTGTTTTCATTTTGTTATGATTTTTTGAAGATGACACATGTTTTGTTGACCTCTTTGTGCATACTTGAAATTATGTTGACTTCCTGATTTTAATTGACTATTTTCTCATGATCCAATTGAGCTGAAATTTCACATGCATGCTATGTTATGGATTGTGATTGAGTGTGAATTATTTCATAATTTTTGGGATTGATTATTTTTGCTTTTGAGCTTGGTCTTGCTGTTGACCTATTTGTGCTTCCTTTTGCCATGTTTTGACTTCTTTGGTCCATAAAATGACAATGATGCATGATTTGAGTTTGAAACCAATTGTGCTTGCTTCTTAAATGCTTGAACTTGACTTTGGTTGACTATTGTTTGCTGTTTTGACTTTCCCTTTTGTTTTTGACCCTAGGCTTGTCCTAGTGGTCTTTTGGGCTTATGATTGAGTTTATGTTTCAGGTTAAGCACCAATGCTTCAAAGAAACCATACAAATTTGGTTGTGCTTGACTATATTATCATGTGCTAACCTTTGTTTTGTAGGTGTGACTCATGTGACTTGAGTCTTGTGCTTTGCACATTGGTCCCTCTGATTTAATTGTTTGATTCATTTCCTTTTGATTTAAACTGTTGAGCTGTTTACTGATTAGTTTGACTATTTCAGGTACCCTTTTAGTTGCTTAAGTTCTTTGAACTTGCTTGCTTTGCTATTTAGCAATTTGCTTTTGAGGTATAATTACTTCTTCTTCATGTAGTCTGGAGACCCGGCCTGTTATTTGGCCGGGCAAACTGTCTGAAGTCCTCCTTAAGAGGCAATGCTTGTGTGTGTTTAAAATTGTCCCAAGCAGGAAAAGTCCTTCAAGTAAGGAAATTGGTAGATCAAAGGGATAAGTAGCCTATCCCCTACTATTCAGTGAGTCTTCTCCTTGCTCCCATTACATGGTTGTAGCATTGAGATCCTAACCCAAGATCTATAGAGTCTAATGTGGAAAGAGTTCCTACTTTCTGAACTCCCACACTTTCTGAAATGCTCTCCCTGATCAGGGATAAGAGCAATGAGGCACACCCCTCATCTCCTTTCATCTGCTTCACCTTAGCCTCTCAATGGCAAGGTTAAGAGCAACTTTTTACCCTATTCCAGTTGGCCTCAGTGCCTAACCCTCTTGTGTGAGCCTCCTTGTTTGGCTATAGAGTGTGCTGTTTGATATTGATTGATTGATTGATTACTTCATATGCACATGCTTGCTTGTATGCTCTATGCATTTATCATCATCATTAATTGCTCATTAATGCATAATCATCTCATTTGTCTTTATGACTTATCATTGCTGTTTACCCATTGAGGACAATTGTAAGACCATCCATCGGCCATTGCTCCTATGATATGGAAGTGAGTATAAGACCATCACCTTGGCCACTCATCTTATCTTTGCTTGATGCATTTGATTGTATGTGAGGAAGCAACTGTAAGTCCCTGCAAGTTGGCATTTGCTTTCCTGTGATCATGTTGCATTGTTTGATTGTATGTGAGGATACAACTGTAAGTCCCTGCAAGTTGGCATTTGTATTCCTAGGACCATACTGTGGAGGTTAGAGTAAGCCCAGACAGATTGGCATCTGACTTCCATGTTTTGTTTTTCTTTGTTTATGTGAGGTCGCAATTGTAAGTCCCTGTAAGTTGGCATTTGCTTTCCTATGATCATATGTTGGATATTGGTATAAGTCCAGACAGATTGGCATCCGGTATCCAAGTTTCATTTTGTTTTAGGAGATTAGTGTAAGACCATTGAGTGGCATCTGATATCCAGTTTTATTTTAGGAGACTGGTGTAAATCCATCTATTGGTATCCGGTATCCGCCTTTTATGTCTTTGCTTGAGGAGATTAGTGTAAGACCATTGAGTGGCCTCTGATATCCCGTTCTGTTTTAGGAGATTGGTATAAGCCCAGTGATTGGCATCCGATATCCGCTTTTGCTTTCTTCTTTGTTTGTTTGTTATTATCCATTGCTATTCCAAAGGACACACTTGAATCATCTCCTATATGATCTCAAGAAGTGAACCTTCTAAGAAGTTTTACAATCCATCTTCATCCATTCATCCCCATTATGTCCTAAACCTTTTCACACTTTGATTTCCAACTTGGCATAAGTGTTGTGCAAACATCTTCATGTTTTCTAACTAAAAACCTGGACTCAAGTCCTTGACACTTTTTCAAACTTCATTTCATAATACTTTTTCAAATCAATCTTAATCATACTTTGACTCCATTTTCATAATCACAATCAATTAACTTCACCCATTCACTTGTTTTGGCTTTGTCCATTGTTAATCTTTTCATGCATTAGCCATAGGTTTCAATTATCTTTGTGGTTGATGTAAATCTTGCCTATCCTTAGTGAGTCGACAGTAAGACTTCCGTACTGAAAACAGGGTTAACCCCTCTAGTACGTCGAAGCTATCCTCGCATGGTGGATGTTGTTTTTGGTCGAGTGTTCTCCCATTGATAATGAAAAGCCTCAGTGCTTGTGTTTAAAATTGAATCCACCAACTTTTGGAAATCTTTTAGCCGAACTACGGCGTTTTGATCCTTACCTTTGATGGAAGGTACGTAGGCAGCGGGTTCATCCGTTCAAACCCAATAACCCAATAAAAATTGTACATTCTTTTCTCATCATCCCAATCATGTTTGCACAATACTTATGTCATAACAAATAACAATTCATTACAACAAGTGTGAAAAGGGCTCCCTAGGAGTACCTAGGACGTAGTGGGTGCCTAACACCTTCCCATTGCGTAATTTACCCCTTACCCAGACTCTCTGATCTTTTTATTAGTTTTCTACGTGTAAAACTTCTTAGGCTTTTGTTCGCTTTTTAGCCAGTCCTTTGGATAAATAAAAGTGCGGTGGCGACTCGAAAATTTCATTGTATCTCTTGCTTATGATTTAATCGATAGATCATATAGCGACGAATACACCGCTACAGTGGGGGCAACCGCAATCATACCTTGGGCAATCAGAGCAGACGTGTCAATTTTTGTATTACCTGCAATTGGCGTGTCCTCGAGTAAAACAGTCTGATATCCGAAATGCAATGCAATTTGGGTGATCATACCTCCCACGGAAATGCCTCCAGAGTTTGCTCGGCCGACTCTCCCCAGGTAGTCAGCTGCAAAGGCAGCTCCATTGATGGTCTTGTTTTGAGCCATCGAGTACATGAAAAATAGCTCTCTCTGAGTAGCTACTCCAGTGATGTCGCCTCTACCGAACAATGTGTAGGCTAAACCTTTTTGGGCGTACCTGAAATAGGGATTCTGGATGCCCGATGCTTTTGCACCTTTGGAGGAGTAATCCATCCTCCCAGTTATGGCGATCCATAGATCTTTAGGGGAAAACCCGTCTGGGACCGCTCCGGGTCCGTTCAGCGGGAGTCGGAGTATTGCAGCTAACTCCTCAACAGACAATTCATGGTAATTGTTAAATAACCGGAAGCGTAGAGTACCGAAATAATACCTGGTTGTGTTAACCCACCATTTTCCGAGCTGAAACTCCAAGGTGCTAAGGAACTCGAGACTAATGCGCTCGTAGGTCGGCGCCTCCAAACTCATAAACTCGAGCATGCCCAAAACGTGGAACATTCGGTCTACCTCAATTTTCAGCCCTAGATCGGTCAGAGTCTTCTCACACATATACCGGGTCGGCGTGAGCTTGCGTTTCCGGTGAATTTGGTAACGTCGCTCTTGCTCTGGGTTGTCAAACACAATATTGTGGGGATTAGGATTCCGGCTCGGGCGCTTTCAGGACTTCGCCATCTCTGCACGTTGTTGCTTTCCGGTAAGGATTCTATTCGAGGACATTTTGGACCTGCAAAAATAGCAAAATTCCGAACTTTTGAGTTAGAAAAAATTAAAACTGTGGTTGCGACCGGGACAGCAAGGTGAGAAATATTTGTGAAGGGTGCTTGGGCTATAGGTGAGTGGAACTTGGTTGCATGTGGGGTTTTGTGTGGTGAGGTGAGTGTATTTTAATGGAGTTTATGAGAGAGTGAGAGAAGAAGATGAAAAGGTATGAGAGAGAGTGATGAAAAGTTATGTAAAAATCTGATAATGAGGAGTGATTAAGGAAAAAATGTGGTTAAGAGTGGTTTAAGTGGGTGCGTTCCACGAAAATTTAAAATTTTCAAAAAAAAATTCAAAAATTTCGCACGCCTGACACGGCCGTGTCAGGCCACCATTTTCCCAACTTCTTTTACAGTGGTCCTGACACGGGCCGTGTCAGGCCACTGTTTTATCATCCTCAAAATCATTTTTCTTACAGTGCTCCTGACACGGGTGGCCGTGTCAGGTCACTATTTTCCAACCTCTTCCAGCATTTTTCCCTCTCCTGACACGGCCCGTGTCAGCTGACACGGGTGGCCGTGTCAGGGTGTCCTTTTGGCCGTTTTTTGGTTTTCTTGTCAGGTCAACTGCTGGTTCCTCTGGCTCCTCCTTGTGGGACTATTGTATACCTACAGACACACACAAATGCTTAGAAATAAAAAGCGTGGGTTACCTCCCACGAAGCGCTGCGTTTAACATCGCATGGCTCGACAATTCATTTCCCTTATCATGGGGGGTATTTCAGGTTCAAAACCTTGTTGCACCTCTTGTCTACAACTCGGACGTTGTCTCTTTTATCAGTGTGGACTCCTTTGTACCACGATTCCTTTTTAACCTTCCTTTCGGTGTTAGGAGTCTTTCCGTTTAGGGTGGCTACTGACAGTGGTGAGACTTTGATAGTATTCAATATCCTGATCAAGCCTACTTGATACTGAGATTCTGTATCTTCCTCCATCTCCTGGTCTTCAATAGCGTCCAATGTTATTTCCTTGTTGTGAACTTTCAAGGTTAACATGCACTCATCCATGTCGAGCTTGCATCGACTCGTCTTCATGAAAGGTCGACCTAGAATGATGGGTGCCTCATTGTCTTCAAGTATGTCTAGGATTACAAAATCGACTGGAAAAGTCAAGTCCGCTATTGTTACCAGCACATCTTCAGCTATACCATATGCATCTTTTCTTGAGTGATCCGCAAACTTCAGATTGGTCTTTATATCACTGATATTTTTAATACCCAGCCTGTGATAGATCGATAATGGCATCAGATTCACACTAGCTCCAAAGTCTATTAGTACCTTCTTGAAGGTTCTTTCTTTGATTGTGCATGGTACTGTGACAGTTCCTGGATCCTTTTGTTTGTTAGGAATGTTCTGCTCCAGGGAGTTTGCATTATATTGTTCCTTACCGGATACCTGTTTTTCAGTGGTTGGTTTCTTTTCAGCCATTACCTTTTCAACGAATTTCTTGTACATGAGCATCCTTTCAAGTGATTCAAACAAGGCCATATGACCCTCAATCTTTTTAATCATTGTCATGAATTTCTCCAAGTCTGACTCACTAGGTTCCTTCTTTGTCATTCTCTAAGGGTAGGGCAATTTAATCACCGGTTTAGTTCCTTTTGTATTTTCTTCTTTAGTCGGCTCGCTTGGTGATATAATTTTTTTTCTTTTTAGCATCCTTTTTCTCTGTTGTCGTGATAGTGTTAACATTCTCCTAACCTCTCGGATTTTGAACTGTTTCACGTGGAAGGGAACCTGGTGTTCGAGAACTTGCCAGTTGCTGTGCTATCTGCCCTAGCTGGACTTCAAGATTCTTTAGGGAGGTGGTGGTGTTTTTCTGATTGTTTCTAGTCTCTTCTTCAAATTGCCTATTTTGAGCTGCCAGGTTTTCAATGACAATCTCCCAATCTGCCTTCTTAGGTGCCTGTTGTTGTTGTTGCTGTTGTTGATACTGAGTCTGATATTGCCATGTACCCTGTTGCGGAACATTTCCTCTCTGATCTTAGGTGCCATGTACCCTGGGTTGTAAGTGTTAGAGTAGGGGTTATTCTGCTTCAAGAATTTGATCTCTTCAATTTGTTGGGGAGTTGCAAAGCAATAGACAGTGTGGTGAGGTCCATTACAGATTTCACAAGTGCTCTCCTGAACTGGTTGAACTTGCTCTATCTGTTGAATACCTATATTCATAGCTTTCAGCTTTTTGTCTATTTCGGCAGCAACAATGTCTTCCAGACGGATTTTATTTGTCTCTAATTTTAGATCAATCACCCCATCTGGTTTACTGGTACACCTGTCATATAGCTCTAGATGCTCATTTGCAGCTATTGCTTCAATAATCCTCTTGATACCAGTGGTTGTTGAGAAATTTGTTGAGCCACCGGCTGCTGTATCAATCAACTGTTTAGTCTTAATTTTCAGCCCATTAACGAACATCTGCATTTGTTCTGTCTGATCCATATTATGAGTGGGACACGCGACTAAGATCCTTTTGAATCTTTTGTAAGTGTCTCCCAATGATTCACCATCCTTCTGTTTGAAATTTAGAATTTCACACCTTTTTCTCAGGAATACTGATGCTGGAAAATACTCATTTAAGAATGCAGTTTCCATCTCCTCCCAGGAAGTGATACTACCGGCAGGGAGAGAATAGAACCATTCTTCCGCGTCTTCTGTAACACCCCAATTAAAATAAGCTAATTATTTAATTTAAATTAATATTTTATTTATTAATTTAATTGAATAATTGGAAGTTTGGATTAATATTATTATTTTGGAATAATAATTATTGGGATTATTATTATTGGATTATTATTTTATAATTGGAATAAAAGTGGAAAATCAGTAAAAAGGTCCCATTTGGTAAAAAGGTTATTGTTTTCACGTGAAAAGGAAAAAGAGACAGAACGTGGAAAAGGGCAAAAAGAGAACCAGAGAACGAAGGTTGAAGGGAGGAGAAGCTTGGAGCTCAGAGGCTGCCGGATTAACTCAGGTAAGGGGGGTTTATCGTTGATTGACGGGTATTATATGATAATATGTCATGGGTAGTGATAGACCTTTAATTTACCTTTGAATTGGATGATTATGATGAATTTGTGGAAATAATTGATGAACGAAATTGGGTGATAATCGAAAGAAATTCGTAGGAATTGTATGTGATAATGTCAGGAGTTGTGAAATCGAATAGGGAATGATTCGGGTTAGATGATATGAGTGATTTCTGTGTAAATTTGGACTGTGGAAGGTGAGATCGAATAGAACTCGTAGCAGGAAAAACCATAACAGATCTGGAAATCTGGTTTCTGGTCATACGCGTATGGCACTAGGCAATACGCGTATGGGATGGCTGGTACGCGTATGGCGCTAGGCAATACGCGTATGGATGAGGAAGATGAAATTTTGAACGTAAAATGGTCTCTGGTGGTACGCGTATGGGGAAGTGATACGCGTAGCATACGCGTATGGAAGTGGGCAATACGCGTATGGCTTGGTCAGGATTTAGGCAATACGCGTATGAGCATAGGCAATACGCGTATGGGCAGGATTGTGATTTTCCTGTGCTGTTGTTGTGCAGTTTTTAACTGGTTAGGCTGAGTAGTGAGACTTAGCTGAGGTATGATGTAATAGGGATCATTTCCCGTTGTTTTGAGTAGTATAGGTATTAGTAGAGTGTGCTAATACTGTATTTGATTTGTAGCATGTTGTGATATGCTTATGTGATAAATGTATTGACAATGTGTGTTGGTTGGTATGCATTATACTGTAAATGTATCAGTTATGTATGCATCTGTGAATAGACTGTCATATGTCTATTCTTGAGTTGTTGTTGTTGTTGCATTGCTAGGTGATTAGCATGCATAGTCTAGCCTTTGGGGCTGTAGCTAATTCCCATTGTGAGGAATTAGTGAGCTGTGGATTGTTGTGGATGCTTGCATACTAAATGAGTAGCGTGCATAGTCTAGCCTTTGGGGCTGTAGCTAATTCCCATGGTGAGGAATTAGTGAGTGAGTCATTAGATCTCAATGAGTGGGACTAGTGAGCTCAGTAGCCGCATCCAGAGGGATCGGTGAGCTTGGACTATATGTTCAAGAAGAGTCGGTACCGCATGTGTAGAGTCTCATTGCATAATGAATGCATGGCATAGCCTGTGGGGCTGTAGCTAATTCCCATTGTGAGGAATTAGTGAGTAAATCGTTGTGTTGTGTTGTTGGTGTTGAGCATGTTTTGATATATACATATGCTATTTGTTATTGTTGAGTATGAGGTTGCGTTGATACTGCCGTTATGGAGTGGGTAGTCTGGTTAGGGTGATTTGAGGCGTTATTTACTTAACATTACATGTTGTTGTATAATGCTTGTTATATTGATTGAGAAACTCACCCTTACACTATTTTTCAGGTAACCAGCTATGAGCGAATAGAAGTAAATGCTTGGAGTCTAGAGTAGTCTCCTAAGGGGTCATGCTCTGATAGATGTAACATCGGGATGGGATGTTTGAATATGTTTGATTTTGTTGTTGATCAACTTTACATGTAAAGTGGTACATGATTTAAATGTTGATTTTTAGTATCCGCTGCGAATTATGCAAAGAACCTTATTTGGATTAAATAAATGAGCATGACAGGTTATTTTGATGAATGTTGTGAAATAATTGTGTGACACCCTTCGGGGCATAATTACTCTGATTAATGTGTTATTATTTTTAATTAAATATTTTGGGGTATTTAGAAGGGTGTTACATTAGTGGTATCAGAGCATAGTCGGTCGTGTCGAGTCGTAGTTATTCTGTTTCCCCTGTATGGGATAGGTGTTGTGTAACCCTATCAGTACTTATTGTTTAGTTGTTTGGGTTTTCAGAATAGAGATGGCTGGAAGAGGTAGAGATGATGCTGCGATTGCTGAGGCTCTGGGTATGCTAGCTGGAGTACTTGGAGGAAATCCGAATGTTGTGGGAATGGGAGCTGCTCGTCAACTGAGTGAGTTCCAGAAGAACAATCCTCCAATGTTCAAAGGAGCATACGATCCAGATGGTGCTCAGAAATGGTTGAAGGAGATAGAGAGGATCTTCAGAGTAACTGATTGTGCTGATAACCAGAAGGTCAGGTTCGGTACACATATGCTGTCAGAGGAGGCTGATGATTGGTGGGTTGCTACCCGCACTGAGTTGGAAACTGCTGGAAATGCTGATATTTCTTGGGCTGTGTTCAGAGAGAGATTTCTGAGGAAGTATTTTCCCGAGGATGTCAGAGGAAAGAAAGAGATAGAATTCTTGGAATTGAAGCAGGGTAACAGGTCTGTTACGGAGTATGCTGCGAAGTTCACAGAGCTGTCAAAGTACTATACTCCTTATAGTGAGGCTGCTGGAGAATTTTCGAAGTGTGTGAAGTTTGAGAACGGGTTGCGTCCCGAGATCAAGCAGGCAATTGGATATCAGCGAATCAGGGTGTTTTCTGATTTGGTTGACTGTTGCAGGATTTTTGAACAGGATTCCAAAGCCAGAGTAGAGAGCTATCAGCAGAGGGTTGATAGGAAGGGTAAGAATCAGGTTGATCGTGGGAAACCGTATGCAGCTGGCAAAGGTTTTCAGAAGCAGAGTGGGATGAGGAGGCCTAGTGGGGGAGATTCTAGTGCTCCTGTTAAGTGTTACAGATGTGGTCGGGCTGGACATCGTGTTCATGAGTGTACCAGTGCTGAGATGAAATGTTTCAAGTGTGGAAAAGGTGGTCATTTGGCTGCAGAGTGTCGGTTGAAGACTGTGACTTGTTTCAACTGTGGAGAAGTGGGTCATATCAGTCCACAGTGTCCTAAGCCGAAGAAAGAGAATCAGTCAGGAGGCAAGGTTTTTGCTTTATCGGGGTCTGAGACTTCTGCAGATGATCGTTTGATCCGAGGTACGTGTTATATTAATGGCTTTCCTCTTGTAGCTATTATTGACACAGGTGCTACTCATTCTTTTATATCCTTGGATTGTGCTGTGAAACTTAAGTTAGAGATATCTGAGATGTTGGGTAGTATGGTGATTGATACTCCTGCGAAGGGTTCAGTGACTACTACTTCTGTTTGTTTGAATTGTCCTTTGAGTATTTTTGGTAGAGCCTTTGGGATAGATCTTGTGTGTCTCCCATTAGTGCAGATTGACGTTATTCTGGGCATGAACTGGTTGGTGTGTAACCGAGTTTCTATCAACTGTTTTGATAAGACAGTGATATTTCCTGAGATTGAAGAAGGAAAGAGTTTGTTTCTATCAGCCAGGCAGGTGAATGAGGAAGTGGCAGAGGGGGCAGAGTTGTTTATGCTGTTAGCGACTTTGGAAGCTAAAGATAAACTGGTGATTGGCGATCTAGCTGTAGTGTGTGATTTTCCTGATGTGTTTCCGGAAGAAGTGAATGAATTGCCACCAGAACGTGAAGTTGAGTTCTCGATTGAATTGGTACCTGGTACTAGACCGATATCGATGGCTCCGTACCGTATGTCTGCTGTTGAGCTAGCTGAATTGAAGAGTCAGTTGGAAGATTTGCTGGATAAGAAATTTATTCGTCCGAGTGTGTCACCGTGGGGTGCACCAGTGTTGTTGGTTAAGAAGAAAGAAGGTACTATGAGGTTGTGTGTGGATTACAGACAACTGAATAAAGTGACGATCAAGAATCGGTATCCTTTACCGAGGATTGATGATTTGATGGATCAGTTGGTTGGTGCAAGTGTGTTCAGCAAGATAGACTTGAGGTCTGGGTATCATCAGATACGTGTGAAGACTGAAGATATTCAGAAGACTGCTTTCAGAACAAGGTATGGACATTATGAGTATTCTGTGATGCCTTTTGGAGTGACTAATGCGCCTGGAGTATTTATGGAGTATATGAATAGGATTTTTCATCCGTATCTAGATCAGTTTGTTGTGGTGTTTATTGATGACATTTTGGTGTATTCGAAATCTGAAGAAGAACATGCTGAGCATTTGAGAGTGGTGTTGGAAGTTCTACGAGAAAAGAAGTTATTCGCTAAACTCTCAAAATGTGAATTTTGGTTAGAAGAGGTTAGTTTCCTTGGTCATGTGATTTCAAGAGATGGTGTTGCTGTTGATTCTTCTAAGATAGAAGCGGTATCTAAGTGGGAAGCTCCGAAGTCAGTTTCTGAGATAAGGAGTTTTCTTGGACTTGCAGGTTATTATAGGAAGTTCATCGAAGGATTTTCCAAGTTGGCGTTACCGTTGACAATGTTGACTAGAAAGGGGCAGGCGTTTGTTTGGGATTCAAAATGTGAAGAAGGTTTCCAAGAGTTAAAGAGAAGGTTAACTACTGCTCCTATTCTGATATTACCGAGTTCGTCGGAATTATTTGAAGTTTACTGTGATGCTTCATTGTTGGGTTTAGGTGGTGTGTTGATGCAGAATAAGCAGGTTATAGCTTATGCTTCGAGACAACTAAGGGTTCATGAGAGGAACTATCCGACACATGATTTAGAGTTGGCAGCTGTGGTATTTGTTCTGAAGTTGTGGAGACATTATTTGTATGGGTCAAGATTTGAAGTTTTCAGTGACCATAAGAGTTTGAAGTATTTGTTTGATCAGAAAGAGCTGAATATGAGACAGAGGAGATGGTTAGAATTTTTGAAGGATTATGATTTTGGTTTGAATTACCATCCGGGTAAAGCAAATGTGGTGGCTGATGCATTGAGTCGAAAATCATTGCATATGTCTATGTTGATGGTTAAGGAATTGGATTTAATTGAACAGTTTAGAGACTTGAGTTTGGTGTGTGAGAGTACTCACAATAGTGTTAAACTGGGAATGTTGAGATTAACAAGTGGTATTCTGGATGAGATCAGAGAGGGTCAGAAATCCGATATGCTTTTGGTGGATAAGATGACTGTAGTGAATCAAGGTCAAGGTGGTGAATTCAGAGTTGATGAGAATGGTGTTTTGAGATTTGGTGATCGGGTGTGTATTCCGGATGTTACTGAGCTTAAGAAGAGTATTCTTGAAGAAGGACATCGTAGTGGTTTGAGTATTCATCCTGGAGCTACGAAGATGTACCATGATTTGAAAAGATTATTTTGGTGGCCGGGGATGAAAAGAGAAATTGCGAGTTTTGTTTATTCCTGTTTGACTTGTCAGAAGTCAAAGATTGAGCACCAAAAGCCGTCTGGGCTAATGCAACCGTTGGCTATTCCTGAGTGGAAGTGGGACAGTATCAGTATGGATTTTGTTTCTGGTTTGCCGAAGACAAGTAAGAATTTTGAGGCTATTTGGGTGATTGTTGATAGATTGACGAAGTCGGCTCATTTCATTCCGATCAGAATGGATTATCCGTTGGAGAGACTAGCTGAGTTGTATATTGAGAAGATTGTGAGTTTGCATGGTATTCCGTCTAGTATTGTTTCGGACAGAGATCCTAGATTTATATCGAAGTTTTGGGAAGGTTTGCAGAGGGCTTTGGGAACTAAGCTGAGATTGAGTTCTGCATATCATCCGCAGACTGATGGTCAGACTGAGAGGACGATTCAGTCGTTAGAGGATCTTTTGAGAGCTTGTGTTTTGGAAAAAGGAGGTGCTTGGGATTGTTATTTGCCGTTGATTGAGTTTACCTACAACAATAGTTTTCATTCGAGTATTGGTATGGCACCGTTTGAAGCTTTGTATGGTAGGAGATGTCGGACACCTTTATGTTGGTACGAGTCCGGTGAGAGTGCTGTGGTTGGACCGGAGATTGTTCAACAGACTACAGAAAAGATTAAGATGATTCAGGAGAAGATGAGAATTGCTCAGAGTCGTCAGAAGAGTTATCATGATAAGAGGAGGAAGTCACTTGAGTTCCAAGAGGGAGATCATGTGTTTCTTCGTGTTACTCCGATAACTGGTGTTGGTCGAGCTTTGAAGTCGAAGAAGTTGACACCTCGATTTATTGGTCCCTATCAGATTTTGGAGAGGATAGGAGAGGTAGCCTATCGTATCGCTTTACCGCCGTCGCTTGCGAATTTGCATGAGGTTTTTCATGTGTCTCAGTTGAGGAGATACATTCATGATCCATCGCATGTTGTCCAAATAGATGATGTACAGGTGAGAGATAACCTGACTGTTGAGACATCACCTATGAGGATTGAGGATCGAGAGCTGAAGCAGCTGCGGGGTAAAGAGATTGCCTTGGTGAAGGTAGCTTGGGGAGGACCAGCAGGTGGCAATGTGACTTGGGAACTTGAGAGTCAGATGAAGGAGTCTTATCCGGAGTTGTTCGCTTGAGGTATGTTTTCGAGGACGAAAACTCTTTTAGTGGGGGAGAGTTGTAACACCCCAATTAAAATAAGCTAATTATTTAATTTAAATTAATATTTTATTTATTAATTTAATTGAATAATTGGAAGTTTGGATTAATATTATTATTTTGGAATAATAATTATTGGGATTATTATTATTGGATTATTATTTTATAATTGGAATAAAAGTGGAAAATCAGTAAAAAGGTCCCATTTGGTAAAAAGGTTATTGTTTTCACGTGAAAAGGAAAAAGAGACAGAACGTGGAAAAGGGCAAAAAGAGAACCAGAGAACGAAGGTTGAAGGGAGGAGAAGCTTGGAGCTCAGAGGCTGCCGGATTAACTCAGGTAAGGGGGGTTTATCGTTGATTGACGGGTATTATATGATAATATGTCATGGGTAGTGATAGACCTTTAATTTACCTTTGAATTGGATGATTATGATGAATTTGTGGAAATAATTGATGAACGAAATTGGGTGATAATCGAAAGAAATTCGTAGGAATTGTATGTGATAATGTCAGGAGTTGTGAAATCGAATAGGGAATGATTCGGGTTAGATGATATGAGTGATTTCTATGTAAATTTGGACTGTGGAAGGTGAGATCGAATAGAACTCGTAGCAGGAAAAACCATAACAGATCTGGAAATCTGGTTTCTGGTCATACGCGTATGGCACTAGGCAATACGCGTATGGGATGGCTGGTACGCGTATGGCGCTAGGCAATACGCGTATGGATGAGGAAGATGAAATTTTGAACGTAAAATGGTCTCTGGTGGTACGCGTATGGGGAAGTGATACGCGTAGCATACGCGTATGGAAGTGGGCAATACGCGTATGGCTTGGTCAGGATTTAGGCAATACGCGTATGAGCATAGGCAATACGCGTATGGGCAGGATTGTGATTTTCCTGTGCTGTTGTTGTGCAGTTTTTAACTGGTTAGGCTGAGTAGTGAGACTTAGCTGAGGTATGATGTAATAGGGATCATTTCCCGTTGTTTTGAGTAGTATAGGTATTAGTAGAGTGTGCTAATACTGTATTTGATTTGTAGCATGTTGTGATATGCTTATGTGATAAATGTATTGACAATGTGTGTTGGTTGGTATGCATTATACTGTAAATGTATCAGTTATGTATGCATCTGTGAATAGACTGTCATATGTCTATTCTTGAGTTGTTGTTGTTGTTGCATTGCTAGGTGATTAGCATGCATAGTCTAGCCTTTGGGGCTGTAGCTAATTCCCATTGTGAGGAATTAGTGAGCTGTGGATTGTTGTGGATGCTTGCATACTAAATGAGTAGCGTGCATAGTCTAGCCTTTGGGGCTGTAGCTAATTCCCATGGTGAGGAATTAGTGAGTGAGTCATTAGATCTCAATGAGTGGGACTAGTGAGCTCAGTAGCCGCATCCAGAGGGATCGGTGAGCTTGGACTATATGTTCAAGAAGAGTCGGTACCGCATGTGTAGAGTCTCATTGCATAATGAATGCATGGCATAGCCTGTGGGGCTGTAGCTAATTCCCATTGTGAGGAATTAGTGAGTAAATCGTTGTGTTGTGTTGTTGGTGTTGAGCATGTTTTGATATATACATATGCTATTTGTTATTGTTGAGTATGAGGTTGCGTTGATACTGCCGTTATGGAGTGGGTAGTCTGGTTAGGGTGATTTGAGGCGTTATTTACTTAACATTACATGTTGTTGTATAATGCTTGTTATATTGATTGAGAAACTCACCCTTACACTATTTTTCAGGTAACCAGCTATGAGCGAATAGAAGTAAATGCTTGGAGTCTAGAGTAGTCTCCTAAGGGGTCATGCTCTGATAGATGTAACATCGGGATGGGATGTTTGAATATGTTTGATTTTGTTGTTGATCAACTTTACATGTAAAGTGGTACATGATTTAAATGTTGATTTTTAGTATCCGCTGCGAATTATGCAAAGAACCTTATTTGGATTAAATAAATGAGCATGACAGGTTATTTTGATGAATGTTGTGAAATAATTGTGTGACACCCTTCGGGGCATAATTACTCTGATTAATGTGTTATTATTTTTAATTAAATATTTTGGGGTATTTAGAAGGGTGTTACATCTTCAGCTAAAGTGAACGGGAACATTCTTAATTTTTTTGCTTCATCAGTGTGACCATTAATTTTCAAGGTGGTTCTCATGGTCAGAAATCTCTACAGGTGTTTGTTGGCATCTTCATTAACCTTTCCGGTGAAAGGTTTTCTTTCCAATTGATTGATCATGCTAGGATGCAGTTGAAAATTTGTCACATTCACCGGTTGGTTAACTATGGTCAGTCGACCACCCGGTGCGTTTGCACCTCCATAGTCACCTAGGAGTCTCTCCGGAGGTGGAGGAGGTGGAATTGGAGGAACTTCAGCCATTGGTTCCTTGACTTCTGGTTGATCTGAGGTACTTTCTTTTGCAGAATCCACTCTTTGTTCTCTGCGTCTTCTGTGAAGGGTTCTCTCGATCTCTGCGTCAAAAAGAATTTCAGCTGAGGGTTTTCCTCGCATACACTGGTTAGTAAATTATAAATGACAGAAAAATAATTTTATTGTAGAGCAACAAAATTTTAATTGAAATAAAATTAAACTCTATATTTTTGGCAGTCCCCGGCAACGGCGCCAAAAACTTGATCGGGAAAATAGCAAGTGTACTATTTTGCCTTTTATAGTAATAATGGGGAAAATCCCCGAATGTCGATCTCAAGGATTGCACGTTAGTATTGAGTTTAAATTATCATTCAATTAAACAAAAAGTATTAATTTGGGTTTTTGAGTAAAAAGAAAATAATAAAGAAATATGAAAATAAAGCTTTATAGAGAAAAAGGAACAATGCGGGGGAAGGTGTATGATTTATCCTTGTAATTACTCTGAGTTACTATTGCATCAACAAATATCAATTACTACAAGTTCTCAAGGGTATTTTCTCCTAAGTCCTTGGTGAGAAAACCTTTAATCAATCTACCCTAATTCCTATGTCCATAGCCAATTAGGGTGAAGTTAAGCTGTATAATATCAAGAATGCTCTGGTTCATACAGGGTATCCCTAATCCTAGGTGATATCTACTGCAGAGTAACCTAATGAAAACCTTATCACTGGCGGTCCAGCCCAAGTGATAGCCATAGATCAATCTCAATTGGTCCGAAAGAGAAAGCAATAAACACATCAAAAGGTTACCGTAAACAAAATATTATAAATGCAAATGTAAACTCAAATTCATTACAATTCTAAATCAGGGACACCCCCTAGCATTGGGGGGGTTTAGCTACTCATATTGTTTAGAACCAATTCAAGATAAAAATTATACATTACAAGTAATTGGATGACTTTGATCTTCAATCGCTCCCGCTCATGAATCTCTTCAGCTCTCCAAATGCCTTGATCTCTGTAATACTTAATTGCTTCATAATACTGTGATTTGTTGTACCCCAGGATGCTTTTTCCTTTGGCAGAAGACCTCTTTTTATAGTGAAAGTTCCCAGCAGCAGTTGGACAGGTCCAAAGATGTCTCCACAAAGTCCGAAGAATGAAAAGCCCAGAAAAATTGGAAATATTGGGCTTGGGCTGATACGGCCCGTGTCAGCTAACACGGGTGGCCGTGTCAGTCTACTGGTTCTCCTGACACGCCCATGGCATGCCCAACACGGGGGGAGTTTCTTCTTGACACGGCCCGTGTCAGCTGACACGGGTGGCTGTGTCAGGCTACTGTTTTCTTCTTCTGTTTCCCTTGCCCTGACACGGCCCGTGTCAGGTGACACGGGTGGCCGTGTCAGGCTTGCTGTACCGGGACTTTCTGCTCTTTAGCGTGCTGAACTCTCGCACTGTCGTGTTCTGAGTTCTCTGGTTCTTCTACCTGGATCTGTCGGACAAAAACATAACTATCCCACGCATAAAATCAAGATAAACAAAGTAAAACATAACAAAGATTAAAAATGCGTAAATAAAATAACAGAAGTAAAACTAATCGAATTGTACCTTAAATGCTTGCACAGTGTATCAAATGTCTCTGTTTTGCGTCGGATCAGCAACTGAAACTTACTATAAATGGTGACTGATCACCTCACCGCACCATTAACTTGAAGTTTTTGAAAGATATGAAATTATGCAAGGTGCGGCGAACAAGTGGTTTTCACTTCATGATACATGGTGCTGCTGTACCTAGTGTTGTTTTACCTTGCTCTCAGCGTACAAATGTGCGACATGCTGTAGCGGGGTATTCGTTACCTTTAGATTTATTGACTAAATCAAAAGTAAATCATACAATTCGAGTCGCCACCACACTTCTATTTATCCAAAGGAAAGGTTAGAAAGCGAACAAAAATCGAGAAGTTTTATCAAATCAAAAACTACTAAAAATGTCAGAGATCTGGGTAAGGGGGTTGATTATGCAATGGGAAGGTTTTAAGCACCTAAAACATCCTTAGTACTCTAAGGGAGCCCTTTTTGCAAAGTTGTATGGTAGGTTGGTATTTGTAAGAAGATTTGTGCAAACAAGATTGGGGAGATGAGAAAAGAATATACATATTATTTACAATTTGTTGTTTGAATGGATAAACCCATTGCCTACGTACCATCACAAAAGGTAGGATCAAAACCTCGTAGTTAGGGGTAAAAATATCAAAATATGGGTGAATTGATTTGTCAAAAGCCTTAAGGTCTTTTGTTATCAAAGGGAGAAAACTCAACCTAAACCAACAATCTACCATGTGAGGAGAGCTTCAACATACTAGTGAGGGATCCACCCTATAATAAGTATGGAAGACTTATAGTCAAATCACTAAGGATAAGGTGAGGTTTACATCAACCACTATGATAACTCAAACCTATGGCTAATGTTTATGAAAAAGGTTTTAACAAAGGTGGCCATTGAAACCACAAAAATAATTTGAAGTGAGTTGTATTTACAAATTAGAAGTATTCACAAAATGAAGTCAAAGTTGACTTAAGATTCAATTCAAAATAAGTATTAATGAAAAGAGTTTGAAAAATCAAAGGCATATGGCCTAGGTTTCTAGTTTTGAAAACAATGTCAATGTTTGCACAAAAATGAGTTTGGCTTGGGTTAGAGTGGGGAGAAGAAGAGAAAGGCTAGTCCTAAACATGCAAAGATGAGAGAAGAGATAAAACCCTTGGAGTTCCTTTCTTGAGATCGTAAAGATGATTCAAGATGCTCCTTTCCTTTGGACTTAGCAAGCAACAAGCAATCAAAACAATTAAACATTCAAGCTCCTAGGATCTCCAATTGGCTTATCTTTCTCTTAACTTGATCATTCATGACAATGGTCCTTCTTACTATCTCAAGTTTGGAATCCCTATCACACAAGAACAAACAATCAAAAAGTTCACAATGCAATAAGAGGAATGGACAAAGAAAAAGTTTTGGATTAGGGGTCCTTTCAAGTCAACTTTCAAGATTTAGCATTCTAAAGGCATGAGGCCTAGTTGCTCTTCAATAAGTTTAGCATTCTAAAGGCATGAGGCCTAGTTGCTCTTGAAACTCCATTAAGCATAGGTAAGGTCCTAATTCTAAGTCCTTTCTCCTTTTTGCATTGGGTTCACACAAACAATCACAAAACAAACACAAAACAACAATATATTTATATACAATAGTAAGCTCAAATGAGCAAAAGGAAAATGGCATAAACATAAACATGAGCTCAAATGAGCAAAGGGAAAAGACAATATGAATAAATGAGCAAGAAATTAAATTGCATTAAAGTAAATTGCAAGAATTAAATGCTTGAATTAAAAGTTAGTAATTAGTAGTTAGTGTTAGTGTTCCATAAGGCAATTTAGCGCTATGTTAAGCAATCGTAAGTGGACTAATGTAGTGGTCACACCTATCTGAGGTCGGTCAATAAAACTATAGGCAAATAAACACAAGTTAGAGATCATGACTAGTAAGCCAAGCTCCTACAACTTGCCATGCCAAAAGAAAAGAAGGAAAGGCCTTGTATGGATTTTAGGTTTTTTGCTTAACCAAGAAGCAACCTATCTTGGACACAAAGCAACTCACTTGATCTTTGATCAAGTTGAATTTGATTTGGATCAAAGAAGGCTAAGCCTCTCATAAGTCAAGGCTAACCACAAATCATTAACTCATTGGTCCAAAGAAAAAGAAGAAGATGAGAGATGAAGATGGAATGTACAAAATGAAAATTCAAATGACATAACCAAAACACAATGATCAAGTGTGAATGAAATTAACATCAATCAATGGTAAACAGAAGTGAAATGAAGATTAGAAGTCAAGAAAGGTCAAACATATTTTTTGGTATTTTTGGAATTAAAATAATACATAAAATAAAATGAACAAAATATGGTCAAACTTCAAATTCAATTCAAATCAACTTGGATAAGTCCAATTGAATCATCATAAGTCTAACATGGTCAAACAAGGTTTGACTAATTTTCTCAACATTTTTTGAAAACAGAAACTATTTTAAAATCAATTAAAAGCATTAAATATAACACAAATGGATTAAAATCTCAAATAAATCTCAAACCAATTAAGAAATTGATGAGAATCTTTTCATAGACTTATCATGATCCAAAGATGTTAAGAAAATATTTTTGGAATTTTTGGATATCAAAAAGTAATTAAAATGAATTAAAAACTATTAAAAACAAAATAATTCACAAAAAATATTAAATGGAACCACAAAAATAATTAAAAATTAGATTATGAAACTAGATTTTAAAAGAATTTTTTTGCAATTGGTCTCATATTTTTGTGATTCCAAATAAAAGAGTTATGAATTTTTGAAAATAAATGGAATAAAAGAAAATAAAACAGAAATTAGAAAAATAGAAATATCAAGAAGCGCACGATCCATCTCATTAATTGACGTGGACAACATCAACGGATCAGAGGCGCGCGCGCATCATGTACATGAGTCAAGCGGGAAACATAATGGATTTAAAAAAGTCAAATATAACAAAGGCTGAGATTAGATCATATGAGTCAGATCCAAGGGCCAAGGGAGTTCCACTTGGGGACGGTGGTGGAAACCACCGTCTTCTCCGGTGAGCAAACAGAAACCGGCCACCAGTTATAGGTTTTGCAACCTCAACCATACTACACGTTCCTTATACCAAATTAAAGCTGGGGTGATGTACATCACCCCTGCAACCTTGGATTTCTCTCAAGATCTCTATGGAAGGAGAAATCTGAGATGGAAAATCCAGGTGTTCAATCTGAAATGCCACAATTCATGAAATTAAAGCCACCATTGGTTTGCCTCTCACACGAGGACTTCAGATAACCAAACAAACACGAGCAAATCACATCATATAGGGAGATTTAGATCAAAACAGTTGAGATGTAAACCTTTAAAGTGCAGCTTTGATGAGCATGATCCAACCAAACTCTTGCTTGCAGCTTGTTCTTGAGGTATGGTATGAGTACAAGGCTAAGAAATAAGTGTTGAAGATCAACTGATTTTGTTGAAATTCAAACTTGAAAAGAGAAATGAAAATTCAAAATTCCTTTGGTATGGTTGGGTTTCAATTTCTGCAGAGCTTCAGGTTGATTCCAGGATGAGAAATGAATGAAGCAAGGTGTTTATTTATAGCTGCAGCTGCAAGCAAAGTGTGACAAACTCGTGTGCATGAAGCTTTGGTTCCTCCATGCATGGGCCTGTACAGGCGCATGTGAGGCCCAAAAGCTGATGGTTTTTCAAGCTGATAGCATAATGAAATGATTTGGACGTGTGGTTTGCATTGCAATTGCTTGTGCATGAAGTTTCATCATGAATTCCATAATTGATCACAAATGTTCCCCTCTTCGAAAGTCACTCTTAGAAAATCCAAACATAGGCATGTGAGTAATGGTTGGAAAGGTCTTGACATAAGGAACAAAAGTTATGTTGGACAAAAATCCATTTGGAGTTTGTAAAATTGTGAAAACTGGCCATGAAGTTTGATGTACAAAACATGTCTTTGAAAATTTTGCCAAAAGTGACCAACTTCAAGCCCTTCTGTTTCAATGATGCGAGCCTCACATGGAAAAACCTCCAACATAAAAGTTGTAGATATTTTCAAGTTGATCAATTTGGACTTATATTTGGCATCATTTAAATTTTTGATGAGAAATTTATGGGCACTTGAAGTTGGACCTTTTCAAGATTCAATGGCTTTGGTCCAAAGTGACCTATAATGTTTTGTATTATCACATGTGTTTATTTTAGGATTATGAAAATTTGTCCAACATAACATTTGAATTAGACATCTTAATCATTCCAATGCAATTGGTATCACCTCAAAATAATAAACAATGAAGGAGTTAGGTCCTTAGGAAGTTGACCCAAAATTAGGGTTTCAGTCAAAATGACCTATAATGTTTTGAAGTGAATGATGACCTTCCAAGTTTCAAATGGATTTTTGATGAACATGAAAGTTGTTCATATGGTTCTTAAGAACATGTTTTCTCTTGGGGTCATCTTCATTTGACCAACACATCAAAAGTTAGGTCTCAGTGGATTTCAATTTAGTCAGATGACTTGACTGGTCAACTTCTCAAGTCCAAACTTCAAATCTGGATGAATGAATGATTGAGGATACTCACATAGGATCATATATGCATAAAATTATTAATGAAAGAACTTCCCTTGATTGAATTTGATCATAGGTTGAGGTTGCTTCATGAGCAAGGCACAATCAATGCATAGTTGAATTAGGGTTTCCTTGGGAAACAATCCTCAAACCCTTTGGTTTATCTTGATAAAATTGGCACATTGAGATACTAGGGAGACATATATTATGATTGAGAGCTTTGGGAACCATTTTCATGCTTGCTTTCATCTTCATCTGGCCACTTCATTGAGCATAGGGGCTCCATAGGAGCAAGGGATCTCATGATTGCTTAAGCTTCAAAACAAAAGAGGTTAGTGACATATTTTTGTGCTTACATTTAGTAAACAAAATAAGAAAAGCCATGATATAAAATTCAAGCATGTTTGGTGGTCTCAAACCAACTCACACAAGTCCTAACCCAAGGGTTAAGGAGCCACACATGCTATGATCCTTAAGGCAATGCAATAAGCTAATGGTATGATGCCATGAGGGATATTAGGGTCAAAATTAGGGTCTTACAGATGCCCCTATTTAAGGTCATTCTAGCCGGAGATATGAAGGTTAAAATCTTCGTCTCGACGTGGTAGAATGGGCTTAAATAATAACAAAGAGACGAATTTTGGTCCCTAAGAGACCTCGTGATGCAAATGTATGTATGCAAAAGTTAATACTCTGTGGGGAATATGGCCACAAAGAAAAAGAAATCAGGAGAAACTGAAAATCCATAGGAGTAATACGCTCACTAGGGAGACAGAGACTCTGGGGAGAAGTAAGATAAGGTGCGTGAGTAGGTCACGACTTGGAAACTTGCTGGGAGACACGAAGGGATTCCATGAAAATAAATCAATGGAAAGACTCGAGCTGACGCCAGGTTGCATGTATTGGGGAATATTCTAATACAACAAAACTATCCACAAAGGATACTTCGGATAAAAATTCGGAACCAGGTGGGGATGTCCACAAAGGAATATGCTGAGGAAGAAACAACGAGATATTATCGGTTACTGGGTAATAAACTCAAAGAGAGATGTGTCATCAAAGCACCGGTTACTGGGTGAGAGAACAACACGCTCAAGAAGAAAGAATATCTAAGACCGGTATAAGGGTGAAAGATATCAATCGTCCAAAACATCTGAGGAGGACCCAAAAGGCACATCTCAACTCAGGAAAATCTGACTCCACAGGGGACAAAAAGTCATAATAGGGAGCAGAAGGAAGGGACACCAGGGATACTGGTTACTGGGCATATAATAGGTGACCAAACAGGCGTGAATTGGGGAATATTTCTAAGACACTCATCATCCGAAGGGAGGGCTGAAAAAGCAAACTCAAATTACAGGACAGATATTCGTCTTCACAAGGAAATGCGACTCTTACTCAACTGGGAAAGAAAAAGACTTCGACTGAAGAGCGCATGAGATATATTATTTATTACCGTCAGAACATAGATAACATACTCGCATGAAAGATTATCCACAACCGGTTACTGGGTTAATAAAGGATAGATCGACTGAAAAGAAAGGACATCGGGATACCGATTATTGGATATATAATGATGACCAATCAAGGGGAGGAACAATCATTACCAAACAAAGGGTAAATGAAAGATGACTCGCTGGGGATAAATTGCTTAACAAAAGCAGTCATCCAGGAGATATATCACCGGTTACTGGGTGGTATACTCAAAACATGAAGGAATATCAATACCGAATATTGGATAAAGATAACCAACAAAGAGGGGATTACATCTACCGGTTACTGGGTAGAAAACCATAGAAAAAGGACTTACAACTACCGGTTACTGGGTAGAAGGCCAGGACATCCGTTGGGGAAAGAATGAACAATTACTGCTTACTAAGTAATTGATCACCTGAACCACAGGGAACTGCAAGGGAATAACAAGAAAGGAGTCAATCTAGGAACAAACCAGAAAGACACAATGAAACAAGACTCAATCCAATGGGGATATAACTCAGGGGAATAATTCCATCCCAATACATATTTAGGGAGGAAACTGAAACAATAATCATCCACGAGGACATAACTCAGTGGGGAATGATGAAGGATAGATATACACTTTATGCCTATGGGGCTGACTCTGAATGGAGAGATCAGACACAAACATCTGCTTGGGGAAGAACATTTCACCAATAGCAGGTGATAGCAAGCAAAGATATATGGCAAAGGATGCAACATGAATATCTGAATGCTATGATTATGCATGTATATGCGTGGTTTATGTATGATTAATGCTGACAAACAGACATATCTAACACAAACAGGTCCAAGAATCAATGGACAGACATCCGGTATAACATCTCAAAAGAGAAGTCCAAGCCCACAGGAGAAAATCCAATCTGGTGGGGAGCATCTAATACCAGGAAACAACAATCACCACTGGGGATCAAGCAGAGTCGCTACCGGGGACAAAGACTAATGTTGGGGATCAGAGACCACTGTCGGGGATTAGCAAAAGATCACAGCTATCAACTGTCGGGGATTTTCCAACAGTTCTCGGGAACATGCAGAGATATTGATAAGATTTGTCATAGAAGAACTCTATTGGGGATCTTATCAGGGGATGATGTGAAATTATGTGGGGAACAACCACCAAACAGAAACACGTCAACCAAGCATTCTCTTCTAACCGTTGAAGAAACATCTCTGCTACTGGGAGAAGGAACAAACTGCTCCGCTGGGAAAACTATAAAGTCACCGCCAGGGATCTGCTGCTGAACAGACAAAAGATCTGATGTAGAGGAAACTCTATTGGGGAGATCAACACGGATAAGATCCATCATAGAAGAAACTCTACTGGGGAACTTATCAGGAGGAAAGATATGAAACTCTATGGAGAACAACCACCAAACATAAGTTTCAACAAATAAAACACTTCCTTTCATCTGCCGGAGAGACATCTTTGCCAAGGAGAAAGAACCAATGCTCCGCTGGGGAAGGACACACCATCTTCACCACCAGTTCTGCTAGGAGGAAACTTTCCGATAAGGAGGGGAAAACAAATGTCAAGCTCTGATCAGGCAACTCCACTAGGGAAGACTGGAGGCGATCATACTGGGGATAATCTGCTGTGAGCAACTCTACCGGGGATGAGTTGTAAGTCAACCTGCTAGGGAGAAGCTACAAGCCAACCTGCTGAGGATTTCCACCCATGCTGGGAATTCCTGCTCACTCTGCGTGAGATTTCCATTTATGCTGATGGAAAGACCAACTTCCTCGGAAATAGATAGCATATCAATTTTTTATCAATTTATAAGGGATTTTAGGTCAGTCCACACAAGGGATGACAACCATATAATTGATAAAACACAGATGCTAGACTCAGACTCCCTGGGGATCTGAGGATGGAGGTATACACATCTCCCAAAAGATCAAGGCCAAAACCCCAGATTCCTTGGGGACTTGATGATGTATCACCTTTCTCTACGCTTGCTGAAGAGACAACCTGAAAGATGATGAAGATAAAACAAATATGCTAGGAATATGAACAAATGTCTTACCCTTTTGGAAATCGTACTATCCTTGGGAGAGCACTAAAGACGTTCCATATATCCTCTCAATCATTGTGAATGTTCACTTTGTTTAAAAATAGTTCATAAAAACTTTTTTTGTTTAAAACAATGATATTTATCAATTAACACATGCAAACATTTGTTAAACATAAAAAAATAAGAGGGCAAATAATTGGATAAAGGCTCAAATTTATTTGATAGAATGGTAGTCCGCAAATGGCGAGACTCCATGGATCTTTACAAATTTGAAATTGATGATATATATTGGAAAAAGGGCTACATTGAACATAATGACCATTTCTCCACCAACTCTAAATCCAATGTATTTGAAGTTTCAGTTGACGATGACTGAGCGAGAATCTTTGACATACGACAGCTATAGAACAAAGTCTTGTCCGGATGCAGTTACTTGCCAAATCCCTAATTTTTGCCTAGATTGGCCCAGGGTGCGGTATTCAATCTAGCGGGATATATATATTCATTTTTTTATATGTCTCTAACTTTTGCTTGGACTGCCCTTTCGGGTTTTCAATCCACCGAGACGCTCATTTTTGCCTAAGCCTCCCTTTCGGGTTTTCAACTTAGCGAGCTATTCTGTTTTTATTTTAGGCGAAGTATTTCTTGACTGCATCTGAATTCACAGGACGAGTGAAATCCTCCCCATCCATAGTTGTAAGCATCAAAGCACCGCCTGAAAAGGCTCTCTTAACAACATATGGACCTTCATAGTTTGGAGTCCACTTGCCCCTGGAATCGGGTGCGAAAGACAAAACTTTCTTGAGCACGAGGTCACCTTCTCGAAACACACGAGGCTTGACCTTCTTATCAAAGGCTTTCTTCATCCTTTGCTGATACAACTGACCGTGGCACATGGCAGTTAATCTCTTCTCTTCAATCAAATTCAGTTGGTCATAACGATTCTGAACCCATTCGGCCTCAGTCAACTTGGCTTCCATCAAGACTCTCATTGATAGGATCTCAACCTCCACGGGGAGCACAACCTCCATGCCATAAACAAGAGAGAAAGGGGTTGCCCCTGTTGAAGTGCAGACAGATGTACGATAGCCATGCAAAGCAAATGGCAGCATCTCATGCCAATCTTTGTACGTAACAACCATCTTTTGGATAATCTTCTTAATGTTCTTGTTAGAAGCTTCAACGGTTCCATTCATCTTGGGTCTATAGGGATAAGAATTATGATGTGCAATCTTGAACTCGCTACACAGCTCTTTCATCATCTTGTTGTTCAAGTTAGATCCATTATCAGTAATGATCTTGTCTGGCACACCATATTGGCATATGAGTTGATTCTTGATAAACTTCAGAATCACCTGCCTGGTCACGTTCGCATACGATGCCACTTCAACCCACTTGGTGAAGTAATCAATTGCTACGAGAATAAAATGGTGACCGTTTGATGCCTTTGGCTCTATCATGCCAATCATGTCAATTCCCCACATAGAGAAAGGCCATGGGGAGGAAATAACATTCAGAAGTGTCAGGGGAATATGAATCTTATCCGCATAAATCTGACACTTGTGGCATTTCTTCACATACTTGCAGTAGTCAGACTCCATTGTCAACCAATAGTAGCCTACTCTCAACATCTTCTTTGCCATAGCATGTCCATTGAAATGAGTACCAAATGAACCCTCATGGACTTCAGTCATCAACAGGTCTGCTTCGTGTTTATCCACGCATCTGAGCAGAACCATGTCAAAATTCCTCTTGTAAAACACATCACCATTAAGGTAGAAACTGCTAGATAATCTCCTCAAAGTCTTCTTATCTTTAACAAATGCCCCAGGTGGGTAAGTCTGACTCTGAAGAAAACACTTAATATCATAATACCATGGCTTATCATCTTTCACTTCTTCAACTGTAAATACATGAGCTGGTCTATCCAAGCGCATCACAGTGATGTTGGGGACTTCATTCCAGAATTTCACCACAATCATCGAAGCAAGCGTAGCAAGAGCATCTGCCATCCGATTCTCATCTCGAGGAGTATGATGGAAGTCAACCTTGGTAAAGAATGTTGAAATCCTCCTCGCGTAATCTCTGTATGGGATGAGGCGAGGCTGATTCGTCTCCCATTCACCCTTAATCTGATTAACAACAAGGGCCGAATCACTATAAACATCAAGATGCTTGCTCCTAAGATTAATGCATTCTTCTAAACCCATAATACAGGCCTCATACTCCGCCATATTATTCGTGTATTTGAAAGTTAGCCTTGATGTAAAAGGAAAATGTGTGCCCTGAGGAGTAATAATCACTGCCCCAATACCATTTCCATATTGATTAACAACACCATCTAACACCATACCCCATCGGGAACCAGGCTCTGGCCCTTCATCGAGCGTAGGCTCATCTCAATCTTTCATTTTCAAATACAGAATCTCCTCATCTGGGAAGTCGTACTGAATAGACTTGTAATCCTCAATTGGTTGATGTGCCAAGTGGTCAGCCAAGATACTACCTTTAATAGCCTTCTGAGCTCGATACTCAATGTCATACTCAAATAACAACATCTGCCAACGGGCAATCCTCCCGGTTAAAGCAGGGTTCTCAAAGATATACTTGATTGGATCCATTTTGGATATCAACCAAGTCGTATGATTCAACATATACTGGCGTAAACGCTTAGCAGCCCAAGCCAAAACACAACATGTTTTCTCAAGCATTGAGTATCGAGACTCACAATCAGTGAACTTCTTACTCAAATAGTATATAACATACTCTTTCTTTCCTGATTCATCTTGCTGACCTAGTACACAACCCATAGAGTCCTCAAGAACCGTCAAGTACATAATCAAGGGTCTCCCTTCAATAGGCGGACAGAATCAGAGGCTCAGAAAAATACTCTTTGGTATTGTCAAAGGCCTTCTAGCAATCCTCGGTCTAATCATGACGCTGATCTTTCCGGAGGAGCTTGAATATTGGCGCACATGTGGCAATCATGTGGGATATAAATCTCGAAATGTAATTCAAGCAGCCAAGAAAACCTCGAACTTGCTTCTCAGTTTTGGGCGCAGGCATCTCTTGTATCGCTTTGACCTTGGCAATATCAACTTCAATGCCTCTTTCGCTGACAATAAATCCCAACAACTTGCCAGAACGGACTCCAAATGTACACTTGTTTGGATTCAGGCAAAGTTTGTACTTCCTCAAACGCTGAAAAAGCTTTAACAAGTGCTCTACATGCTCAACTTCCATTTTCGACTTTGCAATCATATCGTCAACATACACCTCGATCTCCTTGTGCATCATATCATGAAACAAGGTAGTCATAGCTCGTTGATACGTGGCTCCGACGTTCTTCAAACAGAAGGGCATCACTCGATAATAGAATATTCCCCAAGGTATGATGAATGTTGTCTTCTCCATATCCTCAAGTGCCATTTTAATCTGGTTATAACCGGAAAATCCGTCCATAAATGAGAAGACATTGAATTTAGTTGTATTGTCTACCAACATATCAATATGTGGTAGAGGGAAATCATCTTTCGGACTAGCTTTATTCAAGTCTCGATAGTCCACACACATTTAGACTTTTCCGTCTTTCTTAGGCACAGACACAATATTGGCCACCCATTAAGGATATGTAGAAGTCACCAGAAACCCCACATCAATTTGCTTCTGAACTTCTTCTTTAATCTTCACTGCCATATCAGGATGAGTTCTTCTGAGTTTCTGCTTCACAGGCACACACTCAGGCTTCAAAGGCAGGAAATATTGCACGATATCAGTATCCAGACCAGGCATGTCTTCATATGACCAGGCAAAGACGTCGACATATTCTCGTAGCAACTCAATCAACCCCTTCTTCACAGACTCTTCCAGAAGTGCCCCAATCTTCACTTCACGAACACAATCCTCAGACCCCAAGTTGACTGTTTCCAGATTCTCGAATGCGGCTGAATGATCTTCTCTTCGTGCTCAAGCAGACGAGTAATCTCATCAGGAATCTCTTTAACACCATCTTCTTCGGCCTCAAATACAGGGAACTCAAAGTTGGGAGATGACGTTGGATCATTATGTTCAATAGGTTTGATCAACCTGCATAATGATTTTGGATATAAAAGAGATTTCAGAATTCAAACAAGGCAAATCATTATGCAGATGAAAATATTGATTTTATTCTATTTTTAGGGTTTTATGGTGATCACCAATTTCATGCAAAAAAGAAAAAATGGAAAATAATTTGGAAAAACAAACATTTAACATGTAATTTTTGAACGAATATCATTGTATTAATGTGTGCCAACAATGTCATCACTCCTCCTTTTGGCATGGGAGAAGGGTTTTTAAACAAAAGTGAACACATTACGTGGACTTATTGTAATACCCTAAAATTTACCTTTCATTTTTCTTGGAAGCATGGGATTTTGTTTCACATCGCATTAGCATCATACTAGGTCATACTCATTGCATACTGCATCAGTGACTTGGGAAATCAGGGTTTGATTGGTCACTCCTTACCAGAAGAAGCCTACACAAAGCAAGACTGAGAAATGAACTTCATTATCCAAATATACAAGTCTCAAGGGGTTCTATATGTCTTATTATGGTCCCTAGTTCATCAGTGGAAGATTCAAAGCTCTCAGAGTGTGCATATGGATTTAATCAGAAATCAGGGTTTCGTGGCTATCTGCAACAAGCAATGTTTGGTTGGAAGTGAAGGGGCTCATTCATGTCATGATTAAAGAGGCATCTTGTCCTAGGAAGATTCACAATTATCACATAAAGGTCCATTGGCAATCAGTGCAATCAGTTCCTAGTCATTTTTGCTCTAAAACTAGGTTTTGGTGTAAAATCAGTTTATTTCTGATTCCTTGAGTGAAACTCATTTCCATGGCCCTCCACATGTCCACAAGGATCTACATGCAAAGATCAGCCCTTTATTTGAGCCAGAGGTGCTTCAATTGATCAATGGAATCGAAAATCAGACAGTTTGGGAAAAGTCAACTGTGGGGCCAGAAAAGTCAACTCCTGACATTTTGAAAGTGGAATCTCAAAATTCATGCCTAAAGAAGCCTACATGTGAAATTTGATCAAGGTTGGATCATGGATTCATCATTTAATCAGGAATTGGAAAAGTTACTAAATTTGGAAATAGTTGACTTTCCATTTAAGGCAAGTTTTTATGGTTTTTGCACCCACTTTAAGCCTATATTCCATCAAGATGCAAGCTCCATTTGAAAATTTCGCCAAAACATGAAAGTTGTTCCTTTTGTTCCAAGCTTTCTATAGATATAAAGTTTTTTTCATTTGGATTAAAATTGAGAAAGATATGTGTCATACCCCAATTTTGTCCGGGCTTATTTAATTTTTCGTAGAATCGATTTCATTTTATTTAGCATCATATGCATAACATTACATACATTGCATCATGAAACACCCAAAATGTCAGTCAGATTGGACTTATTTGAGAATACAGACAAAATCGGTTAAATTGTCGAAATTTGAGGAAAACAGTTTATTTTTCAAATAATGTGTTTTGTGCTGATAATTTTGGTGTGATTGATTTAAACGTTCCGGATCAAATTTGCATTCGATTTCTTTTTTAATTGGTCAATATTTTTTATTGATATTTAATTAAAGAAATTAGAATAGTTTAAATATTAATTAGTTTTTTTTTAAATATTAGCTATTTAATTAAATATTGGTTAGATTTTTTTTATAATATTAGTTAGAGTTTTTTTAAAATATTAGTTAGAGTTTTTTTTAAATTAATTATTAGTAAATTTTTATGTTCAAATAAATAATAATTAGGGGATATTTTTTTCTTACATTGGATACCCAATCCACTAAAAACAAAAAAACCCACTATCTCATTCCCTGCTCCACTCACTCCCCACTAAATGCCCGCCAACACTCCAAATCGAAAACCCTCAAAACACCGCTTACCTTCAATCGCTCCAAACGCCTTCGTCCGCTCCGCTTCACCATCAAATCGCGACCACCACCACAAACCACTCCGCCGCGTGAAACCCCTTTCTTCCTCCGCTTTCAACATCACACAAAACTCAAACGCCTTCGCACACCATCTCAACCGTAACCTCACAAACCCTCGACCTCAGCAACCCCTCCATCTCAAGCGAAACACTTCACTTACATCACCTTAACCGTGGAAATCGCCGACACAGTCCACCAACAACAACCATCCTTTTTAACAAAAACCCCAAATATTGTTTGAATGCTCCTTACTGAATATTTGTTTTGGTTAAGTATTTGAAGTTTGCAGGAAGGTTTGAAGCTCATTATTGGGAACTTTGGAACCATAGTGATTTCGAGAAGCCAAGAGGGAACAGCCGTGAAGCCTTTGTTCTTCAAGGAGGAGCATCTGCAAAACTTTGATAGAGACTATCCAGTGTTTGGTTCAATACGACGACACGAAGGTAACGATTCAAAACAAATTTTGATGTTGGCTTTACTTTACTGCTCGAAATTTGGATTGGTATTAGCGGCATCTCTGAGATTGAATTATTTCTGTTTGTTTTTTGTCGAATTGTAATTTCGTTATCATCATACATCTGGATTCTTTGTTTGATTGTTTGTGATTGAAAGGCGATCATGAGTAGCGGCATTGTATTTGGTGTGGCTGTTTTATTCCGGGTTTAATTTCGTATCTGTCTAAATTGCTTCTGTTACATTTCATTTGAAGCATTATGCTGGAATTTGTTTGTGTATATAGTTTAAACAATAGTTAAGGTTTATTTTAGAGTTTAAAAAAAAAGAACTGTAATAGATTCATGCTCGTACTAGAAGCTCATCATAAGCTGCTTTCATGATTTGGTTTATGCTATGCGATAATTAAATGTCAAAAATGATTGCTGCTAAAAATCACTCCACCTGTAAATAAGCTTAAGTTTGTTTTAGAGGCGTAAGTATTATTCGTTCTTTCTACTGCTGCAAATCGAGTTACAATGTTGTGTTGGGATAAATCGTAATTTCCTGTGTTATTTTGGGTTTGATTAGATAATTCATGATGATTATTGGTGAATAATTCAGTTGATCATGGTGCAAATTCATTGTATGGGTAGTCGAATTAAAATGTGGATTTGGTAATTCGTACCGATATACCGCTCAAAATTGTAATATCAATTATACGACTTTACCGCGTTCCTATTTCACATACAACATTCCAATTCATTGTTGCTATGTTTGGACCGATTCTCAAGCACATTTGGTGACTCCGATTAAATTTTGCAAATCAATGTTAAATATTCATTTTTTTCTCTTTTAGTTTAATTAATTAATTAAAATATTTAATTAGTTTAATTTTTATTAATTAATTGTAATTAACTTAATTATTTGATTTAATTAAATAATTTTGATAATTAATTTTAATTAATTTAATTAATCAATTTAAACAAATTTTAATAAATTAATTTTGTTAAAAAGAAATTGATTAATTTCTCCCACTTTCATAAATTTCACATTTCAAACAAAAACTATTTCATTACTTCAATAAATCATTTTCAATGTCATTTCAATTTTATTCAATTTCAATTCATTATCTATTCAAAGCCAATTTCAAAAATCATACAATTCTCGATTCAAAATCGAGCCCTCTTTCAAAACACCCTTGTAAGCCGATTGCTTTTAAAGCATCGCCATCGACCTCACATAGCTTACTCTTGGGCTTCCTTACAATGAAACCTATTTGATTATTGATTAATCGAGTAGATGAAATAATACACTAAATAAACTCATTTCATTCACAACTTCAAACCATTTTCCAAACCAAATCAATTTCAATAGAATTTTCTCTTTCAAACATAAACTTGGGTTGAAAAGGAGATAAGAAGCGTACGCTTCACTATTTCTCAAGCACTTGAATAATTGGCGTATGCCATATTGCGCAAGTTCTTGTCACCCGATTAAATCTTCAAATCATAACATTTCAAAACACTTCTACAAAATTCCAAATCTTTTTTATTCTATATTTCAGATGAAAAGAGGATAGGAGGTGTACGCCTCACTATCTTTCGATTATTCGAATAATTGGTGTACACCACATTGCTCGAATCTTCGTCATCAAATTAAAACCTTATTCAAACCACAACACTTAAAATCACATTTTCTAAATCAACTACAAATTCCAAATCCTTTTAATTCTAAATCTCCGATGAAAAGAAGATAGGAGGCGTACGCCTCACTATCTTTCGATTATTCGAATAATTGGCGTACGCCATATTGCTCGAATCTTCGTCATCAAACTTAAAACACAAACGAGTTGCTCAAATCTTCGTCATCAATCCAAACCTACCAATCCAAAATTCAAACTATTTTCGCAAATCACATACAAACATCTAAAAACATATCTTTTACAAATTAAACCTCGGATGATAAAAGATGAGAGGCGTACGCCTCGCCATCTCTCGATTATTTGAATAATTGGCGAACGCCATATTGCACAAATTATCGACTTCCGACTAAAACACGTTAAATAAACTTGGATAAAGGAATAAGTGGCGTACGCCTCATTATCCTTTGAATAAGCAAGTAGGGGGCGTACGCCTCACTACCATGCATATTCAACATCCACAAACAAACTTTCAAAATAACCCGAACGAAAGGGACTAGAAGGCGGACGCCTTATTATTCCTCGAAAGAATTGGACAATTGGTGAACACCACATTGCTCAACCTTTCGTCGTTCTCCAAAACATCTCCAACAAATCAAACTAACTTCTCGCCTCCCGAGCGATCGAAACCAATCAAACACCCAAACACATCAGTTCAACTCGTCACCCCCGCGTGACCAAAACCCTTTCAAAAAGAACACTGTCAATCCTTTCTAATGCGCATAACAAACCAGTGCTTAAGCCTCCGCCGAGAGTAGACAAGCCAGCGTTTAGCCTTTAGAACGCCGACCTACACAGTCGTTCACAAAACAAAACACACCAAAACCGTAGTTGCCCGAACTACGAATGCTCTGATTTCCTTATTGCACCATAAGGATACGTAGGCAGGAGATTGCTGTATCTTCGCGAGCACACTAATAAAAAACCTCCCATTTCCCCCTCCCGAGGTCTTCATCCATATCTATCATCAATTTTAATCACTCGAAGCAAGCAAATAACAGTCAATTAACAGTCAAATAGCAAAATCAGACTAAGAGGTTCCCGTTGAGTACAACGGACGTGAGGGGTGCTAATACCTTCCCCTTGCGTAATCGACTCCCGAACCTGAATATGGTTGCGACGACCATTGTTCTTATTTCTAAAGGTTTTCTCGATATTTTCCTATTTCTTCATTGGAATAAATAAAGTTCGGTGGCGACTCTATTTCGAACATTTTTTCCGCGTCCTATCGCGAGGGATCGCATTATCATCATTTTTGAGGTGCGACAGACTGGCGACTCTGCTGGGGACCCTGCTCCAAGCAAGAGAGAGTCTAGCGTAGCTTAGTCTAATTTTGCTATGACTGTTGGAAAATTTTCTTTTCTTCCACGTTTATTTCTCTGTATTCTTTTTTGATTATTTGTATTGTATGTAATATTTTGACCTGGGGCTGATGTATGCTGTGAGATAAGCTTCACACCTGAGCTTCGAGAAGAACTTAGAACCCGGAGTTGTGTAGTATTGAACCGAGGGGCGTACGCCTATTGGGACAATACGAAGACTCCACCTGGAGTAGATCTGTTTGGAGTTCCCATCACAATATGGCTAGCCCATCATTGCGGTGGAGGTTCTAAACACGATCCGTGACTCTAGGGACCTCGCCTTAAAACCAAGTTTTGTTTTCATAATCGGTGATTATGTAGTATTGAACCGAAGGGTGTACACCCTGTTCGTGCAATACAAGAATCCCACTTAGATTAGATCATTTCAGAACTCCCATCACGATGTGGCTAGCCCACCATTGCGAGGAAGTTTTAAACTTGATCCGTGACTCTAAGTTCCTTCCTTGAAAACATAACTTTAGAACCTACCCTTGGGAATTTCTAGTAATCAGACAAACCCGTACTTCTTCCTGTTATACTGACGTACTTGACGTGTGAATAATCTTGAGTCTGTATTCCTCTGCGATAATCATGGCAAAATTTCATGCATTTGCATATCATCAGCATGCATTGCATATCATTATCCAGGAACAAAAACTTACACCATATTCTCCCCTTGTCCAGTAAACGCTGACTACTCGACACCGGTACGAGACACGCCGCAACTACAAGATGACACTCGAACAGCTTGAAGCCAACCAAGTTTCAATGAGGACCGACATTGACTCCATGCAGGCAAAGATGGATCGCTTGCTGGAAACCATGTTACTCTTGGCCCAAAAGGAGAAGGATGCTGAGACTAACGCTGAAGCTAGGAAAGTTGCTGCCGAGTTTGGATCACCATCACTTAGCATCCCTGGAGTAACTAACCTTGATGGTAATCCCGCCCAGCCTAGAGGTGGACCGATCCCCATTCCTGTTCCCATGGACAACATGAACCCCCATGAGCATTCTGCTACATCTGCTCGACATGGATCCATGATGGGTGATGAAGATCCATATGACGCTTTCTTCATGCCACAACCCGTCAAACCTGCTGTTGGAGGTCTCCCAGACCCAGCTGTTGATAGACTCCATGCTTTGGAGGAAAAGTTTAAGCCCTTGGAGGTTCACACTACTCCCGGTTTGGACGCCGTTGATATGTGCCTGGTACCAGGACTCGTGATTCCACAAAAATTCAAGGTCCCGGACTTTGATAAATACAAAGGAATCAGCTGCCCAAGAACACACCTCAGAGCTTACTGCCGCAAGATGGCTGCCCACATCGGTAATGATCAACTCCTGATTCATTACTTCCAAGATAGCCTTAGTGGGGCATCCTTGGAGTGGTACATGCAACTGGAGAGAGGTCAGGTCCAGTCATGGAGAGACCTTGCTGAAGCATTCCTCAGGCATTACCAGTACAACACTGATCTAGCACCCAACCGCACCCAATTGCAAGACATGACTCAACGCAACAATGAGTCATTCAAAGAATACGCACAGCGTTGGAGAGAGCTAGCAGCTCGTGTCCAACCTCCTCTCCTTGATAAGGAATTAATTGATATGTTCATGGGAACCCTACACACCCAGTACATGGAGAAAATGGTAGGATCCAGCTTCCCAACTTTCGCTGAGGTTGTCTCCGTGGGAGAACGAATTGAAAGCCAAATCAAGAAGGGAAAGCTACCTTGCGCTGCCAACGCTTCAGGTGGGGTGAAAAAGCCTTATCCTAATCTCCCAAAGAAGCCAGAGGGTCAGACCAATGCCATAATGGGAGGAGGAGGATATAGGGCACGCCCGTATGCTCCTATACCTTATGATCAGGTTGCCGCTGTCGTCCCGACACCATATCAGCCTCCATATCAGCAACCCCATCAACAACAATATCAACAGCCTTATCAACAAACAGCTTATCAGCATCAGAATCAACATCAACGTGCTCCACAACCACGTCCCCCTAACCAACAGAGGGCAAGGAGGCCAGAAAGACATTTTGATCCTTTGCCAGTATCGTATAGCAAGATCCTCCCCTACCTGCTAAAGGATGGATCGGTTGTTCTGAAGGAGATAACACCTGCAACTCCGCCATATCCTCCAGGCTACGATGCCAATGCTCACTGTGAGTATCACATGGGTGTCCCAGGGCACACAATAGAGAACTGTAGGGCTTTCAAGCACAAGGTCTAGGACTTGGTTGACAGTAAAGCACTTACATTCACGCCAGTGAGGCCAAACGTTGCAACAAACCCCATGCCGGCGCATGCAGAGTCGAGTGAAGCTCGAAGATAAAGCCTCTCACCGGCCTGAACAAGCAGAGCATTTCCTCCGAAGAATCAAAAGATGAAGGCATGTTCATCTGAATGAAGGCAATCATTATGCCATGTTTACCATTTTTGCATTCTTGTAATTTGGTCTTGTTTGTCTAAGTACTGTATGCTTTAAACATTGTGATTTTTATTTGGTTTTATTAATGTGATGATTATGCATGCTTTGAATCAATCTTTCATATTCACTAATCTATCACATTTTCAAATCACAAACACATACTTTTCCACCTCACTATCTTTTTCTTTCATCACACTAATGTTAGTAAATGTTGGAAGGAGGATGACGAAAACAAAATACTCATAATTGATGATTGTATGCTTTCGGATAAAATCCTACTGATGATGTACAGGCATTGTTTCAAATCCCCAAACACTGGAGAGATAAGGAGTTAATCCCTAGTCAACCACTTCGAGCCTAGAAGTAGGAGTTTCTTTCAGATCTAAAAAACCCTTACGCTTAACCTGGGGCAGGGTAGTGTTCATTTGATTTGACTACACTTTCAAATTACAAGGTGAAATATCCCATACAAGGATCAACCATATGACATTCTCAACACGCATCATGAAGTGTCGAAGGAACCATACAAATCCAAATCTATGTAGGTTGTTCTTCAATGACCAATGACTTGGCAGTCACAATTTCAAAAAAAAAAGTCAAAAAAGAGCCCGCTAAGTCCAACACCCCGAAAGGAGACTTAGGCAAAAACTGGGGCAATCCCGATGGATTAAAAGCTTCAAACAAAGCAGTCCATGCAAAAGTTAGGGATCAAAACAAGAATCAAAAGACAGTGAAAGCTCCAACAAAACAAAACAAGATTCAGTGACCACCATACCAAAAACAAAGGGTCACCGACATCCAAAAAACGAAATAGGGTGGTTGCCATTCCAAGAGACCTTGAATCACCATCTTTATCCTTACACCTACAAAAGACGAATGTGTGTGAATTAACTGAACATAGGATTGGAGATCATCATGAAGAAAGGGTGGGTTAAAACAAACTTTGAGCCTTATATCCTTTTGTTTCAATAACCATGAACCAAGCCACGTTACAACCTTCAAAAGACCTAATTGAAGTAGGGTTTATTCTGAAAGCATACTATAGCAAGGTTGAGTAAACTGACTCCTAGACATTTGCTAATATTCTCTTCTCACCATATCACTCACACGCTAGCTAAAATCAGCACCGCGTTTGGACTCATGATCCACTCGTCACACACTACCACAACACTCCAAATGAATGATTGTTTTTCAAAACTTGCATAACCGTTGCATTAAAATCACCATTTCTTGGATATCAATTCTTAATTGTCAGTCAGTACTTGACATCAAGAAAATTCCAACAAGGGGCAATTCAAGAGGTACTTGATCGTTGGTACTGACACAAATCAAACCCATCTCATACATCAGGGGGCATGGCATCTTTTGATCATATTGACCTAAGAAGTAGTCTGTGTAAGACAAATCTCCAAGCATCGGTTGATCAGGGAGGAAGAACACTTCAACACTTGGCCCGTCTGGGGCAGGTCCCTCAAAGGCTAATCAGGGGCAGACCACTGCAAAATTCAGGAGCAGAAAAAAAAAACTCAGACCATGTCATGAGATAACCACTCTTAAAGTTCCCTTTCAAGGAGAATTCTTTTGAACACCCTACAGTCAGGGGCAAGACAAGTTGCAAGGGGCAAATTCCCTTCATATCTTCAAGTCAGTCAAGCAGATTGCGTCATACGTTAGTGACTGCTTGAATTCACAACCAAAACGTCAAAAGTTCATACCAGTACAACATCATACCTTGACAAGAATCCTTAAGGCACGTGAAAGGTGTAGCACCTCAAATTTGCACCTATCATTGTGCATACCATCTCATATTAGGTCATAGCATATCATGATCCATTGCATAGCATTTGCATTGTCCCCAGTTGCCTCAAGAGCAAGCAAGCAAAGAGTTAGGTCAAACTGATCAGGAGATCAGTCCACCAATCAAGCAAGGGTGTTTCTCAAGGAATCAAAGCCCTAGGGTTTGTCCAACAAGTTCACATGACTTGGAGGTCCATTTGAAGTGTTCAAATCAAGGGTTGGATGTCCAGAAGCCATCAGTTCATGCACAGCCAGGCAGAAACCCTAGACAGTCAACAATCAGTCAAAGCAGTGGATGGTGGCCATTCTTGTGGAATTTGGGCACCATGATCAATAATCAAGAGTTCATACATCTTGGGACATCATTTGAAGTCAAGGTCTCAAGGAATTAGGGTTTGAAATTCACCAGAAGTGGTCCAGTCATCCAAAACCCTAGAAAAGTCAAACCTGGTCAACTGTGGATTTAATCAGTGATTTGATGAATAGAATTGATTTGAAGGAGTTCATTCATGCTTGTATAAGCCTCATATATCATGTCAAACCTCATCATGGAAGAAAATCAAGCCAATCAGAAAATTTTCCAGAAATAGAAACTGGACCTGTAATTTCAACTGCCAAAAATAGAAACTTCTTGATCCTCAACTTGCATCATGATACAAGCTCCAAATGAATTTTTTCCCAACATGAAAGTTGAAGATCTTGTTCTCCCATTTTCAAAAAGTCCAAGAACTCTCAAATACCATGTGTGGTTGTCAAGATATGATCAATTCATTTTCATTAATTTGTGAACTTCAAAGAGGCATATCTCTCAAACCATAAGGCCAAATTTGGTGGGGTTTTTTCCTACAAACCACATTTTTCATCCCCTTTCCAAAAATATAAACTTCATGACCTAAAACCTTGCCAGTCAAAATGGCATTTTTGGACCTTTTTCATTTAAAATCAAAGTTTGACCAAACTTTGACTTTTTGAATTAAAACTTTTTTCACCATTTGGCCAATTGAGATTGCTTTTATATCATATTTGTGACTTGTTCCAATTCTAAAATCATGTTCATACCATTGTCATATCACTATTTTGGCAAAGTTGCATAATTGGCAAAAGGTGCAATTTGGTTTCATGCATAAAGGCAAGATGTAGCATTTCTCAAGCCAACTTAAAACAGCATTTGCAATTGCCCTTTGCAGCCTATTTCAAGGCCCAACTCGTGCACACACACCTCCCTTGTTCACTTGTTTCCAACTTAGCAAAAATGCAATTTGCTTCATTTACATTAAACCAGTTTAGCACTCACTTAAAGGACCCTAAACAGACAATATAAGGTGATTCTCTGTCACGAACAAACCCTAAGAAGCTGCAGCCTACTAACAAAAATACACTTTCACTCTCATCTTGCATTTTTGCAAAACCATAAATTCTGCGCAAACCCTTCAAAAACCCTTGAGTAACCTTCATTCCTTCATCATCCAAGCACCATTTGGAAGTTGTTTGCAGCCTCAAATCCTTGCTATAACTGCATTTCTTCATTCTGTTTTCACCAACCACCAACAATGGCATATCACGATTTAGTTGATTCCAAGCAAGATTGAGCCAAACAAACTCAAGGGACATTCATTACCTAGCACCATTTCCTTCTGTTTCAGCTTCAAACCATCAAATGACTACTGTTCCATTGAATTCTTCAAACCAAGTAAGTTTTTCGACCCTCTATTTTCTCTTATCCATGCTATGCCATGTGTAGCCTTTGACTTGCTGATGCCAATGAACTTTAAATCATTCAAAATGATCCACTGTGTTGAGAGAAATATGGTTTTGAAGTTCTATGCTCAAACTCATTTGTGTGGATTTCTTTGCTATATGCTCGAGTTAATGATGATTGATACCACATCCTTGTTGCCTGATGCTTAATGATGCTATTAGAGTGTTTAATTTTTAATTCTGGGCATGTCGATTTTCTGAGCTGCATGAAGGTGATGAAGATCATGCTGCACTATGATAAACCCTAGCCATTGTTGTTTCTAGAATCTAGCTCATGTATGTTGGTTGCTGTTTGTTATATGAGCATCATGAGTGTGTTGCCTTTGTGGTTTCCCTGTTGTTTGTTTGATTTCGATATGATGATGAACATTGGATGATGAATTGTATGCCCTGCTGCTGTTATAATGAGTATGCCCAGGAATTTTGTCTGAACGTGTATTGGTTTGTTGCATCATTGCCATGATTAGTTGTTGCTGTTCATTTGATGTTGTTTGATCGATTGCTTGAAGCTGAACTTGATACCATGCTGCTAAACCCTGCCATGATAAACCCTGTATTTTTCCAGAAAACTAGCTCGTGTATGTTGGTTGCTGTTTGTTTGTTGGTGTTTAAAGTTTGTTTTGATGTTGGATGAACATGATGATGAATGCCCTGCTGTTTTGCAACTTCAACCCTGCCCAGAAAATCCTCTCGAATGGTGTTTGTTGTGTTTGGTTATGACTATTTGATGTTGCATGATGTGTTCCCCTGCCATGCTGTGGTATATTTTGTTGGTTTGATTTTCATTTGTTCATGTTGATTTTGAACCATGAAGTTGGATTGAATGCATGCTGTTCTTGTTAAACCCTGCCATACCCAGGATTTCCACGATTAAGTGTTTGTTTGGTTGATGTTATTTGATGTTAACAATGCCATGCTGTTGTGTGATTGGTTTGGTTTGATGTTTGAACATGTTTATATGATGCCTGGCTGTTAGAAATCTTAGGGTTAGTGCTTGAAAACTCAGAAAAAATCGAAGCTCATTGGCTGTTTGTTGCTTTGCTACTGTTTCATTGGAGGCGGGCCAATCAGGACATTTCCTGGGGCGCCCTGAAACGATGTCGTTTCAATTAGTGGCATGCAGAATTACAATTTTGCCACGCTGTTGACCAAATGTTGACCTATGCCATGCTATGTTGTTTCATGTTTCATCAATTGTTCATCCAACTTTACAAATCCATTTTTCTTTCAATTTTTATCCAAAAATTGTGAATTTTTTTTCCTCATGATCATAAATGTGTCCTTTATTTTTTTGTGATTTTTAATGAATTTTTCATTGGTTGGATTTGTTATGGTAATTATTTTCCCAACATGTGTGCATAAATAATACATCTTACCATTCTCTTTGTGAAATACTCATGCTGCATCCAATGAGCTTGAAATTTTTTGTGATGAAACTAGACACATTGACCTTCATTTTGATATAAAGTTTGTGGATTTCCCATTTGTGGTTTGCTGGATATGTTTTTTTTGAAGTCATGTGTTATATTTGTTGCTATACCATGATCATGCATTTTCCCTAATTTTGTTCACATGCTTCCTTGCACCCAATTGACCCCAAATTTTGCATGAATGATCCTTTGTATGTCTATTTCATGTATGAATTTTCTTGGAATTAATCTTTCTGTTTTCCATTTGATTGTGAATTTTCTTCCATGCTTGGTCACTTGTTGACTTTTTGTGCTATACATTGCCAAATCTTTTGTGAAATTCTCACATCATATTGTATGACCATGAAATTTCATATGTGATAACTAGACATCTCAAGCTTTGCATTGGTGTTAGTCTCATTCATTTCTCATCTGTTTTCAATTTGATATGATTTTTTGAAGTTGACCCATGCTTGTTGACTTTCATTGTGCATGCTTGAACTTGGTTTGACTTCATGATTTTGATTGACTGCCTTCCTCTCATCCAAATGCCATGAAATTTTACAGGTCTACCATGTTAGATGTTAGGATTGAGTGTGATTTATTTGATGATTTTTGAGATTGTTTAGGTTGACTTTTGATGCAAGTCATTCTGTTGACTTTTGTGTGCTTCCCATTGCCATGTGTTGACTTCAAATGTCCATGAAATGATAATAATGCATGATTTGGATGTGGAACCAATTGTGTTTGCTTCTCAAATGTTTGACTTTGACTTTGGTTGACTTCTCCTTGCTGTTTTGACTTTTTCTTCCATCCTTGACCCTAGGCTAGTCCTAGTGGTCTTCTGTGCTTACAATTGAGCTATTGTTTCAGGTTGAGCACCAATGCCTCAAAGATCATTCAAATTTGATTGAGTTGAATTGTTTATCATGTGCTAACCCTTGTTTTGTAGGTTGACTCATGTAACTTGAGTCTTTGTGCTTTGCACATTGGTCCCTCTGTGGTTGACTATTGGTTCATTTCCCTTTGATTTTGATTGTTGAGCTATTTACTAATTGGTTTGACTTTTTCAGGTACTTTAGTTGCTTAAGTTCTTTGAACTTGCTTGCTTTGCTATTTAGCATTTGCTTTGAGGTATAAACATTTCTTCTTCATGTAGTCTGGAGTCCCGGTTTGTTATTTTGGCCGGGCAAACTGTCTGAAGTCCTCCTTAAGAGGCAATGCCTGTGTATGTTTAAAATTGTCCCAAGCAGGAAAAGTCCTTCAAGTAAGGCAATTGGTGGAAGGTAGGGATAAGTAGCCTATCCCCCACTATTCAGTGTGTCCTCTCTTTGCTCCCATTACATGGTTGAAGCATTGAGATAAAAACCCAAGATCTATCGAGTCAATAAAGGGGAAAGAGTTCCATCTTTCTGAACTCCCCCACTTTCTATTATTTGATGCTCTCCCTGATTAGGGATAGAAGCAATGAGGCACACCCCTCATCTCCTATTCATCTGCTTCACCTTAGCCTCTCAATGGCAAGGTTAAGAGCACACTTACCCCATTCCAGTTGGCCCTAGTGCCTAACCTTTGATGTTTGAGCCCCCTTGTTGGTGTGTTTATTTTATGCTGTATGTGTTTGTGATTGCTTTGTTTGCCTCTTTAGGTTTTAGTTTTGCTTGCCCTTGTGCAATAGGTTTGCGCTTGACTTGCTTCCTGTGCAAGTCAAGTCTGTATGGCTTAACCCTTGTGTGAGCCATGTTTAGAGTTGTTCGGCCGAACTACGGCAACTCTGATTCTCATGTTCAGATGAGATACGTAGGCACGAGATGCGATGTCTTGTCGAGTTTGACTAACGACTAACAGCTAATCCTTGCTTGCCTTCGCCCTCGTTGCGATCCTTTCTCTCGCCCTCGTTGCGATCGAGCCTTTTCCTTTCTCTCGCCCTCGTTGCGATCGAGACTTTCCCTTTCTCTCGCCCTCGTTGCGATAGAGTCCTTTTTCCCTGTTCGGCCGAACTACGGCAACTCTGATTCTCACGTTCAGGTGAGATACGTAGGCACGAGACGCGATGTCTTGCCGAGTTTGACTAACGACTAACAGCTAATCCTTGCTTGCTTTCGCCCTCGTTGCGATCCTTTCTCTCGCCCTCGTTGCGATCGAGACTTTTCCTTTCTCTCGCCCTCGTTGCGATCGAGCCTTTTCCTTTCTCTCGCCCTCGTTGCGATCGAGCCTTTTCCTTTCTCTCGCCCTCGTTGCGATAGAGTCCTTTTTCCCTGTTCGGCCGAACTACGGCAACTCTGATTCTCACGTTCAGGTGAGATACGTAGGCACGAGACGCGATGTCTTGCCGAGTTTGACTAACCACTAACACTAACTCTTTTCTCTCACCCCTGTGTGACTGAGATATTCTTTTCTCTCGCCCTCGTTGCGATTGAGACCTCCCCTTTCTCTTGCCCTAGTTGCAATCGAGACCCTTGCTTCCTGTGCAAGCCTTGTCTAGGATAGGTTGGCCCTTGCGCCATTTAGCTAGAAACCTTAACTTAGGGTTGACTTTGCATGACAACATCTAGGCTCGAGTCGTAGTCTCCCTAGTGTTGTGTCTCCCTCTGTTATCTGGTTAGGCTAGATCCTTTATCCCTGCGTAGGGGAACTACATCGCTCTGATCTTCACACCAGATGAAGTATGTAGGCAGGAGATTGAGCTGATCTCTCCGGGCGCCCTTTTTTCTTTTTGTGTGTGTCGTCTGACCTTTGCTAGGCTCGAGTCCCCGTACTCCTTAGCATTTGCTGTCTGTCTGTTTGTGTGTGTTTGACAGTTATAGGCTCGAGTCCCCGACTCCCTATCAACCTGTTGTGTTGTTGTGTGCTTGGAAGTCGATGTAAGTCCATCGAGTGGCATTTGGTTTCCTGTGCGTGTTTGTTGGTTCGGATGCTGACATAAGTCCAGTGATTGGCAGTCGGGCTCCACGTTTGCCTTTGTCTTGTTTTGTTTGTGTGCGTGTCAGCCGAGCTACGAATGCTCTGATTCTTCTCTCGTCCGAGAAGATACGTATGCATAGGATACGATATCCTAGCGAGCATGTGTCGTTTCCCCAGTCCGAACTACTTCGACTCTGATGTCTATGTCTAATAGACTAAGTAGGCCCAGGATGCGATATCCTGCCGAGTCAGTTTCAGTCAGTCTCTTTCGTTTCTCTCAGCCAGTGTGCGTGTGTTTGAGCAGTGTTTAGCAACCATTTTCCTTCCTTTTGTGCGTGGATCCCGTAGAGTACTACGGATGCGTAGGGTGCCTAACACCTTCCCTTCGCATAACCGACTCCCGAACCCATCCTCTTTGGTCGCGAGACCATATTCTTTCCTAGGTTTACTTCGAGCGTTTCCTTTCCCTCTTTTGGGATAAATAACGCACGGTGGCGGCTCTGTTGTTTCTTTCTTTTCCCGCCGGTTTTTCGCGCGATGCGACAGCTGGCGACTCCACTGGGGATATAGAGAAGTTGACCTATGCTGGTCCATCTTCCCTGAGCGAGTCTCTCCTAGCGCTCTCTAGGATTAGGGTTTTGGTTGCTTTCTGCTTGTTGTATTTTATTGCATTCATTGTATATATGTACAGTTATTGTTTGCATTGATTGTGTGTATTGATGTTTGCATTCATATTCATTATTCATTACTGGCTGGCTGTCTGTTTTTCTCTGTGTGGGGGGGAGTCAGTTGAGGTAAAAGGTCCAATACCCAGACCATGAGTGAAATCTAGGATACCTAGGAATAGAGTGATTCATGGGAAGCGGGTGGTATGGCGCCACTTAGCGGAACATTGATATCACGAGCAGTTCAGACCCTGGTGGGGTATCGTCGTTACATACTTCGGGTGTGTATATGATGGTATTCTGCGAAAGGTTATTTATGCTGCGTTTCTCTCAGCCTTTACCCTGGCCTAGACTACACCCGTGAGTGGGGGGGATTGATCATTTTAACAGGTACAGTTGGTGACTCTCGGTACTGACGGTGACTGTGAATTATGGACATTTATTTCTGGGACGCCGGAGTTCTGTCCGTGGTTTATCAGCGGGTTCCGTTTATTTCGGATCCCCGGGTTGAATTTGAGAGTACCTGTTCAGAGGAGCTGGCTGGCATCCGTTCAGTGGATAATCCTGTGATGATAGTATGCAATCTCCAGTTCCGTTTATTTCGGAACTCCACAAGTCGGATTTATGGTGACTCGGTTCTCCAGATTTGGGTTCAGATGCCAGATGATCAGATTGACTTTGGGTTTCAGATGTTTGTGATAAGAGGTCAAGCCGAAGCATTGACCCTGTGCCTTGAGACGCACAACTTGACCAGTCATGTTGCATCATTTGCATCATAGCATGTTTATTTTCCAAAAAAATAATAATGCACGGAAAAAACAAAGGAAAAAATTAACTCGCATATGCATATCCTTTTTAGGATCATTCATGATAAAATAGCATTCGCATCATACACATATCATGCACATGTCATCCTTGCATTGCAGACATGTTTGGGGACAAGACCTCTCACTCCGGTTCCTTTCTGAGACAGGATTGTTGATCACCGTCCGCATCTCAACCAGACTCAATCATCAGAAGATTATGGACCAGGTTCAGACAGAGTTGGCTGAAATGAGGGCAAACATGGCCCAGTTCATGACAATGATGCAAGGAGTTGTTCAGGGGCAAGAGGAGCTGCGTGCCTTAGCCCAGAGACTGGAAGCTGTGATTCCAACTGCCAACCGTGCTTCACCAGTGGGTGTTCCTGTGGATGATAATGTTGCTGCTGCCGCTCCCGCCATTAATTTTGATGTGGGTGATGAATTGAGGGGGATCAGAATCAGTGAACAGCCTCTTGCTGCAGAGACTGTTAATGTCAGAGCAACCCGCGCTCCGGTTCGCCATCCTGGCTCTTCAAGTCCTTCCGGTTCTAAGAAGACATCCTCTAGGGCACCCAAAAGGGGAGAGAATGAAACAAATGCTGTGCACCGTCGAAGGAGTGCAAATAGAGGACCATATCGACAGGTTGCTGCTGTGACTATCCCAGCAACTCAAACTCAGCAGCATCAGCGTCAGCAACATCGTCCTCAGCAGCAGGCTTATCAGCCTCCCATTGACAACCAAGCTGGTACAAGTAATGAGAGGAAGAAGATCATTTTTGATCCAATCCCCATGTCCTACGCCGAACTGTATCCCACTCTGATAGAGCGAAACTTGATTACACCCAGAGACCCGCCGCCCATACCCGTCAACCCTCGGTGGTGGTATAGGCCTGAACAGCATTGTGTGTATCACTCGGGTGCTCCTGGTCATGATGTGGATAGCTGCTTCCAGCTGAAGATGAAGGTTCAAGACCTTGTGAGGTCAGGTATTCTGATCTTGGAGGACTTAGGTCCCAATGCTAATCAAGTTTGAAGATAACAAGTCCTGGGCTGGCGCCGACTTTTCTTCAGAAGGGTTGTTCAGAAAGCAGAAGCTGCTGATGCAAGAAATACTGACAGTTGTCGTCCCCGATGGGATCTATCACAATTGGGTCACTGTGGGCTTTCTTACAGTTGTTCATAAGTCTCTGTAATAATCACTTTGTTTAAAAACCCTTCTCCCATGCCAAAAGGAGAAGAGATGGCATTGTTGGCAACATTTTGTGCAATGATATTTTCATTCAAATAAACTCATGTTAAACATTTGTTTTTCCAATTGTTTTCCTTTTTCACTTTTTGCATGAAATTGGTGATCACAAAAAACCTTAAAAAACAAGAATAAAAGCAATCTTTTCATCTGCATAACGATTGTCTTGTTTGTTTTTCAAAGAGCTTTTCATATCAAAATCTTTATGCAGGTTGTTTCTCAAACCCATTGAACATAGTGATCGGACGTCATCTCCCAATTTTGAATTCCCTGTATTCGAAGCGGACGAAGATGATGTTGAAGGAATTCCTGACGGTATTTCCCGACTTCTTGAGCAAGAAAAGAAGATTACTCAGCTGCATCTCGAGAATCAGCAGAACAGCCAACTGGGGCATCAAAAAGGAAAAAAGAAGGAAAAAAAGCCAATAAAAAAAAAACAAAGAAAGAGAGGGTGCAAAATCAAAAGAAATCAAAAGCAAAAGGAAAAAAAAACAAAAGAAAGATAGCACCCTCAAAGTCCCAAGTTGGCTGATGCTGAATTCGATCGAAAAGAAGAGATCAACTGCCATGTGTCATGGTCAGTCATATCAGCAGAGAGTGAAAAAGCATTCGACAAGAAGATCAAGCCTCGTGTGTTCCGAGGAACCTTGTGCTCAAGAAAGTCTTGTCTTTCGTGCCCAATTCCAGGGGCAAGTGGACTTCACAAGCTAAGAACGTCCATACGTTTTCAAGAAGGCCTCTTCAGGCAGTGTTCTGACACTTACAACAATGGATGGAAGTTCACTCGTTCTGGGAACTCTGATGCAGTCAAGAAATACTTCGCCTAAAACAAAAAAGCGAAAAGCTCGATAAGTCGAACACCCCAAAGAGCGACTTAGGCAAAAAAAAGAGCGTCTCGGTGGATTGAAAACCCGAAAGGGCGATCCACGCAAAAGTTAGAGACATTGAAAAAAAAAAGAATTTGCATCCCGCTAGATTGAACACCTCACACTGGGGCAATCTAGGCAAAAATTAGGGATTTGGCAAGTAACTGCATCTTGACAAGACTGTGCTCTACATCTGTCATCCGTCAGGGATTCTCGACTCGTCGTCGACTGAAGCTTTGAATACATCGAAAATTCAGAATGGTAGAGGAAAGGTCATTATGTTCAATGTAGCCCTCTCCAATATACATCACCGATTTCAAACTTGTACAGATCTATGGAGTCTCGCCCTTTGCAGACTACCATTCCATCACATCGATTTGAGCTTTTATCCAATTATTTGCACTCTTATTTGTTTTCAACTCAACAAATGTTTTGCATGTTTTAATTGATAAAGTATCATTGTTTTCAAAATAAACAAATTTTTCAAGAAAATTGTTCTTAAACAAAGTGAACATTCACAATGATGGAAGAATACTTAGGAGACCCGCAGTGCTCTCCCGGGGGTGGTATGATTACCAACAGGTAAGACAATTGTTCGTATCTCGAGCATGACTGTATCTTTGTCCTGCAGAACCTCGTATGGTCTCTCCTCAGTGAAGTTACCCGATGCAGTGTTGTTTGAAGTTGTTCATCTTCATGTTCCCGGCAGTGCAACATTTTCCTCCAAATCCCTGTTAGCTCTATTGTGGGGCATCCCCAGTAGAGTGCTGTTTGAGCCCTATCGTGGGGCATCCCCAGCAAGTTTGCTGTTTCGGACATAATTGTGGGGCAGCTCCCCTAGCAGAGTGTTTACTGAAGACTTCAACTTTCGCCTCTCCAGCAGGCCAGTCTTCCTCTCCACCAGCACGGGTGTTTTTCTTTGAAGATTCAGTATCCGGTGGATTGACGTCCCAGTAATCCGACATTCTCTCAGATAGATCCCCGAGTGGAGCGGGTTTCAATGAAATACATCTCCAGCAGTGATTCTCCTACATATGGATTGGTTGGGTCGTCCCTAGTAGAGTAGAATTAATCACTCCAGCAGAGTTCATCCTACCAGTGGATTGGACGAGTTTCTACAGTAGACTGATATTTGCATCCCCAGCTGAGTTGATTCTACCTATAGACGGCATGGGTCACCCCCAGCGGAATAACAGATATTCTCCAAGCAGAGTTTATCCTATCCGAGGATTGGTTGGGTCTTCTTCCCGGTGAAGTCGCTTTGCTGTTCCCCCAAGCAGAGTTCCCCGCAGAGTTTCCTCAGTCAGAGTGTCCCCACAGAGTTGGAATGTCTGATCTTTTTGGCTCCCTAGCCAGGGTTCATTTGCATTTTGCATGTAGTGATCATTGCATCTTCAAAAAAAATCGCGTAGCATTTCCATTCCTAAATGGAGCATTACGCTATAGAAAAATTCAAACATATGCATTCATGTGTTCGAAACCCCATCAGACCGTATCCCCTGCAGAGACGGATTTTTGTTCAACCTGTACAACGCATTTGCTACAGTTGCTCCAGTCAGCATTTGGTGTCCCCACAGAGGTTTATTTCCTCACCTGTTGGTGACAGAAAGTTTGTTTCTCCCCAGTGAGACCCCCTGCAAGTGTTCAGCCTAGCCCTGTCATCTTGAGAATATCAATACCCCGTCAGCACCCGCGTGTGTTTGTTTCTTTGGTGTCGGTAAACACCATCTGTCGGTGATTTCCAGTCATGCGTAAGTGTCTGGTCTTCTTTGGTGTCGGTAAACACCATCTTTTGGTGATTTCCAGTCATGCGTAAGTGTCTGGTCTTCTTTGGTGTCGGTAAACACCATCTTTCGGTGATTTCCAGTCATGCGTAAGTGTCTGGTCTTCTTTGGTGTCGGTAAACACCATCTTTTGGTGATTTCCAGTCATGCGTAAGTGTCTGGTCTTCTTTGGTGTCGGTAAACACCATCTGTCGGTGATTTCCAGTCATGCGTAAGTGTCTGGTCTTCTTTGGTGTCGGTAAACACCATCCGTCGGTGATTTCCAGTCATGCGTAAGTGTCTGGTTTTCCTTTGATGTCTGTAAACATCATCTTTCGATGTTCGTAACATCGTTATCCCTTCCCTAGTGAAGATTTCTCCTCTCCGTTGGTGTCGATAAACGTCGAGTTTTTCCTATTCATCCGATGATGTCTAGTTGTACCATTCCCCATGTGGTTTCTCCTCTCCGTTGGTGTCGATAAACGTCGAGTTTTTCCTATTCATCCGATGATGTCTAGTTGTACCATTCCCCATGTGGATTCTCCTCTCCGTTGGTGTCGATAAACGTCGAGTTTTTCCTATTCGTCCTATGACGTCTAGTTGTACCCTCCCCATGTGGACTTACCTCTCCGTTGGTTTCGATAAACGTTGAGTTTTTCCCAGTCGTCCGTTGACGTCTGGTTGTATTTCTCTTATTCCCATTCATCTGTAAATGTCTGGTTGATCTTTTTGGTGTCTGTAAACATCATCTTTCGATGTCTGTAAACGTCGAGTTTTTCCTGGTCGTCCCCAGTTGTTTACCTCTCCGTTGGTCTTGGTAAACGTTGAGTTTTTCCCAGTCGTCCGTTGACGTCTGGTTGTATTTCTCTTATTCCCATTCATCTGTAAATGTCTGGTTGATCTTTTTGGTGTCTGTAAACATCATCTTTCGATGTCTGTAAACGTCGAGTTTTTCCTGGTCGTCCCCAGTTGTTTACCTCTCCGTTGGTCTTGGTAAACGTTGAGTTTTTCCCAGTCGTCCGTTGACGTCTGGTTGTATTTCTCTTATTCCCATTCATCTGTAAATGTCTGGTTGATCTTTTTGGTGTCTGTAAACATCATCTTTCGATGTCTGTAAACGTCGAGTTTTTCCTGGTCGTCCCCAGTTGTTTACCTCTCCGTTGGTCTTGGTAAACGTTGAGTTTTTCCCATGTCGTCCGTTGACGTATGGTTGTATTTCTCTTATTCCCATTCATCTGTAAATGTCTGGTTGATCTTTTTGGTGTCTGTAAACATCATCTTTCGATGTCTGTAAACGTCGAGTTTTTCCTGGTCGTCCCCAGTTGTTTACCTCTCCGTTGGTCTTGGTAAACGTTGAGTTTTTCCCATGTCGTCCGTTGACGTATGGTTGTATCCCTTCCAGTCATTCATTAATGTCTGGTTACCTCTCCGTTGGTTTCGATAAACGTCGAGTTTTTCCTGGTCGTCCCCAGTTGTTTACCTCTCCGTTGGTCTTGGTAAACGTTGAGTTTTTCCCATGTCGTCCGTTGACGTATGGTTGTATCCCTTCCAGTCATTCATTAATGTCTGGTTACCTCTCCGTTGGTTTCGATAAACGTCGAGTTTTTCCTGGTCGTCCCCAGTTGTTTACCTCTCCGTTGGTCTTGGTAAACGTTGAGTTTTTCCCATGTCGTCCGTTGACGTATGGTTGTATCCCTTCCAGTCATTCATAATGTCTGGTTACCTCTCCGTTGGTTTCGATAAACGTTGAGTTTTTCCCAGTCGTCCGTTGACGTCTGGTTGTTTTTCTCTTATTCCCATTCATCTGTAAATGTCTGGTCGATCTTTTTGGTGTCTGTAAACATCATCCTTCGATGTCTGTAAACGTCGAGTTTTCTCCCATTCATCCGTTGATGTCTGGTCGAGCCTTCCCATTCATCTGTAAATGTCTGGTTGATCCTTTTGGTGTCTGTAAACATCATCTTTCGATGTCTGTAAACGTCGAGTTTTCTCCCATTCATCCGTTGATGTCTGGTCGAGCCTTCCCATTCATCTGTAAATGTCTGGTTGATCCTTTTGGTGTCTGTAAACATCATCTTTCGATGTCTGTAAACGTCGAGTTTTCTCCCATTCATCCGTTGATGTCTGGTCGAGCCTTCCCATTCATCTGTAAATGTCTGGTTGATCCTTTTGGTGTCTGTAAACATCATCTTTCGATGTCTGTAAACGTCGAGTTTTTCCTGGTCGTCCCCAGTTGTTTACCTCTCCGTTGGTCTTGGTAAACGTTGAGTTTTTTCCCATTTCGTCCATTGACGTATGGTTGTATTCCTCCCAGTCATTCATAATGTCTGGTTACCTCTCCGTTGGTTCCGATAAACGTTGAGTTTTTCCTAGTTGTCCGTCGGCAGCTAGTTGTGATTTTCCTTTTCCCATTCATCGTCGTTGCGATGTCTGGATGCGGCCGTACTCTTTGAAAACAAAAACCCAAAAAATATATACCCAGTAATAAACCCCAGTGGACGTTTCCATTGTTGGATCCTTGTATTGTGCAAATTCTACGGTTCTTTTGTATTCAATCCCTGTTTACCCTGAAGGTCTGACAGCCACTGCTATCATCCATTCGGGTTCCCAGCTGATTGAATAGGGGCAGCTGTAGCACCTCAAATTTGCACCTATCATTGTGCATACCATCTCATATTAGGTCATAGCATATCATGATCCATTGCATAGCATTTGCATTGTCCCCAGTTGCCTCAAGAGCAAGCAAGCAAAGAGTTAGGTCAAACTGATCAGGAGATCAGTCCACCAATCAAGCAAGGGTGTTTCTCAAGGAATCAAAGCCCTAGGGTTTGTCCAACAAGTTCACATGACTTGGAGGTCCATTTGAAGTGTTCAAATCAAGGGTTGGATGTCCAGAAGCCATCAGTTCATGCACAGCCAGGCAGAAACCCTAGACAGTCAACAATCAGTCAAAGCAGTGGATGGTGGCCATTCTTGTGGAATTTGGGCACCATGATCAATAATCAAGAGTTCATACATCTTGGGACATCATTTGAAGTCAAGGTCTCAAGGAATTAGGGTTTGAAATTCACCAGAAGTGGTCCAGTCATCCAAAACCCTAGAAAAGTCAAACCTGGTCAACTGTGGATTTAATCAGTGATTTGATGAATAGATTTGATTTGAAGGAGTTCATTCATGCTTGTATAAGCCTCATATATCATGTCAAACCTCATCATGGAAGAAAATCAAGCCAATCAGAAAATTTTCCAGAAATAGAAACTGGACCTGTAATTTCAACTGCCAAAAATAGAAACTTCTTGATCCTCAACTTGCATCATGATACAAGCTCCAAATGAATTTTTGCCCAACATGAAAGTTGAAGATCTTGTTCTCCCATTTTCAAAAAGTCCAAGAACTCTCAAATACCATGTGTGGTTGTCAAGATATGATCAATTCATTTTCATTAATTTGTGAACTTCAAAGAGGCATATCTCTCAAACCATAAGGCCAAATTTGGTGGGGTTTTTTCCTACAAACCACATTTTTCATCCCCTTTCCAAAAATATAAACTTCATGACCTAAAACCTTGCCAGTCAAAATGGCATTTTTGGACCTTTTTCATTTAAAATCAAAGTTTGACCAAACTTTGACTTTTTGAATTAAAACTTTTTTCACCATTTGGCCAATTGAGATTGCTTTTATATCATATTTGTGACTTGTTCCAATTCTAAAATCATGTTCATACCATTGTCATATCACTATTTTGGCAAAGTTGCATAATTGGCAAAAGGTGCAATTTGGTTTCATGCATAAAGGCAAGATGTAGCATTTCTCAAGCCAACTTAAAACAACATTTGCAATTGCCCTTTGCAGCCTATTTCAAGGCCCAACTCGTGCACACACACCTCCCTTGTTCACTTGTTTCCAACTTAGCAAAAATGCAATTTGCTTCATTTACATTAAACCAGTTTAGCACTCACTTAAAGGACCCTAAACAGACAATATAAGGTGATTCTCTGTCACGAACAAACCCTAAGAAGCTGCAGCCTACTAACAAAAATACACTTTCACTCTCATCTTGCATTTTTGCAAAACCATAAATTCTGCGCAAACCCTTCAAAAACCCTTGAGTAACCTTCATTCCTTCATCATCCAAGCACCATTTGGAAGTTGTTTGCAGCCTCAAATCCTTGCTATAACTGCATTTCTTCATTCTGTTTTCACCAACCACCAACAATGGCATATCACGATTTAGTTGATTCCAAGCAAGATTGAGCCAAACAAACTCAAGGGACATTCATTACCTAGCACCATTTCCTTCTGTTTCAGCTTCAAACCATCAAATGACTACTGTTCCATTGAATTCTTCAAACCAAGTAAGTTTTTCGACCCTCTATTTTCTCTTATCCATGCTATGCCATGTGTAGCCTTTGACTTGCTGATGCCAATGAACTTTAAATCATTCAAAATGATCCACTGTGTTGAGAGAAATATGGTTTTGAAGTTCTATGCTCAAACTCATTTGTGTGGATTTCTTTGCTATATGCTCGAGTTAATGATGATTGATACCACATCCTTGTTGCCTGATGCTTAATGATGCTATTAGAGTGTTTAATTTTTAATTCTGGGCATGTCGATTTTCTGAGTTGCATGAAGGTGATGAAGATCATGCTGCACTATGATAAACCCTAGCCATTGTTGTTTCTAGAATCTAGCTCATGTATGTTGGTTGCTGTTTGTTATATGAGCATCATGAGTGTGTTGCCTTTGTGGTTTCCCTGTTGTTTGTTTGATTTCGATATGATGATGAACATTGGATGATGAATTGTATGCCCTGCTGCTGTTATAATGAGTATGCCCAGGAATTTTGTCTGAACGTGTATTGGTTTGTTGCATCATTGCCATGATTAGTTGTTGCTGTTCATTTGATGTTGTTTGATCGATTGCTTGAAGCTGAACTTGATACCATGCTGCTAAACCCTGCCATGATAAACCCTTTATTTTTCCAGAAAACTAGCTCGTGTATGTTGGTTGCTGTTTGTTTGTTGGTGTTTAAAGTTTGTTTTGATGTTGGATGAACATGATGATGAATGCCCTGCTGTTTTGCAACTTCAACCCTGCCCAGAAAATCCTCTCGAATGGTGTTTGTTGTGTTTGGTTATGACTATTTGATGTTGCATGATGTGTTCCCCTGCCATGCTGTGGTATATTTTGTTGGTTTGATTTTCATTTGTTCATGTTGATTTTGAACCATGAAGTTGGATTGAATGCATGCTGTTCTTGTTAAACCCTGCCATACCCAGGATTTCCACGATTAAGTGTTTGTTTGGTTGATGTTATTTGATGTTAACAATGCCATGCTGTTGTGTGATTGGTTTGGTTTGATGTTTGAACATGTTTATATGATGCCTGGCTGTTAGAAATCTTAGGGTTAGTGCTTGAAAACTCAGAAAAATCGAAGCTCATTGGCTGTTTGTTGCTTTGCTACTGTTTCATTGGAGGCGGGCCAATCAGGACATTTCCTGGGGCGCCCTGAAACGATGTCGTTTCAATTAGTGGCATGCAGAATTACAATTTTGCCACGCTGTTGACCAAATGTTGACCTATGCCATGCTATGTTGTTTCATGTTTCATCAATTGTTCATCCAACTTTACAAATCCATTTTTCTTTCAATTTTTATCCAAAAATTGTGAATTTTTTTCCTCATGATCATAAATGTGTCCTTTATTTTTTTGTGATTTTTAATGAATTTTTCATTGGTTGGATTTGTTATGGTAATTATTTTCCCAACATGTGTGCATAAATAATACATCTTACCATTCTCTTTGTGAAATACTCATGCTGCATCCAATGAGCTTGAAATTTTTGTGATGAAACTAGACACATTGACCTTCATTTTGATATAAAGTTTGTGGATTTCCCATTTGTGGTTTGCTGGATATGTTTTTTTTGAAGTCATGTGTTATATTTGTTGCTATACCATGATCATGCATTTTCCCTAATTTTGTTCACATGCTTCCTTGCACCCAATTGACCCCAAATTTTGCATGAATGATCCTTTGTATGTCTATTTCATGTATGAATTTTCTTGGAATTAATCTTTCTGTTTTCCATTTGATTGTGAATTTTCTTCCATGCTTGGTCACTTGTTGACTTTTTGTGCTATACATTGCCAAATCTTTTGTGAAATTCTCACATCATATTGTATGACCATGAAATTTCATATGTGATAACTAGACATCTCAAGCTTTGCATTGGTGTTAGTCTCATTCATTTCTCATCTGTTTTCAATTTGATATGATTTTTTGAAGTTGACCCATGCTTGTTGACTTTCATTGTGCATGCTTGAACTTGGTTTGACTTCATGATTTTGATTGACTGCCTTCCTCTCATCCAAATGCCATGAAATTTTACAGGTCTACCATGTTAGATGTTAGGATTGAGTGTGATTTATTTGATGATTTTTGAGATTGTTTAGGTTGACTTTTGATGCAAGTCATTCTGTTGACTTTTGTGTGCTTCCCATTGCCATGTGTTGACTTCAAATGTCCATGAAATGATAATAATGCATGATTTGGATGTGGAACCAATTGTGTTTGCTTCTCAAATGTTTGACTTTGACTTTGGTTGACTTCTCCTTGCTGTTTTGACTTTTTCTTCCATCCTTGACCCTAGGCTAGTCCTAGTGGTCTTCTGTGCTTACAATTGAGCTATTGTTTCAGGTTGAGCACCAATGCCTCAAAGATCATTCAAATTTGATTGAGTTGAATTGTTTATCATGTGCTAACCCTTGTTTTGTAGGTTGACTCATGTAACTTGAGTCTTTGTGCTTTGCACATTGGTCCCTCTGTGGTTGACTATTGGTTCATTTCCCTTTGATTTTGATTGTTGAGCTATTTACTAATTGGTTTGACTTTTTCAGGTACTTTAGTTGCTTAAGTTCTTTGAACTTGCTTGCTTTGCTATTTAGCATTTGCTTTGAGGTATAAACATTTCTTCTTCATGTAGTCTGGAGTCCCGGTTTGTTATTTTGGCCGGGCAAACTGTCTGAAGTCCTCCTTAAGAGGCAATGCCTGTGTATGTTTAAAATTGTCCCAAGCAGGAAAAGTCCTTCAAGTAAGGCAATTGGTGGAAGGTAGGGATAAGTAGCCTATCCCCCACTATTCAGTGTGTCCTCTCTTTGCTCCCATTACATGGTTGAAGCATTGAGATAAAAACCCAAGATCTATCGAGTCAATAAAGGGGAAAGAGTTCCATCTTTCTGAACTCCCCCACTTTCTATTATTTGATGCTCTCCCTGATTAGGGATAGAAGCAATGAGGCACACCCCTCATCTCCTATTCATCTGCTTCACCTTAGCCTCTCAATGGCAAGGTTAAGAGCACACTTACCCCATTCCAGTTGGCCCTAGTGCCTAACCTTTGATGTTTGAGCCCCCTTGTTGGTGTGTTTATTTTATGCTGTATGTGTTTGTGATTGCTTTGTTTGCCTCTTTAGGTTTTAGTTTTGCTTGCCCTTGTGCAATAGGTTTGCGCTTGACTTGCTTCCTGTGCAAGTCAAGTCTGTATGGCTTAACCCTTGTGTGAGCCATGTTTAGAGTTGTTCGGCCGAACTACGGCAACTCTGATTCTCATGTTCAGATGAGATACGTAGGCACGAGATGCGATGTCTTGTCGAGTTTGACTAACGACTAACAGCTAATCCTTGCTTGCCTTCGCCCTCGTTGCGATCCTTTCTCTCGCCCTCGTTGCGATCGAGCCTTTTCCTTTCTCTCGCCCTCGTTGCGATCGAGACTTTCCCTTTCTCTCGCCCTCGTTGCGATAGAGTCCTTTTTCCCTGTTCGGCCGAACTACGGCAACTCTGATTCTCACGTTCAGGTGAGATACGTAGGCACGAGACGCGATGTCTTGCCGAGTTTGACTAACGACTAACAGCTAATCCTTGCTTGCTTTCGCCCTCGTTGCGATCCTTTCTCTCGCCCTCGTTGCGATCGAGACTTTTCCTTTCTCTCGCCCTCGTTGCGATCGAGCCTTTTCCTTTCTCTCGCCCTCGTTGCGATCGAGCCTTTTCCTTTCTCTCGCCCTCGTTGCGATAGAGTCCTTTTTCCCTGTTCGGCCGAACTACGGCAACTCTGATTCTCACGTTCAGGTGAGATACGTAGGCACGAGATGCGATGTCTTGCCGAGTTTGACTAACCACTAACACTAACTCTTTTCTCTCACCCCTGTGTGACTGAGATATTCTTTTCTCTCGCCCTCGTTGCGATTGAGACCTCCCCTTTCTCTTGCCCTAGTTGCAATCGAGACCCTTGCTTCCTGTGCAAGCCTTGTCTAGGATAGGTTGGCCCTTGCGCCATTTAGCTAGAAACCTTAACTTAGGGTTGACTTTGCATGACAACATCTAGGCTCGAGTCGTAGTCTCCCTAGTGTTGTGTCTCCCTCTGTTATCTGGTTAGGCTAGATCCTTTATCCCTGCGTAGGGGAACTACATCGCTCTGATCTTCACACCAGATGAAGTATGTAGGCAGGAGATTGAGCTGATCTCTCCGGGCGCCCTTTTTTCTTTTTGTGTGTGTCGTCTGACCTTTGCTAGGCTCGAGTCCCCGTACTCCTTAGCATTTGCTGTCTGTCTGTTTGTGTGTGTTTGACAGTTATAGGCTCGAGTCCCCGACTCCCTATCAACCTGTTGTGTTGTTGTGTGCTTGGAAGTCGATGTAAGTCCATCGAGTGGAATTTGGTTTCCTGTGCGTGTTTGTTGGTTCGGATGCTGACATAAGTCCAGTGATTGGCAGTCGGGCTCCACGTTTGCCTTTGTCTTGTTTTGTTTGTGTGCGTGTCAGCCGAGCTACGAATGCTCTGATTCTTCTCTCGTCCGAGAAGATACGTATGCATAGGATACGATATCCTAGCGAGCATGTGTCGTTTCCCCAGTCCGAACTACTTCGACTCTGATGTCTATGTCTAATAGACTAAGTAGGCCCAGGATGCGATATCCTGCCGAGTCAGTTTCAGTCAGTCTCTTTCGTTTCTCTCAGCCAGTGTGCGTGTGTTTGAGCAGTGTTTAGCAACCATTTTCCTTCCTTTTGTGCGTGGATCCCGTAGAGTACTACGGATGCGTAGGGTGCCTAACACCTTCCCTTCGCATAACCGACTCCCGAACCCATCCTCTTTGGTCGCGAGACCATATTCTTTCCTAGGTTTACTTCGAGCGTTTCCTTTCCCTCTTTTGGGATAAATAACGCACGGTGGCGGCTCTGTTGTTTCTTTCTTTTCCCGCCGGTTTTTCGCGCGATGCGACAAAAGGCATAATCATCATGCGCTGATCACGTCGCTATGCTCAGTTACAGGCTGGCCAAACACTTCAGAAGAAGTCGAGATCTTCTCAAAGATAAATACACAACATATCGGCAAGAGAGAAAACTTGGGGCACCAAGAGTATCCACACCTATGTTGTGTAATCATCACATCATCAACTACCGAGTGTCGGGAAGTCAGATCCTTCCACCCGCCAACAGTCCAATCCACATTGACAATTACCAAAAAATCCAAAGCCCACCTTGCTGGCATCCACATAAAAACAAATACAACCAACACTGGTTTCCAGAAAATACATCGCCTTTGAAAGGGTGGCCAATCCCAAACAAGTCAATCATCCTTTGCATTCAAACATGCATCACATACATCACATGCATCACATGCATCACCTCATACATAACGCATACATATCATTCATGTACAAGTCCAAGGTTTAGTTATGGGCATCCAGGCCAACCCCCAATCGAGTCATTGTCACTTTTTCTAAGTGAATTCCTACCTTATCATCGGGCGTTCCCCATTGAGTTATATCCTTCAACCTTTTGTTGATAAGATGTTATCCTCAGCTAGGTCAAACATTGTTTCTCCAAACACTTACTTTGCTTCATGTTGAGCATCCCTCAACGAGTCGTTTCCTGTAACCTTTTGTTAACGGAAATTACATCTCCCCAGAGAATACTGGTTCTGCAACCTTTTGTTGTCGATACCCTAACCAAGTCTTACCCAGCAAATCGGGTTTACTGAACTTTGACAGTAGTCTTGTTTGTCCAATATTTTTCTCACCATCATCCTTTTGGTGAAAGTCCATTGAGGAATAATATTAACCATCACCCTGTTTACAATAACCGTTATCCTTTTGGTAAAGGTAAATCCTTGACATTTGTGATCTTACTGTCATCCTTTTGGTGTCTGAGATCCTTGAAGTTTTGGTTCAACCTTCATCCTTTTGGTGAATAATGACCTCTGCAATTATTACAGCCTACCGTCATCCTTTTGGTGTCGACGATCCTTATGGTGATAAGCGATCCTTGTCATTTTGGTTCAACCATCATCCTTTTGGTGATGACGTCCAGTTTAATCTAAAATCATCCTTTTGGTGATAGAGATTACGGAGTTTGGTTTAAGCTATCATCCTTTTGGTGATGGTGACATTTGAAAAGTCCAACCCCACTGTCATCCTTTTGGTGTCAGCAATATTTGAAGTTTTATAACTTATTATCATCCTTTTGGTGGTAACGAGTTTCGAAGTTATAATACCACCTTCATCCTTTTGGTGATGGTGATTGTTGATTCATTATCATCCTTTTGGTGATAACGAGTCCTGTTGTTTGTGGTACCTTCATCCTTTTGGTGATGGTGAAAGTTGACTTATTATCATCCTTTTGGTGATAATAAGTTTGTGTCTTGATCCTATCTTCATCCTTTTGGTGACGGTGATCAATTGCGTTGTGTGCTTATTATCATCCTTTTGGTGGTAACAAGTTTTGTCGTTTGACAATACCTTCATCCTTTTGGTGATGGTTATTGTTGGCTTATTATCATCCTTTTGGTGATAACAAGTTTGTGTTTTGATCTTACCCTCATCCTTTTGGTGATGGTGATCAATTCCGTGTGTGCTTATTATCGTCCTTTTGGCGATAACAAGTTATGTCTTTTAATTATACCTTCATCCTTTTGGTGATGGTGATTGTTGACTTATTATCATCCTTTTGGTGATAACAAGTTTGTGTCTTGATCTTACCTTCATCCTTTTGGTGATGGTGATCGGTTGTGTGTGTGCTTATTATCATCCTTTTGGTGGTAACAAGTTGTGTCTTTTAACAATACCCTCATCCTTTTGGTGATGGTGATTGTTGACTTATTATCATCCTTTTGGTGATAACAAGTTTGTGTCTTGATCCTACCTTCATCCTTTTGGTGATGGTGATCAGTTGCGTGTGTGCTTATTATCATCCTTTTGGTGGTAACTAAGTTTTGTCGTTTGACAATACCTTCATCCTTTTGGTGATGGTGATTGTTGACTTCTTATCATCCTTTTGGTGATAACAAGTTTGTGTCTTGATCCTACCTTCATCCTTTTGGTGATGGTGATCAATTGCGTGTGTGCTTATTATCATCCTTTTGGTGGTAACAAGTTTTGACGTTTGACAATACCTTCATCCTTTTGGTGATGGTGATTGTTGACTTATTATCATCCTTTTGGTGGTAACAAGTTGTGTCTTTTAATTATACCTTCATCCTTTTGGTGATGGTGACTGTTAACTTATTATCATCCTTTTGGTGAAAATAAGATTTTGTTTCGATCTTACTATCATCCTTTTGGTGATGGGGATCCTTTGAGTTGTGTGACTTATTATCATCCTTTTGGTGGTAACAAGTTTTATCTTATACTATACCTTCATCCTTTTGGTGATGGTGATCATTGAAGTTATTTGACTTATTATCATCCTTTTGGTGATAATAAGTTTTGTTGTTGGATCTTACCTTCATCCTTTTGGTGACGGTGATCTTTGAAGTTGATGAGTCAACTATCATCCTTTTGGTGATAGTCTTGATACTATACTCTTAGTAATGGGAAACTTTACCAGAATGACTATCATCCGTTGGTGACGAACATCATCCTTTTGGTGATGGGAATCTTTGGATTGTATCTAGCTTTCATTCTTTTGGTGATAGCGAGATTTGTCGTTGATCTTACCATCATCCTTTTGGTGATGGCGATCTTTGTTGTACCCACTGTAACCATCATCCTCTTGGTGACCACTTTTGAAGCTTGGATCTTTCCATCATCCTTTTGGTGATGACAATCTTGACAATCGTGGTGAATTACTGTCATCCTTTTGGTGATAGCAACTAACTCCACTGTCATCCTTTTGGTGTCAGAAAACATCCACATTTGTCTTTACAACAATAACAACCTTTGCAAGATTTGAATGTTGACTCGAGGGTTGGCATTGATTTGACATTCTACCCCTGTTACCCTGGTATTGTTAGAATCCATTGCATTTTCATCTGCATCTCTCCATTACATTTCAAAGGACAAAATTCGGATCTTTTAGTATTTAATTACCTTCCACCACGAATGTATGAAGACTATCGTCATTCTTACTTTCTAGTTCAAGATAATTAAATAGGGGCAGCTGTCATACCCCAATTTTGTCCGGGCTTATTTAATTTTTTGTAGAATCGATTTCATTTTATTTAGCATCATATGCATAACATTACATACATTGCATGATGAAACACCCAAAATGTCAGTCAGATTGGACTTATTTGAGAATACAGACAAAATCGGTTAAATTGTCGAAATTTGAGGAAAACAGTTTATTTTTCAAATAATGTGTTTTGTGCTGATAATTTTGGTGTGATTGATTTAAACGTTCCGGATCAAATTTGCATTCGATTTCTTTTTTAATTGGTCAATATTTTTTATTGATATTTAATTAAAGAAATTAGAATAGTTTAAATATTAATTAGTTTTTTTTTAAATATTAGCTATTTAATTAAATATTGGTTAGATTTTTTTTAAAATATTAGTTAGAGTTTTTTTAAAATATTAGTTAGAGTTTTTTTTAAATTAATTATTAGTAAATTTTTATGTTCAAATAAATAATAATTAGGGGATATTTTTTTCTTACATTGGATACCCAATCCACTAAAAACAAAAAAACCCACTATCTCATTCCCTGCTCCACTCACTCCCCACTAAATGCCCGCCAACACTCCAAATCGAAAACCCTCAAAACACCGCTTACCTTCAATCGCTCCAAACGCCTTCGTCCGCTCCGCTTCACCATCAAATCGCGACCACCACCACAAACCACAAACCACTCCGCCGCGTGAAACCCCTTTCTTCCTCCGCTTTCAACATCACACAAAACTCAAACGCCTTCGCACACCATCTCAACCGTAACCTCACAAACCCTCGACCTCAGCAACCTCTCCATCTCAAGCGAAACACTTCACTTACATCACCTTAACCGTGGAAATCGCCGACACAGTCCACCAACAACAACCATCCTTTTTAACAAAAACCCCAAATATTGTTTGAATGCTCCTTACTGAATATTTGTTTTGGTTAAGTATTTGAAGTTTGCAGGAAGGTTTGAAGCTCATTATTGGGAACTTTGGAACCATAGTGATTTCGAGAAGCCAAGAGGGAACAACCGTGAAGCCTTTGTTCTTCAAGGAGGAGCATCTGCAAAACTTTGATAGAGACTATCCAGTGTTTGGTTCAATACGACGACACGAAGGTAACGATTCAAAACAAATTTTGATGTTGGCTTTACTTTACTGCTCGAAATTTGGATTGGTATTAGCGGCATCTCTGAGATTGAATTATTTCTGTTTGTTTTTTGTCGAATTGTAATTTCGTTATCATCATACATCTGGATTCTTTGTTTGATTGTTTGTGATTGAAAGGCGATCATGAGTAGTGGCATTGTATTTGGTGTGGCTGTTTTATTCCGGGTTTAATTTCGTATCTGTCTAAATTGCTTCTGTTACATTTCATTTGAAGCATTATGCTGGAATTTGTTTGTGTATATAGTTTAAACAATAGTTAAGGTTTATTTTAGAGTTTAAAAAAAAAGAACTGTAATAGATTCATGCTCGTACTAGAAGCTCATCATAAGCTGCTTTCATGATTTGGTTTATGCTATGCGATAATTAAATGTCAAAAATGATTGCTGCTAAAAATCACTCCACCTGTAAATAAGCTTAAGTTTGTTTTAGAGGCGTAAGTATTATTCGTTCTTTCTACTGCTGCAAATCGAGTTACAATGTTGTGTTGGGATAAATCGTAATTTCCTGTGTTATTTTGGGTTTGATTAGATAATTCATGATGATTATTGGTGAATAATTCAGTTGATCATGGTGCAAATTCATTGTATGGGTAGTCGAATTAAAATGTGGATTTGGTAATTCGTACCGATATACCGCTCAAAATTGTAATATCAATTATACGACTTTACCGCGTTCCTATTTCACATACAACATTCCAATTCATTGTTGCTATGTTTGGACCGATTCTCAAGCACATTTGGTGACTCCGATTAAATTTTGCAAATCAATGTTAAATATTCATTTTTTTCTCTTTTAGTTTAATTAATTAATTAAAATATTTAATTAGTTTAATTTTTATTAATTAATTGTAATTAACTTAATTATTTGATTTAATTAAATAATTTTGATAATTAATTTTAATTAATTTAATTAATCAATTTAAACAAATTTTAATAAATTAATTTTGTTAAAAAGAAATTGATTAATTTCTCCCACTTTCATAAATTTCACATTTCAAACAAAAACTATTTCATTACTTCAATAAATCATTTTCAATGTCATTTCAATTTTATTCAATTTCAATTCATTATCTATTCAAAGCCAATTTCAAAAATCATACAATTCTCGATTCAAAATCGAGCCCTCTTTCAAAACACCCTTGTAAGCCGATTGCTTTTAAAGCATCGCCATCGACCTCACATAGCTTACTCTTGGGCTTCCTTACAATGAAACCTATTTGATTATTGATTAATCGAGTAGATGAAATAATACACTAAATAAACTCATTTCATTCACAACTTCAAACCATTTTCCAAACCAAATCAATTTCAATAGAATTTTCTCTTTCAAACATAAACTTGGGTTGAAAAGGAGATAAGAAGCGTACGCTTCACTATTTCTCAAGCACTTGAATAATTGGTGTACGCCATATTGCGCAAGTTCTTGTCACCCGATTAAATCTTCAAATCATAACATTTCAAAACACTTCTACAAAATTCCAAATCTTTTTTATTCTATATTTCAGATGAAAAGAGGATAGGAGGCGTACGCCTCACTATCTTTCGATTATTCGAATAATTGGTGTACACCACATTGCTCGAATCTTCGTCATCAAATTAAAACCTTATTCAAACCACAACACTTAAAATCACATTTTCTAAATCAACTACAAATTCCAAATCCTTTTAATTCTAAATCTCCGATGAAAAGAAGATAGGAGGCGTACGCCTCACTATCTTTCGATTATTCGAATAATTGGCGTACACCATATTGCTCGAATCTTCGTCATCAAACTTAAAACACAAACGAGTTGCTCAAATCTTCGTCATCAATCCAAACCTACCAATCCAAAATTCAAACTATTTTCGCAAATCACATACAAACATCTAAAAACATATCTTTTACAAATTAAACCTCGGATGATAAAAGATGAGAGGCGTACGCCTCGCCATCTCTCGATTATTTGAATAATTGGCGAACGCCATATTGCACAAATTATCGACTTCCGACTAAAACACGCTAAATAAACTTGGATAAAGGAATAAGTGGCGTACGCCTCATTATCCTTTGAATAAGCAAGTAGGGGGCGTACGCCTCACTACCATGCATATTCAACATCCACAAACAAACTTTCAAAATAACCCGAACGAAAAGGGACTAGAAGGCGGACGCCTTATTATTCCTCGAAAGAATTGGACAATTGGTGAACACCACATTGCTCAACCTTTCGTCGTTCTCCAAAACATCTCCAACAAATCAAACTAACTTCTCGCCTCCCGAGCGATCGAAACCAATCAAACACCCAAACACATCAGTTCAACTCGTCACCCCCGCGTGACCAAAACCCTTTCAAAAAGAACACTGTCAATCCTTTCTAATGCGCATAACAAACCAGTGCTTAAGCCTCCGCCGAGAGTAGACAAGCCAGCGTTTAGCCTTTAGAACGCCGACCTACACAGTCGTTCACAAAACAAAACACACCAAAACCGTAGTTGCCCGAACTACGAATGCTCTGATTTCCTTATTGCACCATAAGGATACGTAGGCAGGAGATTGCTGTATCTTCGCGAGCACACTAATAAAAAACCTCCCATTTCCCCCTCCTGAGGTCTTCATCCATATCTATCATCAATTTTAATCACTCGAAGCAAGCAAATAACAGTCAATTAACAGTCAAATAGCAAAATCAGACTAAGAGGTTCCCGTTGAGTACAACGGACGTGAGGGGTGCTAATACCTTCCCCTTGCGTAATCGACTCCCGAACCTGAATATGGTTGCGACGACCATTGTTCTTATTTCTAAAGGTTTTCTCGATATTTTCCTATTTCTTTATTGGAATAAATAAAGTACGGTGGCGACTCTATTTCGAACATTTTTTCCGCGTCCTATCGCGAGGGATCGCATTATCATCATTTTTGAGGTGCGACAATATGTCTGGTCAAAGTAAGACATTATTTTAGAACACTTAGAAAATTTTCTAAGTCCAAAATCTGTAAAATTTGTCAAGACTTATCGACCAGTTTTCTGGCACTTCAAGGCATCTTTTGGAAATACTTTCTTCATGACAATTGTACCTTGATATGTCCTCTTTCACACATTTTTGGAACCACCCCATTTGGATCATTGGTTTAAAAGATACACTCATCTAAAGTTGGTATCGTAGGCTGAATTTTTTGACAGCATTTAGGCCAAATTGGCCCAACCATTTTTGCAGCTATGGGACCTACACTTTATGGCCATTTTTCACATCTTTTCACTCATCATTTCAAGTTGTGTTCAACATGAAAAATGTTAAGCTCCATGCCCTCTTTCTACTATTTGCATTGCCTTGCCATTTGGTTACATGCTCATCAAGATACAAGGTCTTAAAGTCACCCTGTTGGGCCATTTTTGTGCTACACAAGAAAATCAAGTCTAACCAAAAACGACCCACACACCACTCTTTACCTCATTTGGCCATTTGCTTTTGGTTCACTCACTTAAGCTTTGCCACAATTAGATCTTCTAATACACCTCACCTTTTGGCACCACTTTTTGCATAATTTTGTCATAATCCAAACCAACATTCCAAGCCCATTAAGACACATTAGACCTACATATTTAAAGCTTCTAAAACCCTAATCTGAAGAGGGTTGGCTGCTGTATTTTCAAGGCAAGGCAAGAGAGAAAGATCAAGTGTCATCCCATTTCCATTTCACAAGTCCTTGAAGTTTCAAAGAGCATCTCATTCTTCCTTCCTTTCTTCCAATACCAAGAGGCAGTGGACTGTTTTCCACTAGGTAAGCCTTCTATTCCATCTTCCATGATTATATTCCATGCTTGTTCACTTCTATCTTCATGCTTACCATGCTTGCTTCATATTATTTTTTCATTTATGCCATTATTTCCATGCTTATTTTTTATGTTGTTATTATGTTTTGCATGCTTATGAACCCTTCAACATGAAACATTGCCTTAAGTTGGAATTTTGTAACATTTTTTTTGTTGAATCCGGCCGCCTGAAGCCCCCTTGTTGTTCGCTTTTCTACATGTTAGAGTATTTATTTTTTACGAAACAAAGCACCATTGTGTTCTACATGTTCCAAACTCAAACTTTGATTTTTACATCACCTCATTTGGAGCCCTGTAGCATTAGTTATGTTGGTTTGAAAATGGAGGAAATGGGCTGCGTTTTTCATGTGTGCTGAATTTGGGTGCATGAAGCCCCCTTGTTGTTCACTTTTCTACATGTTAGGGCCACTATTTTTCATAAAACAAAGCATCATTGTGTTCTACATGTTCCAAACTCAAACTTTGATTTTTACAACATCCCATTTGGAGCACCATAGAGAGAGATATGTTAGTTGGAAGTTTGAAAAAATTTCCTGCGTTTCACGTGTATGCATGCATTGCTGTAGGGCTTTTTTTTCATTTGCATAAAAAATAACACGTGTCCACATTAGACACGGTTCGAACCCATACGCCCCCATACAATCCCAGCCGTCCGCCCCTTGTTTTGTCCGCTAGTGCATAAGTAGAAGCATGTCCAATTAATTCACATGTCACATGTTATTTCAAAATGTACATTTTTATAATTATGTCACATGAAGAATTTTATTTTTCTGGACATGGGCTGCACACGCGCTGCTATCCGCCCCCCTTGTATTCAGGCCCACTAACACACTAATCCTTTATTTTCATTTCTATTTTCTTTCTTTATTTCTTTTATTCATTTTTTATTCTGTTTTGATTTAATTAATAAAGAATATTTTATTTATTCATAAAAATACCAAAAAATATATTTTACATTCTTTAATGTTTTATTTAATTTATTTAATTTTTATTTTCATATTTTATTTAATGTTAATATTTTATTTCAATTATTTATTTCAAATAGTCCTTTTAAGTACACTTGTTTTTATTATTTTTATTTACATGACTTAAAATTATTTTTAGATTCTGATTTCTGGGATGAGGGTTGACCAATGTCTCATGGTCAACTTGACCTTTTATTGGAATTTTATTTCCCATTTTTAATTTATTTTGGATTTATTTTTGACCTAGTTTGCTTGGTTGACTTTTCATTTGACTTCTGTTTTATTTCAACTAATTTTTATACTAATTTTCATTATTTTTAAAATCTTTTTGGGGAATGATGATGTCCTGACCCCACCTTATTTAATTTTTTTTTTCATAATTTATTGAATTAATTTACTATTTATTTGATATTTTTTAAGTTGACTTGACTTTTCGGTTGACTTTTCTATGATTGATGTTTGACTTAGGAATTGCTTAAGGCAATTGAAGAGATCTTTTGATCCTCCCTTGTCCATCTCATATGCCACATATTAGAGGCTTTTCATCTTGATTTTATTTGATCCTTGCATCATTCCCCGATTAAATTATTCATTGATTCTTTGTATGCATAGTTTCACTTGTCTGATTCATCTGATATTTTTTATACTTGTTTCTTTCATCCATGCTTCTATTGTTTGATTGCTTAACATGTTTATACTTCTCATACATTGCCTAATGCTCATTCACTTCTTTCTTTAATTCATTTGATTTGGTCATACACTTGTTTATATATCTTATTGTTTGATTAACTGTTGCCTACTTGTATGATGTATGAGGCATATATTATTATTGTTTGATTGCCATGAACAATCCCCATTCATAACAAATGTATCCCTCTCCCATGAAATGTATAATATTTATTCTTTCACTCTTTATTCATCTGTTAATACAAGAATTAAAATGAACATTCGATAACCATTTCAAAACAAGATCAGAACCTCGATCCAACGTCGAGTAATCATTTTTTTCAAAACCTAACAGAACCAGCACGTATTCATCCATTTACCTTGTAAGTCGATTGCTTTATGCATCGCCATCAACCTTATAAGTCGATTGCTTCATCCATCGCCATCTACCCTCATCCCTAGCACCTCTCCTTGCTCCATTCGTCGATTCTTGTTCCGTTTAGGTAGCACCCATTAGGTAGAACCCTTTGTATGATAACATAGGTAGAATTCCCATATCCTTTGTATGATAACATAGGTAGGATTCCCATATCCTTTTGTATGATAACATAGGTAGGATTCCCATATTCTTTTGTATGATAACTGATCGCTCGACTGTGTGAGTCGAGAATGGGATACAAACTGCAAGTGCACAGTTCTATCGCGTAGTTTTAAAAGATATCGATCCCACAGGGACTTATGAATCGATATACCGTTATCTAAGGTTACTACGTAAAGCTAAGGTGAAAAATGTTTGATTTTTTGGGGAAAAACTAAGAGCTAAACTAAGATCTAGATTAAATATTGATAAAACGGATATCGGTATGTAGTTCGTCAAAACTAGGGAATCAAGTCTTTGTCGGTTTCTTGGTTTTAAAATAAATCGTTTCGGTTAACTTTATTGGTTAAAGGTTTTATCTCAAACTCTCGCTCTGTTGAATAAACCATGATTTTATATTAATGTAGCTGTCACTTATAATTAAGTCAAAAACCATATTTTGAAAGCAATAAAGTTGCAGAAACTCTTTTTAAGAAAACACTGACCGTTTTAAACACCCTTATCTCAAACTCTCGCTCTGTTGACTTAGGTTATATAATTAAATCCAAATGCTTAACTCTCGTCCTCACATTCAATCTTTAAAAATACTTTTTGGAAAAGGTCAGAATTTAATTAACTCTAAAACTTGCTCTCGCCCTGATCTAGAATTAATGCCTAGCCTACAATGTCCAGTTAAAACCTCAAACTCTCGCTCTATTGATTTTAACTTCTTTATGTCCTTTACTTTTGTAAAAAATCTTGTTATTAAACCTGTAAGTTGAGACCGTAAAAAGATTGATTTTAATTTTAAGTTTAAATAGACCGACTCAGTCTTGATCCCTTATTCTGCTTACTTTACATACCGATATCTAGGCGAATTAGCCAGACATGCTAAATAAACAAGAATACATATCATGCATAAACAGACTCATTCCAGGCAGATAATATAAATAAATAATAAAACAAAACATTAAATAATGATTAAAGAACCTGAATGCGTAATACAATAGTCTTGAACACTCCACCACAAGCCGGTAGGATTTGTTCTTGGATTCTTCAATTAAACAATAAATTAAACCAAGGAAATAAAACTAGAATCTAACGTAAGGTTAGATCCGATAAAAAGTTGCACAATAGTTTCCGGTGTAGAAACTATTATGCGAAAAATATCTAAATGCTAAAAAGAGAAAGGTAAATTGCAAGGGAAAAAGAATGTAGAACTTGCAAAAGAAATAAAAAATAAATAATGTTAAGTTGCTGGAAAAGAAAAATAAGCAAAAGCGTAAAAAGAAAATTGGAAAAGCTTCGGCAGTATGAGCGTGGAAAAACCGAGGAACCCTTTTAGGTTTTTGAAGTAGCTATTTATATTGGTGCTGGTAACTGCTTTTCGTTTCCCAAGGTCTTCAACGTGGCTAAATGCACGGCGTGGATATAGGACACAAACTCCTCAACGTCTCTTCAAGTCTTCTGAGGGCGTTACTTGCGCCAAAAAAGTAGTGGAATTGTGTGACGCTCGTCACACCATGTGTGACGTCCGTCACAAGGCTGTTTTGCGTGACGCTCGTCACGCACCCTGTGACGTCCGTCACAGGCACAACATTGGTGACTTGTGCGCTTTGGGCTGGGCTTTGGCATTTGGTTCCTTTTCTCTCCTTTTTGCACCTCCTTTTCTTCCATTTTCACTTGTTCTTCAAAATAGACTACCTGAGACAAATAGGAAGAAAATACCACGTAACATCTCATAAAATGCAGTAAACCGAAATAAATAGTCATAGAATTTAATGGAATTAAGTCCTAAAATATGATATAATTTCGTGTTATCAAACTCCCCCATACTTAGATCTTTGCTTGTCCTCAAGCAAAATACAGTATAGAAATCGTTTTAAAAATTTAGCCAGATGAAATTTCAAAACACACATCAATTCGTAATAGGTTGCAAGTGGATTTTGTTTAGAAGCAACTTGAGTTTAATCTTGACATCAACAACTACCGTTACAACTTAGATAACCCTACCTTATGCAAATCAGTTCAAGTAATGCCATTATAGTTATCCTAGTTCCTTTACTTTTATTTCACCCGCTTTCATTCTAGCGAAATCACATTAAGCCCTTTATCTTTTCGCGCACATAGTGGAGTAACCGGTTAGTGATTATGATCCGCTTTTAGCTAGAAGTTCTGGTACATAAGTCGGATAACTTCGTTATTCAGTCCATTGCAAATTGTGGGGTATCGAACCGTAGTCCGCCCTACCAAGTTCAGTACCAGATACCTACTGAACCAACTCATAATGGATCTTTCATATTGTGTTTTTGCATGATCTGCAACCTTTAGATTAAATGATCTGGTAAGGATCACCTAATTTAATCAGTGCATTTCCTGATATATTCATATATTTTATGTTACTTTGGGGATCATTCACTTATATTCTCCGGCTCTCCACGTAGTTTGCTATTAAGTTGGTGCTGACTTCTCGTATAAACTACTCGGGGTTATTATAAAACTAAAAGTTCGAGGAATCGGTATAATAGGTACTTATCCTGATCTAACATGTTGAGGTTCTCATAGCGTTGTTATGGTAGTGATTTTTGTCTTGATTTCACTCAAGTTTTATAAAGTAAGCGACCTTTATACTTATTGGGTGTGTTAAATTTTTGTTATGGCTCATGAAAATTTTTGAGGGAATAGATAATAGAAATTTTCACACTCGGGACTTAACTTAAATTTTTTTTTTTTTTTTTTAAATAACATTAAAAGGAAAAGTACATACTTGAACAATGGAAATAGGAAGAACAAGTTTCCCCCCCCCCCCCCCCCCCCCCCATACTTAAATTAAACATTGTCCCCAATGTTTTAAGGAAATGAAATACAATATGGAAAGGAAAAAGAAACTACAACTAAGGTTGTCTTCCGCCTCTGGTTCTTGGACCTGGTGATCTCTGACGTAAGTCTAAGTTGTCGAGCCTGCTGAACAACTCAGTAAACCGCTGGTCGGTTATGGCATTCCTAGCATCCTGTTGCTGTTGCATTTGACGCATCATCTGCAGCATTTCGACATTCTGTGCCTGCATACCGTCGATAGCATCCATAATGTCGTCGTTGGTTGCAGGCCTTCTTCGTCGACGACGTTGGGAGGATGGGCCAGTTGCATTACTGGAAGGGTTGAGCGGGACTGACTGTTGTGTAGGCGGATGATCACCTTGTTCCATTGCTTCAAACTCATCTGTTTGTGGGTTTGTTTGTAAAGGCTCGGTGGTTTCAGGAGCGTTTAGATCATAGAGGTGGCGGTCGGGGTTTGTGACATCAGTTAGGGCGATATTTGGTAGAACAACACTTGGGACTGCCTGGTTGTTCACCATAAGATAATATCCTCCGCCTACTCTGTTCTTAATCAAGCGGCTGGATCGACAGTAGCTGATATCCATAGATAGGGGAGGTAGGGATTCTAAAGTTTGGAGTTTATCCCCTAGGTTTAGGCCAAGTGCGATGGTGGTGATTAATCCACCAATTATAAAAGGTTGCCTGCCTCTAGCACATAAGGTGCGGATATGATGAAATAGAAAGGAGGCGGCGTTTACCTGAGTATCTGGTTCGAAGACGCACTGGAGGAAAAATAGTTCCTTTGAGTTGACCTTGCTGTTGTTTGGCCTTCCAAAAACTGTGTTTTGCAAAATGCGGATAAAGTACCGGATAGTGGGGTTATGTATATGGGAGAGAAGGAGCTCTTCCCAGTTGTAGGAATCTATATCGGAAATTTTCTTAAAAAGGCCGAAAACGCCAACTGTGTTCCAGTTTGAGGTTGGAGGGATTCTGGCGTGCAGCAGACCTTCTGTGGGAAATTGTAGCATGGTACTCAATTGGTTCTGGGTTAAGGAGTACTCGGTGTTAAACATCCGGAAGGTTGCGGTACCGGTTAAAAATTCGTCTTCACCGGCGGGAGTGGTGTAGTCGTATGAACTTAAGAATTCTAAGGTTAGGGATGGGTAGGTGGGTTGATTATGAGTGCAAAGGAAGGTTAAGTTGGCTTGACGGAGCATCCATTCGATACCTTGGAGTAGGCCTAATTGTTGTAAACAAGGTAAATCGGGGTACCTGGTGGAAACGACACCTCGCTGTTGGAAACGCTCGAATTGCTCCCTCTGATAATTGTCATCTACGGATCGGAAGATGATATTTCCGAAATTCTGATTTCCCGCCATTGTGATGAATTTTGAAGGGGTGATTTGGAAAGAAAAAAAAGAAATGTATTTGATAGGAGAGAATTGTTTGTGGTGAATGAAGGAAGGTTTGGTGGGTATTTATAGGAGAAGAATTTGGAAGGTGGAAAGAAAAAGTGGTTGAAGAGTAATTAAGTGTGGTTAAATGAAAAATGAATGGGGAAGGTAAAAAGTTAAAGGTGTAACATTCGTCTCCAACGGCTCCTTAACGTTCACTAGTCTGAGGAGTGTTACGCTCGTCACAGGGGTGTGACGCTCGTAACAGGCACTAGGCGTGCCGTCCGTTACGGATAGTGTGACGCTCGTCACACATTCCTTTTTGGAAAGGCTTCAGTAGCGTTTCACAAAATCACTTCGGTAAAGGATTTAATTTTTGTTATTTATTTTGTTTTGTTTTGCTTATGATCAGTTTAGTCTGCAGTTTAATTTATTGTGCACGCTTAATCTGCTTTGTATAATAATAATTCATAGGTAGCAACAGTAGAGCATAATAGCTATTGCATAATAAAATTAAATAAACAGCTTCAATAAAAATGATCATAATGTAATACAGGAAAGGAAAACAATGAAATGAAAGAAAAAATAAATGCGAACACGAATTCAAATAACATTAATGAAAAATCTAATTTAAAACTAAATAACTTAGAAAAAATAACTAAATTTTATCCATCTGTACGATCTCTGGCCGGAGGAGCAAAAGAGTTAACATGATGTAGCAACTCGTGAAACTGATTCGTCATACTACTCATGTATCCTAGAACTTCGTGTCTCATGTTAGTAAATTCTCCTCTGAGGGCGTCTTGTTCTGACATCAAAGCTTCAGTGGCGGTGTTATAATCAGTTCCGGGCATATGATGTCGGAGGTCAGGTATGGCTGATTCTTCGGTCTGAACAGGCTGAGGAGGAGGGTCAATATCATGATAGCCGGATGGTGTCTGAGGGTCAGATTCAGCATGAGGGATCTGGTCAACATAATTCTCATAGTCATTACAAATCTCATAGTCCTGGATGGATTCAGTGGATCCAGCAGGAGTTGGGGTTTCATTCAGGTTATAGAGCCAGTTCCTTTGGTTATGGACACTAGTCCTAGGATCGGGCATGGTGAATAAGCAGAGAACCTAGTTATCAATAATAAGTTCAAACTCATCAGTCCCTAGGTTTGCTATAAACATAGTGTTGAAGAGGAAGGGTATACTCATAGTAGTAATGCCACAAAAAGGGTTTAGGTCAAGCATAGGCTGACGTAATCCAATAGCATTACCTATCATAGTGATCAAACCGCCTATTCTGATTGGTGCTCGCTCATCCTGGATAAGGTGGTCCAAATTAGCTAACATAAAAGTGGCACCGTTTACTGGACGGTTCTGGGAAGCACAAAATATGATGAAGAGTTCATCACGTGAAACTGAAGTACTATTTGGCTTCTTCCCAAATAAAGTGTGGGTCAGGATCTTATGGAAATAGCGAAAGGCCGGGTTGTGTATGTTTCCAGAGAGAAACTCATGTTCTTCGGGCTCATCATTTCCAGTCAGCCTACCCCAAAAGTGTTCAAGCTCTCTATATTCAAAAAGTTCTTCCTGGCTTACAGTGAATGTATCAAAGGAGGTAGGGAAACCCAAAAGGTTGGTGAAGTCTCTAATATTAAATTGGTACTCCATATTGAACATTCTGAACTGGATAAAACCTCTGCTAATTCCTTTTCCATGGCTGGGTAGATAGATTAATGAGCTAAGGAATTCTAGTGTGAGTCTCCGGTAGGTGGTGAAATGTCTCAGGATAGGGGATGTCTCCCATCCTATCTGATTCAGCAAATACAGGACACTCTGTCTGAGTCCAAGGGCAGTCATAGCCCAATCATCAGCATATAAACTAGGTAGCATCTCTCTAGCGGCTAGTTCTTCAAACTTTTGTTTCTGAGCCATTCCTCTGAACTTGATACCCATACGATCAATATGTCCCATCTGGTTAGTGTTAGCTAGAGAAAAGAAAACAAGAGTTTAAGTCAGGATTTGGCCGAATGCCGAAAGAAGAAAAAATTATTATTATTATATTTTTTTCTTTTTGAATAAATCGAGAATGAATGCTAAACAGAAATTAAAAGAATAATTAAGAAAGAAATAGGGAAATGATAATAATAGAATAATAAAATAACAAACTAATTTGTGGGTTGTCTCCCACTAAGCGCTTTGTTTAAATGTCGCAAGCTCGACAAAGAAACTGTTAAATATAATCTATAGGTCCTGGGGGCGTTTCGTCTAAGTGTAGGATTTTCGAATCCTCGTTGGTTTCCGCAATGTGATAGTGTTTCAGACGTTGCCCGTTTACGGTGAACGGTTCTGTAGATTTTCCTTTTATTTCTACCGCTCCACTGGGAAAGATTTTAGTGATATGAAAAGGCCCTGACCATCTGGATCGTAGTTTTCCCGGGAATAATTTTAGTCTAGAGTTAAATAAAAGTATTGCGTCGCCTTGCTTGAAGATTTTCCTTGATATACGCTTGTCATGCCATTGTTTTGTTCTTTCTTTATAGATTCTGGCATTTTCATAGGCGTCTCTTCTGAGTTCCTCCAATTCGTTTATGTCAAGGATTCTCTTTTCACCGGCGGCTTTATAATTCAAATTTAGATTTCTAATAGCCCAATAGGCTTTATGTTCTAATTCTACCGGGAGGTGACAGGATTTTCCATAAATGAGCTTAAATGGGGTCGTCCCTATGGGGGTTTTATAAGCAGTTCGGTATGCCCACAAAGCTTCTGGTAATTTCAATGACCAATCTTTCCTTGAAGTGGCGACCGTTTTTTCTAGTATTTGCTTGATTTCTCTGTTAGATACTTCCACTTGTCCACTGGTTTGAGGGTGGTAAGGTGTCGCTATCCTATGTCTTACTCCATATTTAAATAATAATTTTTCGAGTACCTTGGATATAAAGTGCGATCCACCATCACTGACTACTATTCTTGGGATGCCAAATCTCGGAAATATTATATTCTTAAAGAGTCTAGTTACTACTCGGGTGTCGTTTGTTGGGGAAGCTATAGCTTCGATCCATTTTGATACGTAGTCAACTGCCACGAGTATGTATTTGTTACCGAAAGAGGATGGAAAAGGTCCCATGAAGTCTATCCCCCACACGTCGAAAATCTCTACTTCCAAAATACCTTTTTGTGGCATCTCGTCACGTCTAGATATGTTTCCCGTGCGTTGACATCTGTCACACTCCTTAATAGCCGCATGTACGTCCTTCCATATAGTTGGCCAATAAAAGCCGGCTTGTAGGATTTTAGAGCAGGTCTTGGATGTACTTGTGTGTCCACCATAAGGAGCGGAGTGGCAGTGTTGGATTATATTTTCTACCTCTTCTTCGGGTATACATCGACGGAAAATACCATCGGGGCCTCTTTTGAAAAGTAAGGGATCATCCCAGTAATAGTGTTTTATGTCGTAGAAGAATCGTTTCTTCTGCTGGTAAGATAAAGTAGGTGGAACTATTCCGGCAGCTAAATAATTGACGAGATCAGCGTACCATGGTGTGACGGATATAGCTAAGGTGGTTTCTACTTGCTTGTCGGAGTTGTTCTCTTCCAAAGTAGCTATAAGTTTGTCATACGAGAAATCATCATTAATTGATGTTCTTTCCGGTTCAAGGTTCTCAAGTCTAGAGAGATGGTCTGCTACTACGTTTTCAGTTCCTTTCTTGTCCTTGATTTCTAAGTCGAATTCTTGTAGCAACAAGATCCATCTTAGGAGTCTAGGTTTAGCGTCCTTTTTTGTTAAAAGGTACCTGATAGCAGCGTGATCAGTGTAGACTATTATTTTGGCTCCTACCAAGTAAGAACGAAATTTATCTAGCGCAAATACCACTGCTAGGAGTTCTTTCTCGGTAGTGGCGTAATTCATTTGCGCTTCATCCAGGGTTCTGCTAGCGTAATATATAACGTGAAGCTTTTTATCCTTTCGTTGTCCTAAAACAGCACCTACAGCATAATCACTGGCATCGCACATTATTTCGAATGGTTCATTCCAGTCTGGTGTCTGCATTATGGGTGCGGAGATCAATGCTTGTTTAAGAGTTTGAAATGCTTTTAAACAGTTATCGTCGAATATGAACTCGGCATCTTTCATCAATAGTCCGGTTAAAGGTTTAGTTATCTTAGAGAAGTCTTTGATGAATCGTCGGTAAAAATCGGCGTGTCCTAAAAAACTTCGTACTTCTCTCACGGTTCTTGGGGGTTGAAGATTTTCGATTACCTCTATTTTGGCTTTGTCTACTTCAATTCCTCTGTTCGAGATGATGTGTCCTAAAACAATTCCTTCTTGTACCATAAAGTGGCACTTTTCCCAATTAAGTACTAAGTTTACTTTTACACATCGCTCAAGAACTCTTTCCAGGTTTTCAAGGCATTCTTCGAAACTTTGTCCATATACAGAAAAGTCATCCATAAATACTTCCATGATGTTTTCGAGAAAGTCGGCGAATATTGCCATCATGCATCTTTGAAAGGTTGCAGGGGCATTACACAGACCAAACGGCATTCGTCTATAAGCGAAGGTACCAAAAGGGCACGTGAACGTTGTCTTTTCTTGGTCATCAGGGTGAATTGGTATTTGAAAGAAGCCTGAATAACCGTCTAGATAACAGAAATGTGAATGTTTTGCTAATCGTTCTAACATTTGGTCAATGAATGGTAAAGGGAAATGATCTTTTCGGGTTGCTTTGTTTAGTTTCCTATAATCAATGCACATTCTCCATCCCGATTCGATTCGTTTAGTTATAGTTTCTCCTTTTTCGTTTTCAATAACGGTTATGCCTCCTTTCTTTGGTACAACGTGTACAGGACTAACCCATTTGCTATCAGATATAGGATATATAATACCTGCTTCCAATAACTTGGTTATTTCTTTCTTTACTACCTCACTTAGGATCGGATTTAGTCTTCTCTGGTGTTCCCTAGAGGTTTTACAGTCTTCTTCTAACATGATGCGGTGCATACAAATAGAAGGGCTTATTCCTTTAAGATCGGTGATGTGGTATCCTAGTGCGGTGGGGTACTTCCTTAAGATATGTAGGAGTTTTTCTGTTTCGAGTCTTCCTAGATCTGCATTAACTATCACAGGTCGTTCAAGTTCTAAGTCTAGGAATTCATATCTCAGATTTTTGGGAAGTGTCTTCAGCTCAGGGGTTGGTTTGTTAAGACATTGCATAGGGTCCGGTGTTATTGCTAAACATTGGTTAGATTTGTCTTCTAAAAGATAGTCTGATGATTTGTCTTCTCCTAACTCTGCTTCTTTTATGCATTCATCGATGATATCCATGAAGTAACATGTATCTTCTATTGCAGGTGCTTTCAAGAATTGGGAAAGAATGAATTCAATTTTCTCTTCACCTACTTCGAAGGTGAGTCGTCCTCGTTTTACGTCTATGATTGCACCGGCAGTTGCTAAGAATGGTCTTCCCAGTATAATGGGTGTAATATCATCTTCTCTAATGTCCATAATGTAAAATCAGTGGGAATGTAAAACTGACCTATGCGTACGGGAACGTTTTCAAGGATTCGTACAGGATATTTGATGGAACGATCTGCTAGTTGCACAGACATTTTGGTCGGTCTTAATTCTCCCATTTCCAGTTTCTTACATATGGATAAAGGCATAACGCTAATTCCGGCTCCTAAATCGCATAAAGCTTTGTCGATGACAAATTTTCCTATGTGACAGGGTATAGAGAAACTACCTGGATCCTTGAGTTTAGGGGGCATGTTTTGGATTATAGCGCTACATTCGGCAGGGAGTGTAACGGTTTCGCTATCCTCAAGTTTCCTCTTATTAGAAAGGATTTCTTTTAAGAATTTAGCATATGAGGGCATCTGCGTAATAGCTTCGGTGAATAGAATTGTAACGTTTAATTGTTTAAGGAGATCAACAAATTTTCTAAATTGGCCCGCATCTTTGGTTTTAACAAGCCTTTAAGGGTAGGGTATAGGTGGTTTGTAAGGTGGTGGAGGTACATAAGGTTCCTTCTTTTCTAGGGTTTCCTTATTACTCTCTTCCTTTTCCTTAGGTTCACTTTCCTCAGTTGATTTCTTAGGGTTTTGGTTTTCTATCCTTGGATCAGACGGTCCTTCCACTTCCGTTCCACTTCTTAATATAATTGCATGAGCTTGGCTTCTCGGATTAGGTTGGGGCTGTCCAGGGAATGTACCAGTTGGGGCAGCAGTAGGTGCTTGTTGTTGAGCTACTTGTGATATTTGTGTTTCCAGCATTTTGTTATGGGTAGCCAAGGCATCTACTTTGCTTGCTAGTTGTTTAAGTTGTTCGCCAGTGTGTACATTCTGGTTTAAGAAATCTTTATTGGTTTGTTGTTGGGAAGCTATAAAGTTTTCCATCATGATTTCCAAGTTGGATTTTCTAGGGGTATTATTGTTAGGCATGGATGGGTTCGGTTTCTGATATCCCGGAGGTATAGATGGGGCTTGATTTGGAGACTGTCCAGGTGCGTACAAAGCATTATTACTCTTATATGAAAAGTTTGGATGGTTCTTCCAATTTGGGTTATAGGTATTCGAGTAGGGCTTCCTTGAGCATAGTTTACTTGCTCTGCTTGGATTCCTGTAAAGAGTTGACAGTCCGTAGGAGTGTGACCTTGGATTCCACAGACCTCGCAATTCTGAGTTATAGCAACCACGGCGGCTGGGGTGATACGTTTAAACTTTCAATTTTCTGGACCAAAGCATCCACTTTTGCGTTGACGTGATCAAGGTTACTTATCTCGTACATGCCAGTTTTCGTTTGAGGTTTTTCCACCGTTGTTCGTTCGGTTCCCCACTGATAGTGGTTTTGGGCCATGCTCTCGATAAGCTGGTAAGCATCAGCATAAGGTTTGTTCATTAATGCACCACCTGCAGCGGCGTCTATTGTTAACCTTGTGTTGTATAAGAGACCATTATAAAATGTGTGAATTACTAACCAGTCTTCCAAACCATGGTGTGGGCAAAGTCTCATCATGTCTTTGTATCTTTCCCATGCTTCGAAAAGAGACTCGTTGTCTTTCTGTTTAAATCCGTTTATCTGGGCTCTTAACATAGCTGTTTTGCTTGGCGGAAAGTATCGGGCAAGAAAAACTTTCTTCAACTCGTTCCATGTGGTGACTGAGTTGGAAGGGAGAGATTGAAGCCATCTTCTAGCGCTATCTCTTAATGAGAAAGGAAAAAGACGAAGTCGAATTGCCTCTGAAGTGACACCATTAGCTTTAACAGTATCTGCGTATTGGACAAATACGGATAAATGAAAGTTTGGATCCTCGGTAGGATTTCCAGAGAATTGGTTCTGTTGCACAGCCTGCAACAGCGAAGGTTTAAGTTCGAAGTTGTTTGCTTCGATTGCGGGCGGAGCAATACTTGAATGCGGCTCATCTTGCGATGGAGCGGCGTAATCTCTAAGAGCACGAGCTGGTTCTGCCATCTCGGTTATCGAAGGAAAAAGGTTTTTGATATCAGGAAGTTCTATAGTAGGGAGATTGTTTGCAGCACGATATTCCCGAATTCGTCGTAAGACTCAGAGATATAGCTCGATATCGTTGATTCGTAAATAGAGCGGTTCGCCTTGTGAGCGAGTGCGTGGCATACAAATCAACGAAAGAAAGAATAGAAGAAAAAGAAACCTTAGTCTCTACAGCGTAACGGAAGAGTTACGATATTGATTAAATAAAAGTCCCCGGCAACGGCGCCAAAAACTTGATCGCTCGACTGTGTGAGTCGAGAATGGGATACAAACTGCAAGTGCACAGTTCTATCGCGTAGTTTTAAAAGATATCGATCCCACAGGGACTTATGAATCGATATACCGTTATCTAAGGTTACTACGTAAAGCTAAGGTGAAAAATGTTTGATTTTTTGGGGAAAAACTAAGAGCTAAACTAAGATCTAGATTAAATATTGATAAAACGGATATCGGTATGTAGTTCGTCAAAACTAGGGAATCAAGTCTTTGTCGGTTTCTTGGTTTTAAAATAAGTCGTTTCGGTTAACTTTATTGGTTAAAGGTTTTATCTCAAACTCTCGCTCTGTTGAATAAACCATGATTTTATATTAATGTAGCTGTCACTTATAATTAAGTCAAAAACCATATTTTGAAAGCAATAAAGTTGCAGAAACTCTTTTTAAGAAAACACTGACCGTTTTAAACACCCTTATCTCAAACTCTCGCTCTGTTGACTTAGGTTATATAATTAAATCCAAATGCTTAACTCTCGTCCTCACATTCAATCTTTAAAAATACTTTTTGGAAAAGGTCAGAATTTAATTAACTCTAAAACTTGCTCTCGCCCTGATCTAGAATTAATGCCTAGCCTACACTGTCCAGTTAAAACCTCAAACTCTCGCTCTATTGATTTTAACTTCTTTATGTCCTTTATTTTTGTAAAAAATCTTGTTATTAAACCTGTAAGTTGAGACCGTAAAAAGATTGATTTTAATTTTAAGTTTAAATAGACCGACTCAGTCTTGATCCCTTATTCTGCTTACTTTACAACCGATATCTAGGCGAATTAGCCAGACATGCTAAATAAACAAGAATACATATCATGCATAAACAGACTCATTCCAGGCAGATAATATAAATAAATAATAAAACAAAACATTAAATAATGATTAAAGAACCTGAATGCGTAATACAATAGTCTTGAACACTCCACCACAAGCCGGTAGGATTTGTTCTTGGATTCTTCAATTAAACAATAAATTAAACCAAGGAAATAAAACTAGAATCTAACGTAAGGTTAGATCCGATAAAAAGTTGCACAATAGTTTCCGGTGTAGAAACTATTATGCGAAAAATATCTAAATGCTAAAAAGAGAAAGGTAAATTGCAAGGGAAAAAGAATGTAGAACTTGCAAAAGAAATAAAAAATAAATAATGTTAAGTTGCTGGAAAAGAAAAATAAGCAAAAGCGTAAAAAGAAAATTGGAAAAGCTTCGGCAGTATGAGCGTGGAAAAACCGAGGAACCCTTTTAGGTTTTTGAAGTAGCTATTTATATTGGTGCTGGTAACTGCTTTTCGTTTCCCAAGGTCTTCAACGTGGCTAAATGCACGGCGTGGATATAGGACACAAACTCCTCAACGTCTCTTCAAGTCTTCTGAGGGCGTTACTTGCGCCAAAAAAGTAGTGGAATTGTGTGACGCTCGTCACACCATGTGTGACGTCCGTCACAAGGCTGTTTTGCGTGACGCTCGTCACGCACCCTGTGACGTCCGTCACAGGCACAACATTGGTGACTTGTGCGCTTTGGGCTGGGCTTTGGCATTTGGTTCCTTTTCTCTCCTTTTTGCACCTCCTTTTCTTCCATTTTCACTTGTTCTTCAAAATAGACTACCTGAGACAAATAGGAAGAAAATACCACGTAACATCTCATAAAATGCAGTAAACCGAAATAAATAGTCATAGAATTTAATGGAATTAAGTCCTAAAATATGATATAATTTCGTGTATCAAACTCCCCCATACTTAGATCTTTGCTTGTCCTCAAGCAAAATACAGTATAGAAATCGTTTTAAAAATTTAGCCAGATGAAATTTCAAAACACACATCAATTCGTAATAGGTTGCAAGTGGATTTTGTTTAGAAGCAACTTGAGTTTAATCTTGACATCAACAACTACCGTTACAACTTAGATAACCCTACCTTATGCAAATCAGTTCAAGTAATGCCATTATAGTTATCCTAGTTCCTTTACTTTTATTTCACCCGCTTTCATTCTAGCGAAATCACATTAAGCCCTTTATCTTTTCGCGCACATAGTGGAGTAACCGGTTAGTGATTATGATCCGCTTTTAGCTAGAAGTTCTGGTACATAAGTCGGATAACTTCGTTATTCAGTCCATTGCAAATTGTGGGGGATCGAACCGTAGTCCGCCCTACCAAGTTCAGTACCAGATACCTACTGAACCAACTCATAATGGATCTTTCATATTGTGTTTTTGCATGATCTGCAACCTTTAGATTAAATGATCTGGTAAGGATCACCTAATTTAATCAGTGCATTTCCTGATATATTCATATATTTTATGTTACTTTGGGGATCATTCACTTATATTCTTCGGCTCTCCACGTAGTTTGCTATTAAGATGGTGCTGACTTCTCGTATAAACTACTCGGGGTTATTATAAAACTAAAAGTTCGAGGAATCGGTATAATAGGTACTTATCCTGATCTAACATGTTGAGGTTCTCATAGCGTTGTTATGGTAGTGATTTTTGTCTTGATTTCACTCAAGTTTTATAAAGTAAGCGACCTTTATACTTATTGGGTGTGTTAAATTTTTGTTATGGCTCATGAAAATTTTTGAGGGAATAGATAATAGAAATTTTCACACTCGGGACTTAACTTAAATTTTTTTTTTTTTTTTTAAATAACATTAAAAGGAAAAGTACATACTTGAACAATGGAAATAGGAAGAACAAGTTTCCCCCCCCCCCCCCCCCCCATACTTAAATTAAACATTGTTCCCAATGTTTTAAGGAAATGAAATACAATATGGAAAGGAAAAAGAAACTACAACTAAGGTTGTCTTCCGCCTCTGGTTCTTGGACCTGGTGATCTCTGACGTAAGTCTAAGTTGTCGAGCCTGCTGAACAACTCAGTAAACCGCTGGTCGGTTATGGCATTCCTAGCATCCTGTTGCTGTTGAATTTGACGCATCATCTGCAGCATTTCGACATTCTGTGCCTGCATACCGTCGATAGCATCCATAATGTCGTCGTTGGTTGCAGGCCTTCTTCGTCGACGACGTTGGGAGGATGGGCCAGTTGCATTACTGGAAGGGTTGAGCGGGACTGACTGTTGTGTAGGCGGATGATCACCTTGTTCCATTGCTTCAAACTCATCTGTTTGTGGGTTTGTTTGTAAAGGCTCGGTGGTTTCAGGAGCGTTTAGATCATAGAGGTGGCGGTCGGGGTTTGTGACATCAGTTAGGGCGATATTTGGTAGAACAACACTTGGGACTGCCTGGTTGTTCACCATAAGATAATATCCTCCGCCTACTCTGTTCTTAATCAAGCGGCTGGATCGACAGTAGCTGATATCCATAGATAGGGGAGGTAGGGATTCTAAAGTTTGGAGTTTATCCCCTAGGTTTAGGCCAAGTGCGATGGTGGTGATTAATCCACCAATTATAAAAGGCTGCCTTCCTCTAGCACATAAGGTGCGGATATGATGAAATAGAAAGGAGGCGGCGTTTACCTGAGTATCTGGTTCGAAGACGCACTGGAGGAAAAATAGTTCCTTTGAGTTGACCTTGCTGTTGTTTGGCCTTCCAAAAACTGTGTTTTGCAAAATGCGGATAAAGTACCGGATAGTGGGGTTATGTATATGGGAGAGAAGGAGCTCTTCCCAGTTGTAGGAATCTATACCGGAAATTTTCTTAAAAAGGCCGAAAACGCCAACTGTGTTCCAGTTTGAGGTTGGAGGGATTCTGGCGTGCAGCAGACCTTCTGTGGGAAATTGTAGCATGGTACTCAATTGGTTTGGGGTTAAGGAGTACTCGGTGTTAAACATCCGGAAGGTTGCGGTACCGGTTAAAAATTCGTCTTCACCGGCGGGAGTGGTGTAGTCGTATGAACTTAAGAATTCTAAGGTTAGGGATGGGTAGGTGGGTTGATTATGAGTGCAAAGGAAGGTTAAGTTGGCTTGACGGAGCATCCATTCGATACCTTGGAGTAGGCCTAATTGTTGTAAACAAGGTAAATCGGGGTACCTGGTGGAAACGACGCCTCGCTGTTGGAAACGCTCGAATTGCTCCCTCTGATAATTGTCATCTACGGATCGGAAGATGATATTTCCGAAATTCTGATTTCCCGCCATTGTGATGAATTTTGAAGGGGTGATTTGGAAAGAAAAAAAAGAAATGTATTTGATAGGAGAGAATTGTTTGTGGTGAATGAAGGAAGGTTTGGTGGGTATTTATAGGAGAAGAATTTGGAAGGTGGAAAGAAAAAGTGGTTGAAGAGTAATTAAGTGTGGTTAAATGAAAAATGAATGGGGAAGGTAAAAAGTTAAAGGTGTAACGTTCGTCTCCAACGGCTCCTTAACGTTCACTAGTCTGAGGAGTGTTACGCTCGTCACAGGGGTGTGACGCTCGTAACAGGCACTAGGCGTGCCGTCCGTTACGGATAGTGTGACGCTCGTCACACATTCCTTTTTGGAAAGGCTTCAGTAGCGTTTCACAAAATCACTTCGGTAAAGGATTTAATTTTTGTTATTTATTTTGTTTTGTTTTGCTTATGATCGGTTTAGTCTGCAGTTTAATTTATTGTGCACGCTTAATCTGCTTTGTATAATAATAATTCATAGGTAGCAACAGTAGAGCATAATAGCTATTGCATAATAAAATTAAATAAACAGCTTCAATAAAAATGATCATAATGTAATACAGGAAAGGAAAACAATGAAATGAAAGAAAAAATAAATGCGAACACGAATTCAAATAACATTAATGAAAAATCTAATTTAAAACTAAATAACTTAGAAAAAATAACTAAATTCTATCCATCTGTACGATCTCTGGCCGGAGGAGCAAAAAAGTTAACATGATGTAGCAACTCGTGAAACTGATTCGTCATACTGCTCATGTATCCTAGAACTTCGTGTCTCATGTTAGTAAATTCTCCTCTGAGGGCGTCTTGTTCTGACATCAAAGCTTCAATGGCGGTGTTATAATCAGTTCCGGGCATATGATGTCGGAGGTCAGGTATGGCTGATTCTTCGGTCTGAACAGGCTGAGGAGGAGGGTCAATATCATGATAGCCGGATGGTGTCTGAGGGTCAGATTCAGCATGAGGGATCTGGTCAACATAATTCTCATAGTCATTACAAATCTCATAGTCCTGGATGGATTCAGTGGATCCAGCAGGAGTTGGGGTTTCATTCAGGTTATAGAGCCAGTTCCTTTGGTTATGGACACTAGTCCTAGGATCGGGCATGGTGAATAAGCAGAGAACCTGGTTATCAATAATAAGTTCAAACTCATCAGTCCCTAGGTTTGCTATAAACATAGTGTTGAAGAGGAAGGGTATACTCATAGTAGTAATGCCACAAAAAGGGTTTAGGTCAAGCATAGGCTGACGCAATCCAATAGCATTACCTATCATAGTGATCAAACCGCCTATTCTGATTGGTGCTCGCTCATCCTGGATAAGGTGGTCCAAATTAGCTAACATAAAAGTGGCACCGTTTACTGGACGGTTCTGGGAAGCACAAAATATGATGAAGAGTTCATCACGTGAAACTGAAGTACTATTTGGCTTCTTCCCAAATAAAGTGTGGGTCAGGATCTTATGGAAATAGCGAAAGGCCGGGTTGTGTATGTTTCCAGAGAGAAACTCATGTTCTTCGGGCTCATCATTTCCAGTCAGCCTACCCCAAAAGTGTTCAAGCTCTCTATATTCAAAAAGTTCTTCCTGGCTTACAGTGAATGTATCAAAGGAGGTAGGGAAACCCAAAAGGTTGGTGAAGTCTCTAATATTAAATTGGTACTCCATATTGAACATTCTGAACTGGATAAAACCTCTGCTAATTCCTTTTCCATGGCTGGGTAGATAGATTAATGAGCTAAGGAATTCTAGTGTGAGTCTCCGGTAGGTGGTGAAATGTCTCAGGATAGGGGATGTCTCCCATCCTATCTGATTCAGCAAATACAGGACACTCTGTCTGAGTCCAAGGGCAGTCATAGCCCAATCATCAGCATATAAACTAGGTAGCATCTCTCTAGCGGCTAGTTCTTCAAGCTTTTGTTTCTGAGCCATTCCTCTGAACTTGATACCCATACGATCAATATGTCCCATCTGGTTAGTGTTAGCTAGAGAAAAGAAAACAAGAGTTTAAGTCAGGATTTGGCCGAATGCCGAAAGAAGAAAAAATTATTATTATTATATTTTTTTCTTTTTGAATAAATCGAGAATGAATGCTAAACAGAAATTAAAAGAATAATTAAGAAAGAAATAGGGAAATGATAATAATAGAATAATAAAATAACAAACTAATTTGTGGGTTGTCTCCCACTAAGCGCTTTGTTTAAATGTCGCAAGCTCGACAAAGAAACTGTTAAATATAATCTATAGGTCCTGGGGGCGTTTCGTCTAAGTGTAGGATTTTCGAATCCTCGTTGGTTTCCGCAAAGTGATAGTGTTTCAGACGTTGCCCGTTTACGGTGAACGGTTCTGTAGATTTTCCTTTTATTTCTACCGCTCCACTGGGAAAGATTTTAGTGATATGAAAAGGCCCTGACCATCTGGATCGTAGTTTTCCCGGGAATAATTTTAGTCTAGAGTTAAATAAAAGTACTGCGTCGCCTTGCTTGAAGATTTTCCTTGATATACGCTTGTCATGCCATTGTTTTGTTCTTTCTTTATAGATTCTGGCATTTTCATAGGCGTCTCTTCTGAGTTCCTCCAATTCGTTTATGTCAAGGATTTTATTTTCACCGGCGGCTTTATAATTCAAATTTAGATTTCTAATAGCCCAATAGGCTTTATGTTCTAATTCTACCGGGAGGTGACAGGATTTTCCATAAATGAGCTTAAATGGGGTCGTCCCTATGGGGGTTTTATAAGCAGTTCGGTATGCCCACAAAGCTTCTGGTAATTTCAATGACCAATCTTTCCTTGAAGTGGCGACCGTTTTTTCTAGTATTTGCTTGATTTCTCTGTTAGATACTTCCACTTGTCCACTGGTTTGAGGGTGGTAAGGTGTCGCTATCCTATGTCTTACTCCATATTTAAATAATAATTTTTCGAGTACCTTGGATATAAAGTGCGATCCACCATCACTGACTACTATTCTTGGGATGCCAAATCTCGGAAATATTATATTCTTAAAGAGTCTAGTTACTACTCGGGTGTCGTTTGTTGGGGAAGCTATAGCTTCGATCCATTTTGATACGTAGTCAACTGCCACGAGTATGTATTTGTTACCGAAAGAGGATGGAAAAGGTCCCATGAAGTCTATCCCCCACACGTCGAAAATCTCTACTTCCAAAATACCTTTTTGTGGCATCTCGTCACGTCTAGATATGTTTCCCGTGCGTTGACATCTGTCACACTCCTTAATAGCCGCATGTACGTCCTTCCATATAGTTGGCCAATAAAAGCCGGCTTGTAGGATTTTAGAGCAGGTCTTGGATGTACTTGTGTGTCCACCATAAGGAGCGGAGTGGCAGTGTTGGATTATATTTTCTACCTCTTCTTCGGGTATACATCGACGGAAAATACCATCGGGGCCTCTTTTGAAAAGTAAGGGATCATCCCAGTAATAGTGTTTTATGTCGTAGAAGAATCGTTTCTTCTGCTGGTAAGATAAAGTAGGTGGAACTATTCCGGCAGCTAAATAATTGACGAGATCAGCGTACCATGGTGTGACGGATATAGCTAAGGTGGTTTCTACTTGCTTGTCGGAGTTGTTCTCTTCCAAAGTAGCTATAAGTTTGTCATACGAGAAATCATCATTAATTGATGTTCTTTCCGGTTCAAGGTTCTCAAGTCTAGAGAGATGGTCTGCTACTACGTTTTCAGTTCCTTTCTTGTCCTTGATTTCTAAGTCGAATTCTTGTAGCAACAAGATCCATCTTAGGAGTCTAGGTTTAGCGTCCTTTTTTGTTAAAAGGTACCTGATAGCAGCGTGATCAGTGTAGACTATTATTTTGGCTCCTACCAAGTAAGAACGAAATTTATCTAGCGCAAATACCACTGCTAGGAGTTCTTTCTCGGTAGTGGCGTAATTCATTTGCGCTTCATCCAGGGTTCTGCTAGCGTAATATATAACGTGAAGCTTTTTATCCTTTCGTTGTCCTAAAACAGCACCTACAGCATAATCACTGGCATCGCACATTATTTCGAATGGTTCATTCCAGTCTGGTGTCTGCATTATGGGTGCGGAGATCAATGCTTGTTTAAGAGTTTGAAATGCTTTTAAACAGTTATCGTCGAATATGAACTCGGCATCTTTCATCAATAGTCCGGTTAAAGGTTTAGTTATCTTAGAGAAGTCTTTGATGAATCGTCGGTAAAAATCGGCGTGTCCTAAAAAACTTCGTACTTCTCTCACGGTTCTTGGGGGTTGAAGATTTTCGATTACCTCTATTTTGGCTTTGTCTACTTCAATTCCTCTGTTCGAGATGATGTGTCCTAAAACAATTCCTTCTTGTACCATAAAGTGGCACTTTTCCCAATTAAGTACTAAGTTTACTTTTACACATCGCTCAAGAACTCTTTCCAGGTTTTCAAGGCATTCTTCGAAACTTTGTCCATATACAGAAAAGTCATCCATAAATACTTCCATGATGTTTTCGAGAAAGTCGGCGAATATTGCCATCATGCATCTTTGAAAGGTTGCAGGGGCATTACACAGACCAAACGGCATTCGTCTATAAGCGAAGGTACCAAAAGGGCACGTGAACGTTGTCTTTTCTTGGTCATCAGGGTGAATTGGTATTTGAAAGAAGCCTGAATAACCGTCTAGATAACAGAAATGTGAATGTTTTGCTAATCGTTCTAACATTTGGTCAATGAATGGTAAAGGGAAATGATCTTTTCGGGTTGCTTTGTTTAGTTTCCTATAATCAATGCACATTCTCCATCCCGATTCGATTCGTTCAGTTATAGTTTCTCCTTTTTCGTTTTCAATAACGGTTATGCCTCCTTTCTTTGGTACAACGTGTACAGGACTAACCCATTTGCTATCAGATATAGGATATATAATACCTGCTTCCAATAACTTGGTTATTTCTTTCTTTACTACCTCACTTAGGATCGGATTTAGTCTTCTCTGGTGTTCCCTAGAGGTTTTACAGTCTTCTTCTAACATGATGCGGTGCATACAAATAGAAGGGCTTATTCCTTTAAGATCGGTGATGTGGTATCCTAGTGCGGTGGGGTACTTCCTTAAGATATGTAGGAGTTTTTCTGTTTCGAGTCTTCCTAGATCTGCATTAACTATCACAGGTCGTTCAAGTTCTAAGTCTAGGAATTCATATCTCAGATTTTTGGGAAGTGTCTTCAGCTCAGGGGTTGGTTTGTTAAGACATTGCATAGGGTCCGGTGTTATTGCTAAACATTGGTTAGATTTGTCTTCTAAAAGATAGTCTGATGATTTGTCTTCTCCTAACTCTGCTTCTTTTATGCATTCATCGATGATATCCATGAAGTAACATGTATCTTCTATTGCAGGTGCTTTCAAGAATTGGGAAAGAATGAATTCAATTTTCTCTTCACCTACTTCGAAGGTGAGTCGTCCTCGTTTTACGTCTATGATTGCACCGGCAGTTGCTAAGAATGGTCTTCCCAGTATAATGGGTGTAATATCATCTTCTCTAATGTCCATAATCGTAAAATCAGTGGGAATGTAAAACTGACCTATGCGTACGGGAACGTTTTCAAGGATTCGTACAGGATATTTGATGGAACGATCTGCTAGTTGCACAGACATTTTGGTCGGTCTTAATTCTCCCATTTCCAGTTTCTTACATATGGATAAAGGCATAACGCTAATTCCGGCTCCTAAATCGCATAAAGCTTTGTCGATGACAAATTTTCCTATGTGACAGGGTATAGAGAAACTACCTGGATCCTTGAGTTTAGGGGGCATATTTTGGATTATAGCGCTACATTCGGCAGGGAGTGTAATGGTTTCGCTATCCTCAAGTTTCCTCTTATTAGAAAGGATTTCTTTTAAGAATTTAGCATATGAGGGCATCTGCGTAATAGCTTCGGTGAACGGAATTGTAACGTTTAATTGTTTAAGGAGATCAACAAATTTTCTAAATTGGCCCGCATCTTTGGTTTTAACAAGCCTTTGAGGGTAGGGTATAGGTGGTTTGTAAGGTGGTGGAGGTACATAAGGTTCCTTCTTTTCTAGGGTTTCCTTATTACTCTCTTCCTTTTCCTTAGGTTCACTTTCCTCAGTTGATTTCTTAGGGTTTTGGTTTTCTATCCTTGGATCAGACGGTCCTTCCACTTCCGTTCCACTTCTTAATATAATTGCATGAGCTTGGCTTCTCGGATTAGGTTGGGGCTGTCCAGGGAATGTACCAGTTGGGGCAGCAGTAGGTGCTTGTTGTTGAGCTACTTGTGATATTTGTGTTTCCAGCATTTTGTTATGGGTAGCCAAGGCATCTACTTTGCTTGCTAGTTGTTTAAGTTGTTCGCCAGTGTGTACATTCTGGTTTAAGAAATCTTTATTGGTTTGTTGTTGGGAAGCTATAAAGTTTTCCATCATGATTTCCAAGTTGGATTTTCTAGGGGTATTATTGTTAGGCATGGATGGGTTCGGTTTCTGATATCCCGGAGGTATAGATGGGGCTTGATTTGGAGACTGTCCAGGTGCGTACAAAGCATTATTACTCTTATATGAAAAGTTTGGATGGTTCTTCCAATTTGGGTTATAGGTATTCGAGTAAGGGCTTCCTTGAGCATAGTTTACTTGCTCTGCTTGGATTCCTGTCAAGAGTTGACAGTCCGTAGGAGTGTGACCTTGGATTCCACAGACCTCGCAATTCTGAGTTATAGCAACCACGGCGGCTGGGGGTGATACGTTTAAACTTTCAATTTTCTGGACCAAAGCATCCACTTTTGCGTTGACGTGATCAAGGTTACTTATCTCGTACATGCCAGTTTTCGTTTGAGGTTTTTCCACCGTTGTTCGTTCGGTTCCCCACTGATAGTGGTTTTGGGCCATGCTCTCGATAAGCTGGTAAGCATCAGCATAAGGTTTGTTCATTAATGCACCACCTGCAGCGGCGTCTATTGTTAACCTTGTGTTGTATAAGAGACCATTATAAAATGTGTGAATTACTAACCAGTCTTCCAAACCATGGTGTGGGCAAAGTCTCATCATGTCTTTGTATCTTTCCCATGCTTCGAAAAGAGACTCGTTGTCTTTCTGTTTAAATCCGTTTATCTGGGCTCTTAACATAGCTGTTTTGCTTGGCGGAAAGTATCGGGCAAGAAAAACTTTCTTCAACTCGTTCCATGTGGTGACTGAGTTGGAAGGGAGAGATTGAAGCCATCTTCTAGCGCTATCTCTTAATGAGAAAGGAAAAAGACGAAGTCGAATTGCCTCTGAAGTGACACCATTAGCTTTAACAGTATCAGCGTATTGGACAAATACGGATAAATGAAGGTTTGGATCCTCGGTAGGATTTCCAGAGAATTGGTTCTGTTGCACAGCCTGCAACAGCGAAGGTTTAAGTTCGAAGTTGTTTGCTTCGATTGCGGGCGGAGCAATACTTGAATGCGGCTCATCTTGCGATGGAGCGGCGTAATCTCTAAGAGCACGAGCTGGTTCTGCCATCTCGGTTATCGAAGGAAAAAGGTTTTTGATATCAGGAAGTTCTATAGGAGGGAGATTGTTTGCAGCACGATATTCCCGAATTCGTCGTAAGACTCAAAGATATAGCTCGATATCGTTGATTCGTAAATAGAGCGGTTCGCCTTGTGAGCGAGTGCGTGGCATACAAATCAACGAAAGAAAGAATAGAAGAAAAAGAAACCTTAGTCTCTACAGCGTAACGGAAGAGTTACGATATCGATTAAATAAAAGTCCCCGGCAACGGCGCCAAAAACTTGATCGCTCGACTGTGTGAGTCGAGAATGGGATACAAACTGCAAGTGCACAGTTCTATCGCGTAGTTTTAAAAGATATCGATCCCACAGGGACTTATGAATCGATATACCGTTATCTAAGGTTACTACGTAAAGCTAAGGTGAAAAATGTTTGATTTTTTGGGGAAAAACTAAGAGCTAAACTAAGATCTAGATTAAATATTGATAAAACGGATATCGGTATGTAGTTCGTCAAAACTAGGGAATCAAGTCTTTGTCGGTTTCTTGGTTTTAAAATAAATCGTTTCGGTTAACTTTATTGGTTAAAGGTTTTATCTCAAACTCTCGCTTTGTTGAATAAACCATGATTTTATATTAATGTAGCTGTCACTTATAATTAAGTCAAAAACCATATTTTGAAAGCAATAAAGTTGCAGAAACTCTTTTTAAGAAAACACTGACCGTTTTAAACACCCTTATCTCAAACTCTCGCTCTGTTGACTTAGGTTATATAATTAAATCCAAATGCTTAACTCTCGTCCTCACATTCAATCTTTAAAAATACTTTTTGGAAAAGGTCAGAATTTAATTAACTCTAAAACTTGCTCTCGCCCTGATCTAGAATTAATGCCTAGCCTACACTGTCCAGTTAAAACCTCAAACTCTCGCTCTATTGATTTTAACTTCTTTATGTCCTTTACTTTTGTAAAAAATCTTGTTATTAAACCTGTAAGTTAAGACCGTAAAAAGATTGATTTTAATTTTAAGTTTAAATAGACCGACTCAGTCTTGATCCCTTATTCTGCTTACTTTACATACCGATATCTAGGCGAATTAGCCAGACATGCTAAATAAACAAGAATACATATCATGCATAAACAGACTCATTCCAGGCAGATAATATAAATAAATAATAAAACAAAACATTAAATAATGATTAAAGAACCTGAATGCGTAATACAATAGTCTTGAACACTCCACCACAAGCCGGTAGGATTTGTTCTTGGATTCTTCAATTAAACAATAAATTAAACCAAGGAAATAAAACTAGAATCTAACGTAAGGTTAGATCCGATAAAAAGTTGCACAATAGTTTCCGGTGTAGAAACTATTATGCGAAAAATATCTAAATGCTAAAAAGAGAAAGGTAAATTGCAAGGGAAAAAGAATGTAGAACTTGCAAAAGAAATAAAAAATAAATAATGTTAAGTTGCTGGAAAAGAAAAATAAGCAAAAGCGTAAAAAGAAAATTGGAAAAGCTTCGGCAGTATGAGCGTGGAAAAACCGAGGAACCCTTTTAGGTTTTTGAAGTAGCTATTTATATTGGTGCTGGTAACTGCTTTTCGTTTCCCAAGGTCTTCAACGTGGCTAAATGCACGGCGTGGATATAGGACACAAACTCCTCAACGTCTCTTCAAGTCTTCTGAGGGCGTTACTTGCGCCAAAAAAGTAGTGGAATTGTGTGACGCTCGTCACACCATGTGTGACGTCCGTCACAAGGCTGTTTTGCGTGACGCTCGTCACGCACCCTGTGACGTCCGTCACAGGCACAACATTGGTGACTTGTGCGCTTTGGGCTGGGCTTTGGCATTTGGTTCCTTTTCTCTCCTTTTTGCACCTCCTTTTCTTCCATTTTCACTTGTTCTTCAAAATAGACTACCTGAGACAAATAGGAAGAAAATACCACGTAACATCTCATAAAATGCAGTAAACCGAAATAAATAGTCATAGAATTTAATGGAATTAAGTCCTAAAATATGATATAATTTCGTGTTATCAATAACATAGGTAGAATTCCCTTATTCTTTTGTATGATAACATAGGTAGAATTCCCTCATTACTTTGCATGCTAACATTAGGTAGATGTTCCCATTTGTAAATCCTAACACATAGGTCCACATTGCATGACAACTCTAGGGCAGAGCTTCCCCGTCTTTAGACCTTTCCGAGCGTCTCTGATCTTGTGGCATGTAGTCCGTTCTATTGCAAAGAGGTAACTGCCTAAGACTCGAATCAGCGAGCTGCGACACCTGCTGCTAGGACGTGAACACATGGCCCACTCTCCTTTGACACAACTGATGTCCTCCTTTGTTAGTTCATGTTCAGATGAGATACGTAGGCACAAGATGCGATGTCTTACCGAGTTTTGACTGACAACTAACAACTAATCCTTGTTTGTTTTCGCCCTTGTTGTGATTCTTTTCTCTCGCCCTCGTTGCGATCGAGACCTTCCCTTTCTCTTGCCCTAGTTACAATCGAGACCCTTATTCCCGTAGTTAGCTGAACTACATTTTTCTCTAATTCTCATTCCAGATGAGATACGTAGGCATAAGACATGATGTCTTAGCGAGCACACTCCTCTTTAACCCATAGGTAGCCGAGCTACGAAGACTCTGATTCTCATATTCATATGAGATACGTATGCAGTGGATGCGACATCCGTGCGAGTCATTTGCTTTTGACCCTTTTCCTTGTAGTAAATAGAACATTAGATAAACACACACCCTTTAGACAAGAACAACAAGAGTGGATCCCGTAGAGTACTACAGATGCGTAGGGGTGCTAATACCTTCCCTTCGCATAATCGAATCCCGAACCCAAGATTTGGTTGCGAGACCTTGTCTTTTCCTTTCCTTTCTCTAGGTTTACTTTGAGCGTTTCCTTTCCCTCCTTTGGGATAAATAACACACGGTGGCGACTCTTCTGTCATTCTTTTCTCGCCGGTTATTTTTTCGCACATCATCTTTTTTTAGGTTGCGACAACTGGCAACTCTGCTGGGGACCCAGTTTCCCTAAGCGAGTCCCTCCTAGCTTTTGTAGGTTTCTTGTTTGTTGGGTGTTTATTCTTTTGTACAGTTATTTATTTACCTGCTTTACCTTATTGCATTCATGTACATATGTCTGTTGTATCTGTGGGTTCTGTGGGTTGGTTGTTTGTTGGGGTGAGATGTTCTATGAGAGATAAGCCCACTACCCAGGCTTGAGCGTACACACAGGTTTTAGAGTGGATAGTCATGAGGCTTGCGTGGCATGTTGCTACGTTAAGTCGTTCATGAGACCCACATTCCAGACGAGGTTTCTGTTGGATATATTTTGTCCTATGGGTGTTCCATAACGACAGATATTCCTTTAGAAATCGTCGACTCTGGTGACCATTTCCCGAGAACTCAGTCGAGGCCTCTCCTCCGAGACGTGATTATGTTAGCTCTGGTGGGCGCATTCTCGCTGCTCAATCCGAGGACCCCGAGACTGGGAACTTGCTTTAGGATGTCCTGTTGAGGGGAGTCAGTGGAGGTCTTTTATCCCGCAATAATGCCAAACCTTCAGTGGTAAACGTATTATTCTCGACTGAAGGGATGAACCTGACAAACTTTTGTTCTTAGAACCTACCAGTGAGGGGCGGGCTAAATTCAGGAAACCTTAACCTTCAACCAACCCAATTTTCTGGAGCAGAGCTTTGATTTCACATTATATTCCTCAGTGGGTTTTCTCTTCAGACAGTGCAACCCGACAGATGTTCAAGTAGATACAACAGTCCTGATTTCCATGTCACTGCATTGCATCACATCATTCTGCATTCATATCATTTAACACATGTTCATCCATTTCTAGGGGGTTTATATCTTCTTCTTGATTCCGATCGGGGTTTTCTGGTTCTCCTGAGATGGATATTGGCAGAAAGAGACACGTCGCCTACAAGTTTCCTGTGGTTTGTTTGGAGCTTATTCAACAACTGATGAAGTTAATGAATCACGATTCTCTAGAAGGATTCCGGAAGGAGTACGGTTTGATTCTAAGTTTCGTCACGGTTCTTTCCAAGGATCAACATGATGCTCTCTTCACACTGCTGCAGTTCTATGACCCTCCATTGAGGTGTTTCACATTCCCGGATTATATTTTGGTCCCTACTTTGGAGGAGATTGTCAGTTTTCTCAGAGTTCCTATCAAGTCACAGTTGTTGTTCTACAGTTCTGAGTTTCTGCCCGATCTCAGCATGGTTGCTTCGGCCACATATTTGGGGAAATCAGTCTTGAAGGCTAATATGTGTCAGAAGGGAGGAGTCAGTGGTTTTCATTTGAGTTTCTTACTGGGAGAAGCAAAGAAGAAGCTTGAAGATGGTGACCAGAGGGGTTTCAATGTTGTGTTGGCTCTTTGTGTGTATGGGATTGTCCTGTTCCCTAATGTTGCCAAATTTGTGGACGTAGACGCAATACACCTCTTTGTGTTGGGAAATCCGGTGCCGACCTTGTTGGGAGATTTCTTGCATTCAGTGCATCACAGGAATGAGAATAGAAAAGGAGGATTGATGAACTATTGTGCGCCTTTGTTTTATAAGTGGTTCAGTTCCCACCTACCCAAGTCAGGAGCGTTCGTTGATCTTAAGGACTCGTTGAGTTGGTGGAAGAGATTGATGGGGATAAGAGTTAAAGATATTTCTTGGTGGTCAGACCAGAACTTGCTTCGGGCAGATATTATTCATAGTTGTGGGAGCTTTCCGAATGTACCATTGGTAGGAAGAAGAGGAGGTATCAACTACAATCCTTCTCTGGCAGTCAGACAGTTTGGATATGCTTTAAGAACTCCGCCTTTGGAAAAAGATGTGGAAGAATCTCTATTTTTCCATTCTTCATCTGATTTGACTGTATCCCGTAAGGCAGCTGAGGCTTGGCTCAAGGTGATCAAGAGAGGAAGAACTGTGCTTGGAAAAGGAGATTGTAGAACTTACCCTCAGTATGAAGAGTGGCTTCAAGGAAGAGTCGAAGAGTTTGGTCTGCCGTTTCCTATTGAAGAACCTTTGTATCCACCTACTCCTGAGCAGTCAACAATGGTGAGCCGAGAGGAGTATGAAAAATTGAAGAATGCCATGGAGGAGCTTCAAACTGAAAACTCGGAGTTAAGTGTGAAGTTGCAAGACTGTATGCATCAATTCCATGAGGCAGAATATCAGAAGGGGGAAGCCGTCAGATTGCAAGAGGAAGCAGAGAGGAAATTAGTTGTGGAGGTGGACTTCTTCAGGAAGACAGACAAAGCCTTGGGATCATCCAGTTCTGAGTTGAGGCGAGTCAAACAGCAGTTAACAGATGCTCATGGTAAGTTAGCTGGTTGGCAAGAGCAATGGGATGCATTTTCAGTTTCTAGGAAGGTAAAGGAGGAGGATATGGTGGCCGAATTGACTGGTCAGATGGAGAAGTTGAAGATTCTGCTGAAGGAGAAGAACAATGAGCTTCTGTGCGCCCGTTCAACCAATGGTTACATCACGGATCAACTCAACAAGGCTCAAGAGCAGATTGAAGAATTCAAGGTGCTGGCAGGTTTGAAGAAGTCCAGACTTGAAGAGGTATTCGGAGAAGATGATGGGAATTACTACAGAGAGCACATCAACAAACTGGATGGAGTTATTCGCAAAAGGAATTTGCTTATCCGGCATTTGACAGAATCTCCCGATCATCCTGACACGGTGGCACTACTGGATGAAGTGAGGAGCGGTCCTTATGGGTTGTATACAGGAGGCTGATTCCTGATTTTTGTTCCTCTCTTTACTTATTGTGTTGTAGTGATGATCCACAGGCTTGTTGTGGGAATCCTCTTTTGATATACTGTTGGCCAAGGCCTTTCTCTTTGAATTTATCTGTATGAAGGTTTTCTCTCTATTGCATCTTGATCTCCGAAGTTTACCTATGGCTCGATCTTCTCGTGAGACCGGAATCAATGGGTTAGAATACCCTTTGGAATCGATAAACATGTCATTGCATTAACATATTCATTTGCATATCTTGCATAACAGGTACCGCTGCGGTGTTCTCATATTATTTGGTGTTCCACTAGCAGGATAACTGATTCAGGAATTCACCGGTACGGTACCCGCAGAAATCAGCAGAGAGCAATGGAAAGCCTACAAGTAGAGCTCGCCGAGATGAGGATCTGCATGACCCAATTCATGGATGTGGTTCAATGAGTGGCTCAGGGACAGGAAGAGCTCAGGCAGATGATGCAGAGGAATCCCGCCACTACTCAACCAGAGACGTTGACTGATCCTCCAGCTGGAGAGGTTAACGGACCCAGTGGACCGGGGCCTACCCCGATCCCACATGTCAACTCCGGTCAACAGCCCGTCCATGATGATCAGGACGATCAGTTCACCCAGATGCATGAAGACTTTGGCATGGGCCATGGCATGGACCCCATGTTTAGAAGGTTAGAGGAGAGGCTGAAGGTGGTGGAAGGACAGAATCCTCTGGAAGTAGACGTTGCTGACTTAGGATTGGTCCCAGGCGTGAGGGTGCCACCGAAATTCAAAGTCCCAGTCTTTGACAAATACAATGGCAGCTCTTGCCCAAAGATCCATGTGCAAGCCTACTTCCGAAAGATGGTTGCATACTCCGATAACGAGAAGCTACTTATGTACTTCTTCCAGGACAGCCTAGCTGGGGCATCCCTGGAATGGTACATGAGGCTGGACAGAGCCCACATCCGTTGCTGGAGGGATTTGGCTGAGGCTTTCGTGAAGCAATACCAATACAACACAGATATGGCGCCAGACAGAACCCAACTTCAGAATTTGTCTCTTAAAAGCAATGAGTGCTTCAGGGAATATGCTCAACACTGGAGGGAGACAGCTTCCCGTGTTCAACCTCCTATGTTGGAGAAGGAAATGGCTAACTTGTTCATGAACACTCTGCCCGGACCTTACTTGGAGCGCCTGGTAGGTTGCAATGCCTCCAACTTTGCTGATGTAGTCTCTACCGGTGAGAGGGTGGAGAACTACCTGAAGACATACAAGATCCAGAGTGGAGGTGGATCTTCATCAGGGGTGAAGAAGCCGTTCATTGGAGGGCAGAAATAGAGAGAGGGGTGTTAATTCCTTGTCGTCATATCAGAACAAGGGTATCAAAAGGAACAGCTTCCAAAACTACCATCAACAACCGTATGTTACGGCTGTGACCATTCCGGCTGCAGCACCACTACAACAACAACAACCACAGCGTCAACCATCTCAGTACCAACAACAGCAACAGGGTAACAGACCCGCCTATCAACAGAGGCAAAAGGCGATGGACAGGCGTTTCGACACTCTTCCAATGTCGTACGCTCAGTTGCTTCCTAGCCTTCAACAACTACAACTTGTGCAGTTACGCACTCTGGCTCCTCCTGTTGGCAGGCTCCCAATAGGATATGACGCCAACGCTAGGTGCAACTTCCACTCTGGGGCACCTGGCCACAATATTGAGAACTGCAAAGCTTTTAAGCACGTATTTCAGGACCTCATTGATTCGAAGGCCATCAACTTTGCGCCCGCTCCTAATGTCGTCAACAATCCTATGCCACAACATGGTGGTGCAAATGTTAATATGCTGGAAGGAGAAGCCAAGTCCATCAAGGATGTGTTGAGGTTGAAGACTCCGCTGTTGGAGATTAAAGAACACTTGCTGAAGGCCGATGTTTTCCCCGGTTGTGGGAAGGGTTGTTTGGATTGTGCTACTAAGAGTGGAGGTTGTTTGAAGCTGCAACAAGGTATACAGGCCTTGCTTGACAATGGTATCCTCCAGGCTGAAGACTTGTCTGTCCAAGAATCCGTTGAAGGGGTTGCTAAAGAGGTATTTGAAGACGCTGCTGAAGAGTTCACAAGTGATGATCCTGTTGATTGTGTAATTCCTGATAATGTATTTAATTTTGCTGATGTTGTTGATGATATCCCAAACTACGTGGTTGATTCTGATGTAATTGAACTTGATTCCGATGTTTTGGATGTTTATGTTTCAATGAATGAGATTTATGAGTACGACTGTGATGTTGCTACTATCACCATTTTCTATCCAACTGCTCAGATCAGTGTGCCAGAAGCGCAACCAGTGCCACCAGTGCGACCATCCACTATGACCATCACGACCCCTGGTCTTTACCTTTCACCAGTGAAAGGGTCATTCCTTGGTATTATGGGGGGAGTGTGTACACGCACGATCATGGAGTGGAGCAGCCACTGAAAATAGAGGAGAAGTTTGAATCTGAAATGGAAATAGTAGATCCTGCGGTGGACAATGTTGGTGGAATCGGGCGATTCACCAGGAGTGGTAGACTGTTCTCACCAACCGTTACCCAAACTGATAATGCTAACGCCGCGGCGAAGACCAAAGGCAAACAAGTTGTGAATGAAGGTACCTCTGCACCTCAGGCTGGTTCTGAGCCTACTTTTGCGAAGGACGTGGACGAACTTCTAAGGATCATAAAGAAGAGCGACTACAAGGTGGTTGACCAGTTGATTCAGACTCCGTCCAAGATATCCATTCTCTCACTCCTGCTGTGTTTGGAGGCACACAGGGAGGCACTACTGAAGGTTCTTAATGCTGCATATGTGCCTCAGGAAATCTCGGTAAACCAACTAGAAGGGATCGTTGCCAATGTTCATGCAAGCAACGGGTTGGGTTTTACTGATTCTGACTTAACACCAACTGGACGCAACCATAACAAGGCTTTGCACATCTCGATGGAATGCAGAGACATTGTGTTATCACATGTTCTGGTGGATACAGGTTCCTCTCTTAATGTGCTACCCAAGAGAGCCCTGTCAAGGTTAGAAGTAGAAAGTTTGGTCTTGAAGCCTTCTAATCTCATGGTGAGAGCCTTCGATGGTTCTAAGAGGTCGGTGTTCGGAGAGATAGAATTGCCAATTCTGACTGGATCACAAACCTTCAACACCGTCTTCTATGTGATGGATATCAGTCCTTCCTATAGTTGTCTGTTGGGTCGTCCTTGGATCCACAATGCTGGAGCAGTCTCCTCAACTCTGCATTAGAAGATTAAATTCCCAGTCAACGGACGAATTATCACTGTCTGTGGTGAGGAGGACATTCTGGTCAGTAACCTGTCTACCTTCAAATATGTAGAGGTAGAAGGTGAATTTCATGAGACCCTGTGTCAGGCCTTTGAGGCAGTTCAAATGAAGGATGCAGCTCCAGTGGAAGAGGTTAAAGCGGGTGCCTCTATCTCATCCTTCAAGCAGGCACAGGCCTTGGTAGACTCAGGGGTTGCTCCCAGTTGGGGACGTCTGTTGGAGTTACCGATGAAAGAAGACAAGTTCGGGATTGGGTATCAGCCAGCTTTGACTTCTACAACTTCAACACTTCAGACTCGTCAGGGGCCGATTACTTTCTCCAGCGCTGGCATCATCCAATATGGCCAGATCTCTGCAATCAACGATGAAGATGGGGATAGTGATTGCGACATCGACAATTGGGCGCTTCCGAGGATCCCGGGTGAAGTCATCAACAACTGGTCTTCTGAAGAGATTGTCCAAGTCACTCTTCTTGAAGACTAATTTTTCTTGTTTGTTCATGCATGTCCAAGTCTTACGTTCCGCCCAGGGCGTAATGACTCATTGTAGGGCTCACCTATGTGGATACCTGCATTGTTTATCATAAATGAAGGACGTCTTTTTGCATTCAAATATTTTGTTCATTGTCTTTCTATTTTTGCAGTTTTCAAAAACCAAAAATCAAAAAATATTTGGCAATGTTTTGATTAGTTTTCACTCGCTGTTCAAACTCATAAGCACATACCATCACTCATGCAGATGCACGTCACCGGATCCTATTGATAACGGTTCTGCTATGGCTCGCTTCGACTTCGAAAATCCAATCTTCCAAGCTGAAGAAGAGGGTGATGAAGACTGTGAACTCCCTGAAGAACTTGCCAGGTTGTTAAAACAGGAGGAAATGGTCATTCAACCACATCAAGAGACTACTGAAGTGATTAATCTTGGCACCGAGGACGTCAAGAAAGAAGTCAAGATAGGGGCTGCTTTGGAAGATGATGTGAAGAAGGGGCTGATTGAACTGCTGCAAGAGTATGTCGACGTCTTCGCTTGGTCTTATCAGGATATGCCAGGGCTTGACACAAACATTGTGGTACACCATTTACCTCTCAAAGAGGGTTGTCCTCCGGTCAAGCAGAAGCTCATAAGAACAAGACCAGAGATGGCTGTCAAGATAAAGGAAGAAGTGCAAAAGCAGTTGGATGTAGGGTTTCTAGCAGTTACCAATTATCCGCCATGGGTTGCAAACATCGTTCCAGTACCTAAGAAGGATGGAAAGGTACGGATGTGTGTTGACTACCGGGATCTGAATAGAGTCATTCCTAAAGATGATTTCCCATTACCTCACATCGACGTTTTGGTGGATAACACGGCTCAGTTCTCGGTATTCTCCTTCATGGATGGCTTTTCTGGCTATAATCAAATCAAGATGGCACCAGAAGACATGGAGAAGACAACGTTCATAACCCCATGGGGCACCTTCTGCTACAAGGTGATGCCGTTTGGTCTGAAAAACGATGGGGCAACATATCAACGAGCTATGGTAACTCTTTTCCATGATATGATTCATCATGAAATCGAGGTTTATGTTGACGATTTGATTGCCAAATCTCAAACAGAAGAAGAACATTTGGTGAATCTGCAGAAACTGTTTGAGCGTTTGAGGAAATTCAAACTGAGGCTTAATCCGAACAAGTGTACTTTCGGAGTGAGATTTGGAAAACTGTTGGGTTTCATTGTTAGAGAAAAAGGGATTGAGGTGGATCCTGACAAAGTGAAGGTGATACAAGAAATTCCCGAGCCAAGAACAGAGAAACAAGTCCGTGGTTTCTTAGGGAGGTTGAATTACATTGCAAGGTTCATCTCTCACCTAACAGCCACGTGTGAGCCAATTTTCAAGTTGTTGAGAAAAGATCAGGCTATCAGGTGGAATGATGATTGTCAAAAGGCTTTCGAGAAGATAAAAGAGTATTTGCAGAATCCTCCAATTCTTATGCCTCCAGTCCCACGGAGACCGCTGATTATGTACTTGATAGTACTTGACAATTCTATGGGTTGTGTTCTCGGTCAACACGACGAGACAGGTAGGAAAGAGCATGTCATCTACTACTTGAGTAAGAAGTTCACAGATTGCGAGTTGAGATACTCAATGCTTGAGAAGACATGTTGTGCACTTGCATGGGCTGCTAAGCGATTGAGACAATACATGCTGACTCACACAACCTTATTGATCTCCAAGATGGATCCAGTCAAGTACATATTCGAGAAGCCAGCTCTCACCGGAAGGGTTGCTCGTTGGCAAATGGTACTGACAGAGTATGACATCCAGTATACATCCCAGAAAGCCATCAAGGGGAGTATTCTGTCAGACTATCTCGCTCAACAACCGATTGAAGACTATGAGCCGATGAAGTTTGATTTTCCAGATGAAGACATCATGTTCCTCAAGATGAAAGACTGTGAAGAGCCAGTTGTTGAGGAGGGACCTGATCCAGATGAAAAGTGGACTTTAACGTTTGATGGGGCCGTCAATGCTAGAAGAAGCGGAGTTGGTGCTGTCCTTACTACTCCGAAAGGTGCCCACATGCCTTTCACCGCTCGTCTGACTTTCGAGTGCACCAATAACGAAGCTGAATATGAAGCCTGTATCTTGGGAATTGAGCAAGCCATTGATTTGAGAATCAAGACTTTGGACGTCTTCGGAGATTCAGATCTAGTAATCAACCAAGTGAATGGTGATTGGAATACTCTCCAGCCTACTCTGGTCCCTTACAGAGATTACACGAGAAGACTGTTGACTTTCTTCACAACAGTAAAGTTATATCATATCCCTCGTGACGAGAACCAGATGACAGATGCTCTTGCTACTCTATCCTCAATGATCAAGGTAGTTCGGTGGCACCATGCTCCTAGGATCGATGTTATGCGCCTTGATAGGGCCGCGTATGTGTTTGCCGCTGAACTGATGGTTGATGACAAGCCCTGGTATCACGATATCAAGTGCTTTCTAAAGAATCAAGAGTACCCTGCAGGGGCATCCAACAATGACAGAAAGACTTTGAGAAGATTGGCAGGCAGTTTCTTCTTGAACAAGGACGATGTGCTGTATAAGAGGAACTTTGACATGGTTTTGCTCATATGTGTGGATAGACACGAAGCAGGCATGTTGATGCAAGAAGTTCATGAAGGCTCCTTCGGTACTCATGTCGGCGGGCATGCAATGGCTAAGAAATTGTTGAGAGCGGGTTATTATTGGATGACCATGGAATCTGATTGTTTCAAATATGCTCGGAAGTGTCATAAATGCCAGATTTATGCTGATAAGGTGCATGTGCCGCCAAATCCTTTGAATGTGATGTCTTTGCTGTGGCCGTTTTCTATGTGGGGCATTGATATGATTGGAAAGATTGAGCCGACTGCTTCCAATGGGCATCGCTTTATCCTTGTTGCCATCGACTATTTCACCAAGTGGGTCGAAGCAGCGTCATTTGCGAATGTCACCAAGCATGTGGTTGCCCGATTCATCAAGAAAGAAATCATTTGTCGTTATGGGATTCCCGAAAGAATCATTACTGATAATGGTTCTAATCTCAATAACAAAATGATGAAGGAGTTGTGCCAGAACTTCAACATTCAACATCACAATTCTTCACCTTATCGTCCTAAGACGAACGGTGCTGTTGAGGCAGCAAATAAGAACATAAAGAAGATTGTGCAGAAGATGGTCGTTACGTACAGGGATTGGCATGAGATGCTACCCTTCGCCTTGTATGTGTACCGTACTTCAGTGCGTACGTCGACCGGGGCAACCCCTTACTCCCTTGTATATGGTATGGAAGCGGTCCTACCTGTTGAAGTGGAGATTCCTTCTCTAAGAGTCCTGTTGGATGTCAAGCTAGACGAAGTTGAATGGATTCGAACAAGGTTCAACGAATTGATTCTTATCGAAGAGAAGAGGATGGAAGCCATTTGTCATGGGCAGTTGTATCAAAGTCAGATGAAGAGAGCCTTTGATCGGAAAGCGCGTCCTCGGTGTTTCCAAGTCGGAGATTTGGTGTTGAAAAGGATCATTCCTCCTCAGACAGATCACACGGGCAAATGGACTCCTAACTACGAGGGACCATATATTGTCACCAAGATTTTTGATGGTGGAGCCTTAATGATTGCAACTATGGATGGCGAAGACTTCACTTCCCCTGTGAACTCAGACGCAGTTAAAAAATACTTCGCATAAAATAGACCCGTTGGACAATAAAAAGAAGAGTCCGGGCAAAAATGGGCATCCCGACGAATCAAGAAAATGAGAAAGGTTCGGGCAAAAGTTAGGGATTAAAAATGAAAAGATTGTACACCCGGTAAGTTGAAAACCTGAAAAGGCAACTTAGGCAAAAATGGGTATCCCGGTGGATCGAAAACCCGAAAAGGCGATCCAGGCAAAAGTAAGGGATTAAGCGAATGACTGTGTTCTGAGTAGTTTTGAATCTCACCTCGTGTCAATAACCAGAAAATTTCGAAGGATAGGGAATAGTCCAATCATTTTTTTCCAGAAGGCTGATCATCTGGAGGATCTTGAAGACGAGCGAGTCATAGCAGAATTGGAACCCGATAGAAATCCATTTCACATTGCCATTAGATTAATTTCTGTTTTTATCTTTTGGGCGATTACCTCTTTCCAGGGATCGCTTCCTGATGTAAATGCCTATTCAGAGGCCATTCAATCAATAAAATCATGTTATTCAGTATATCTCTTTGTTCATTTTCGTTTTACTGTTTTGTTTGCAAAAATGACGTCCGAATTTTTTATAAACATTGCATCATGAAACATAAGAGCTTTACAGGTACATGCTTAATAAACATTTAAAATTGCTATAAATTTTAAGTACTTTGGATCGTCTATTCAGACAGGTACACTCGGGGCATTTCCTTAAAGATCCCAGCAGACGATCGCGATTTGCTTTGCTTCAACAGTTGGAGTTTGGTATACTATCCCTGCAGAGCTGATCCGAGCATTGGATTCTTCAATCCCTGGCAGGTTCTCACTACTGTACTCCCCCAAGCGGTTGTTTCAGACTATACACTCCCCAACGGAGTTGACGGTGCCAGACTGTATCTTGCCAGCAAAAGCAACTGCTCCTCAGAATTCGATGCCAGATCGATGATCTCGATGCTAGATCCGTGGTCTCTTTCCTTGAAGCAGAATCTCGGTACCGTATCGGTGTTTGCTTCCCCTGCTAAGTCGTCTCTCTCGCAGGTTATGGTTGTCAGGACCGCTGTCGCTTTCCTCAACAACAAGCTTCAGTGTCATTCTCTCCTCAGTCAGAGTCTCGGTATTTTCTTATTGCTAGAACACCGCATGGCCGGTCATTTCTCCACAAAGTTCATTGTGTCGTGTATCTCCAACAGCAGTGCCTGGGTCAAGAAGATTGTGATCATTTCCCCCAACAGAATTCCTTGCCTCGGCTTGACATTCTCCCTAGCATTTCGCATCTCGGCATGTAGAATCATATTGCATTGCATCCTCCCAAATCGCGTAGCATTTCCATTTTCATGGAGCATTGCGCCATTGAAAATTCAAACATACGCATGTGAAGCATAAAACATTCTCGGCATCCCAAGTGATAAACCAGAAGTTGCTTCCAGGGCTCAGACTGAAGTTTGTTCATGACTTATTATCCCCAGCATGGGTCGTTGGCCCACGTGCCGCCTCAATTATCATTTTCCTTATTTCTGCCGATGCTGACAGACATGAAAGTTTTCGGTATCCAGGCCGAAGTGGCATTCAGGCCAGTTTTCCGGTATCCAGACCGAAGTGGCATTCAGGCCAGTTATTCCGGTATTCAGACCGAAGTGGCATTCAGGCCAGTTTTTCGATGTTCAGATTGAAGAAGTTTCTGACGTTCAGGTCGACGCAACTTATGGCATTCATACCAGTTTTCCAGTATTCAGACCGAAGTGACATTCAGGCCAATTTTCCGATGTTCAGATCGAAGAAGTTTTCGACGTTCAGGTCGATGCAACTTGAGGCATTCATACCAGGTTTCCGGTATCCAGACCGAAGTGGCGTTCAGACCAGTTTTTTTTTTGGTATTCAGGCCAGTTTCCCGGTGTTCAGACTGTCGCTCCCCGGATTTCCCGAATCCAAGTACAAACGCGAAAAGAGTGGCGAGGAAAAAAGAGTAGAGTCGCCAGCTATGTACTTTTATCCCAAGAGGAGGGAAAGGTAGTACTGCATAACCAAGAGGGAACGGATAAAACAAAGTCTCGAACCAAAGAAAATTGAGTAAGGGGGCCGGTTACGTGAAAGGAAGGTTATCGCACCCCTTCACGTCTGTGGTACTCCACAGGATCCACGATTGCTATTTATGTCTAAAGTGTGTGTATAAAAAGTCCTATATGCGATGCGAAAGAGAGAAAATCAAAGTAGGGAAAAGAAAGAGTTATTGCTCGCACAGGCCCTACCCTACTGCATACGTATCTCAAGAAGGATTGAGAATCAGAGCACCGTAGCTCGGCTAACCTATGTGTTTGTGTTTTTTAGATGAACGACGTTACTACGCAATCTACCGGATGCTCGACCTTTGGAGACTTACTCGCCTGTAGTAGAAGGAGTTAACGTGTTCTTAAGAGAAGAAAAATCAATGAGTTTGTTTGTTTTAGGAATGCTCATGCAGAAAGGAAGTCCTAGACGAAGGAACCGTGCTACCTTAATTGACATGCAAACGAGAGACTATACGAAGCCTAGCAATCCTATGGGGAGACGATCACACCATACAAAACAAACATGCATAAAATAAACATGCCAACAAGGGGGCTCAAACATATATGGGTAGGGCTTTAGTCAAGAGGGGTCATATTAACCTCGAAAAACAAGCCATGGAAAGGTAATCAAGTGGGCTCTTAACCACTGACATTGAACGTCAGGGTGAGCAGATCAAAAGGGTAATGAGGATAAGACCTCATAGCTCTTAACCCTGGATAGGGTGAGCTCATGACAAAAAGTAGGGATTCAGAAAGGTGGAACTCTCTCCACTGACTGACCGGACAAAAGATCTTGGGCTTTTGTTCTGAAGCATCGACACGTAGTGTGATCTTAAAGAAAGACGCACTGAATAATAGGGGATTGACTACTAATCCCTTTTATCCGTCAATTGCCTCTTCATGGAGGTCTTTAGCATTGGTGCCTCTTCTTGGAGGTCTTTGGGCACAAAAATAAACACACAAAAACATTGCCTCCTATCGAGGTCTTCCAGCTAAGAAAGCGGTAAAATACGGGGAAAAATGTAAAAGGGATCGAGAGATCTACCACACGGATAAAGATCCGAAGTAACAACAACTAAAGAAGCAAGAAACCCAGAGATCTCTCAAGCTAGCACCATCAAGGAAAAAAAGTCAGCAAAGCAATCAGAATAAACCTCTAAATGGTATCCCACAAATAAAGTGGAATACCAAGCAAGCTATCTCTTCAAGAGTCATGTGAGCCATCACAAAAAAACTCAACAAACGGGTTAGAGAAACAAGATGGGGTGCAATCAAGAGTTGCACCAAATAAGAGAATCAAAATGTAACCACATGAATCATGCCATTAAAGTTTACAAAAAGCTCACAAAAAGCAACCAAGGATAGGAGGCCTAAACCTCTTGTCAAACAAATGCATCAAAAGGGTATCAGAACTCAAAGTCAGGGGTAAGGATCCACACATCAAGACATGACATACCTACTGATGGGAGAGATCGATTGAAATTGAATTGCACCGTTGGCTTTGCAGAACAATCTTAGGGTTTATATGAGAGGGAATTGGTTTTTTGCAGATGAGTTTCCTTCAGTCTCTGGAGGTTGCTCTGAATTAGTTAGAATCTCACTAGGGTTTCTTCACTGAATTTTTTTTAGAATTTATAACCTGATTTTCGTGGCTTTGTGGGCTCAAATGAGAGAGGTTCAAGTCCAAGATTTTTCTGTTATATATATATATATATATATATATATATATATATATATATATTATATATATATATATATATATATATATATATATATATATATATATATGTATATATATATATATATATTATATATATATATATATATATATATATATATATATATATATATATTTTCCTTTTTTTTTTTTTTTTTTTCTTTTCAAAACGCGTGGGCTTCGCCTAGCGAGCATGACAGTTCAGGAAATTCCTCTGAGCGCAGGTGATTCTGGTGGCTTTTCTTGGGACTCGCTAGGTGACCCATTCTGCTCGCCTAGCGAGCATGACAGCTCATGAAAAACTTTTGCTCCTTTGAATGATGAATAGACCCTATTTGAATATGTTGGAAGTAACTCAAGTCATTCCCTGGCCATTTCACCTTCAGTTGACCAACAGTTGACTAGAGGTCGAACCCAAATTCAGATGAACTTTGCTGAAATATAATATGAAATATTAAATGATCTAAAAATGAATGCATGAATGAGGAGGGCAAATTTGAGGTGCTACACAGACCGATGTCGATAATCTAGTATCTTCTGATGCTCAGATAGAAGTCATTTCCAGTATTCAGACTGATGAGCGGCATTCAGGCCATGGGTTATTCCTCTGTTACCATTTATTTTGGTATTCAGACTAACATTCTTTTTTCGGTGTTCGGACCGACTCTCACTGTACCAGACGGATTCTTTATTGATATTCAGATCAAGACTACCTCTTTGCCGATTCTGACAGGCATTGTTACTTCACTTCACTTCAGTGTAAATTTCCGGGTTTTTATTGTATTTAATCCCTTGATACCTCGAAATTGCGAAAGCCGCTGCTATCTTCCTTTCGGGTCTCCAGTTGATTGAATAGGGGCATCTGTAATACCCCAAAAGATTAAGGCCAAAACCCATATAATTGATAAAACACAGATGCTAGACTCAGACTCCCTGGGGATCTGAGGATGGAGGTATACACATCTCCCAAAAGATCAAGGCCAAAACCCCAGATTCCTTGGGGACTTGATGATGTATCACCTTTCTCTACGCTTGCTGAAGAGACAACCTGAAAGATGATGAAGAGAAAACAAATATGCTAGGAATATGAACAATTGTCTTACCCTTTTGGAAATCATACTATCCTTGGGAGAGCACTAAAGAAGTTCCATATATCCTCTCAATCATTGTGAATGTTCACTTTGTTTAAAAATAGTTTATAAAAACTTTTTTTGTTTAAAACAATGATATTTATCAATTAACACATGCAAACATTTGTGAAACATAAACAAATAAGAGGGCAAATAATTGGATAAAGGCTCAAATTTATTTGATAGAATGGTAGTCCGCAAATGGCGAGACTCCATAGATCTTTACAAATTTGAAATTGATGATATATATTGGAAAAAGGGCTACATTAAACATAATGACCATTTCTCCACCAACTCTGAATCCAATGTATTTGAAGCTTCAGTTGACGATGACTGAGCGAGAATCTTTGACAGACGACAGCTATAGAACAAAGTCTTGTCCGGATGTAGTTACTTGCCAAATCCCTAATTTTTGCCTAGATTTGCCCAGGGTGTGGTATTCAATCTAGCGGGATATATATATTCATTTTTTATATGTCTCTAACTTTTGCCTGGACCGCCCTTTCGGGTTTTCAATCCACCGAGACGCTCATTTTTGCCTAAGCCTCCCTTTCGGGTTTTCAACTTAGCGAGCTATTCTGTTTTTATTTTAGGCGAAGTATTTCTTGACTGTATCTGAATTCACAGGACGAGTGAAATCCTCCCCATCCATAGTTGTAAGCATCAAAGCACCGCCTGAAAAGGCTCTCTTAACAACATATGGACCTTCATAGTTTGGAGTCCACTTGCCCCTGGAATCGGGTGCGAAAGACAAAACTTTCTTGAGCACGAGGTCACCTTCTCGGAACACACGAGACTTGACCTTCTTATCAAAGGCTTTCTTCATCCTTTGCTGATACAACTGACCGTGGCACATGGCAGTTAATCTCTTCTCTTCAATCAAATTTAGTTGGTCATAACGATTCTGAACCCATTCAGCCTCAGTCAACTTGGCTTCCATCAAGACTCTCATTGATGGGATCTCAACCTCCACGGGGAGCACAACCTCCATGCCATAAACAGGAGAGAAAGGGGCTGCCCCTGTTGAAGTGCGGACAGATGTACGATAGCCATGCAAAGCAAATGGCAGCATCTCATGCCAATCTTTGTACGTAACAACCATCTTTTGGATAATCTTCTTAATGTTCTTGTTAGCAGCTTCAACGGTTCCATTCATCTTGGGTCTATAGGGATAAGAATTATGATGTGCAATCTTGAACTCGCTACACAGCTCTTTCATCATCTTGTTGTTCAAGTTAGATCCATTATCAATAATGATCTTGTCTGGCACACCATATCGGCATATGAGTTGATTCTTGATAAACTTCAGAACCACCTGCCTGGTCACGTTCGCATACGATGCCGCTTCAACCCACTTGGTGAAGTAATCAATTGCTACGAGAATAAAACGGTGACCGTTTGATACCTTTGGCTCTATCATGTCAATCATGTCAATTCCCCATATAGAGAAAGGCCATGGTGAGGAAATAACATTCAGAAGTGTCAGGGGAATATGAATCTTATCCGCATAAATCTGACACTTGTGGCATTTCTTCACATACTTGCAGTAGTCAGACTCCATTGTCAACCAATAGTAGCATGCTCTCAACATCTTCTTTGCCATAGCATGTCCATTGGAATGAGTACCAAATGAACCCTCATGGACTTCAATCATCAACAGGTCTGCTTCGTGTTTATCCATGCATCTGAGCAGAACCATGTCAAAATTCCTCTTGTAAAGCACATCACCATTAAGGTAGAAACTTCCAGATAATCTCCTCAAAGTCTTCTTATCTTTAACAGATGCCCCAGGCGGGTAAGTCTGACTCTGAAGAAAACACTTGATATCATAATACCATGGCTTATCATCTTTCACTTCTTCAACTGTAAATACATGAGCTGGTCTATCCAAGCGCATCACAATGATGTTGGGGACTTCATTCCAGAATTTCACAACAATCATCGAAGCAAGCGTAGCAAGAGCATCTGCCATCCGATTCTCATCTCGAGGAGTATGATGGAAGTCAACCTTGGTAAAGAATGTTGAAATCCTCCTCGCGTAATCTCTGAATAGGATGAGGTCAGGCTGATTCGTCTCTCATTCGCCCTTAATCTGATTAACAACAAGGGCCGAATCACTATAAACATCAAGATGCTTGCTCCTAAGATTAATGCATTCTTCTAAACCCATAATACAGGCCTCATACTCCGCCATATTATTCATGCATTTGAAAGTTAGTCTTGCTGTAAAAGGAAAATGTGTGCCCTGAGGAGTAATAATCACTGCCCCAATACCATTTCCATATTGATTAACAGCGCCATCTAACACCATACCCCATCGGGAACCAGGCTCTAGCCCTTCATCGAGCGTAGGCTCATCTCAATCTTTCATTTTGAAATACAGAATCTCCTCATCTGGGAAGTCGTACTGAATAGACTGATAATCCTTAATTGGTTGATGTGCCAAGTGGTCAGCCAAGATACTACCTTTAATAGCCTTTTGAGCTCGATACTCAATGTCACACTCAAATAACAACATCTGCCAACGGGCAATCCTCTGGGTTAAAGTAGGGTTCTCAAAGATATACTTGATTAGATCCATTTTGGATATCAACCAAGTCGTATGATTCAACATATACTGGCGTAAACGCTTAGCAGCCCAAGCCAAAGCACAACATGTTTTCTCAAGCATTGAGTATCGAGACTCACAATCAGTGAACTTCTTACTCAAATAGTATATAACATACTCTTTCTTCCCTGATTCATCTTGCTGACCTAGTACACAACCCATAGAGTCCTCAAGAACCGTCAAGTACATAATCAAGGGTCTCCCTTCAATAGGCGAACAAAATCGGAGGCTCAAAAAAATACTCTTTGGTACTGTCAAAGGCCTTCTAGCAATCCTCGGTCCAATCATGACCCTGATCTTTCTGGAGGAGCTTGAATATTGGCGCACATGTGGCAGTCATGTGGGATATAAATCTCAAAATGTAATTCAAGCAGCCAAGAAAACCTCGGACATGCTTCTCAGTTTTGGGCGCAGGCATCTCTTGTATCGCTTTGACCTTGGCAGGATCAAATTCACTGCCTCTTTCGCTGACAATAAATCCCAACAACTTGCCAGAACGGACTCCAAATGTACACTTGTTTGGATTCAGGCAGAGTTTGTACTTCCTCAAACGCTGAAAAAGCTTTAACAAGTGCTCTACATGCTCAACTTCCGTTTTCGACTTCGTAATCATATCGTCAACATACACCTCGATCTCCTTGTGCATCATATCATGAAACAAGGTAGTCATAGCTCGTTGATACGTGGCTCCGACGTTCTTCAAATCGAAGGGCATCACTCGATAACAGAATGTTCCCCAAGGTATGATGAATGTTGTCTTCTCCATATCCTCAAGTGCCATTTTAATCTGGTTATAACCGAAAAATCCGTCCATAAATGAGAAGACATTGAATTTAGTTGTATTGTCTACCAACATATCAATATGTGGTAGAGGGAAATCATCTTTCGGACTAGCTTTATTCAAGTCTCGATAGTCCACACACATTCGGACTTTTCCATCTTTCTTAGGCACAGACACAATATTGGCCACCCATTAAGGATATGTAGAAGTCACCAGAAACCCCGCATCAATTTACTTCTGAACTTCTTCTTTAATCTTCACTGCCATATCAGGATGAGTTCTTCTGAGTTTCTGCTTCACAGGCACACACTCAGGCTTCAAAGGCAGGAAATATTGCATGATATCAGTATCCAGACCAGGCATGTCTTCATATGACCAGGCAAAGACGTCGACATATTCTCGTAGCAACTCAATCAACCCCTTCTTCACAGACTCTTCCAGGAGTGCCCCAATCTTCACTTCACGAACACAATCCTCAAACCCCAAGTTGACTATTTCCAGATTCTCGAGATGCGGCTGAATGATCTTCTCTTCGTGCTCAAGCAGACGAGTAATCTCATCAGGAATCTCTTTAACATCATCTTCTTCGGCCTCAAATACAGGGAACTCAAAGTTGGGAGATTACGTTGGATCATTATGTTCAATGGGTTTGATCAACCTGCATAATGATTTTGGATATAAAAGAAATTTCAGAATTCAAACAAGGCAAATCATTATGCAGATGAAAATATTGATTTTATTCTATTTTTAGGGTTTTATGGTGATCACCAATTTCATGCAAAAAAGAAAAAATGGAAAATAATTTGGAAAAACAAACATTTAACATGTAATTTTTGAATGAATATCATTGTATTAATGTGTGCCAACAATGTCATCACTCCTCCTTTTGGCATGGGAGAAGGGTTTTTAAACAAAAGTGAACACATTATGTGGACTTATTGTAATACCCCAAAATTTACCTTTCATTTTTCTTGGAAGCATGGGATTTTGTTTCACATCGCATTAGCATCATACTAGGTCATACTCATTGCATACTGCATCAGTGACTTGGGAAATCAGGGTTTGATTGGTCACTCCTTACCAGAAGAAGCCTACACAAAGCAAGACTGAGAAATGAACTTCATTATCCAAATATACAAGTCTCAAGGGGTTCTATATGTCTTATTATGGTCCCTAGTTCATCAGTGGAAGATTCAAAGCTCTCAGAGTGTGCATATGGATTTAATCAGAAATCAGAGTTTCGTGGCTATCTGCAACAAGCAATGTTTGGTTGGAAGTGAAGGGGTTCATTCATGTCATGATTAAAGAGGCATCTTGGCCTAGGAAGATTCACAATTATCACATAAAGGTCCATTGGCAATCAGTGCAATCAGTTCCTAGTCATTTTTGCCCTAAAACTAGGTTTTGGTGTAAAATCGGTTTATTTCTGATTCCTTGAGTGAAACTCATTTCCATGGCCCTCCACATGTCCACAAGGATCTACATGCAAAGGTCATCTCTTTATTTGAGCCAGAGGTGCTTCAATTGATCAATGGAATCGGAAATCAGACAGTTTGGGAAAAGTCAACTATGGGGCCAGAAAAGTCAACTCCTGACATTTTGAAAGTGGAATCTCAAAATTCATGCCTAAAGAAGCCTACATGTGAAATTTGATCAAGGTTGGATCATGGATTCATCATTTAATCAGGAGTTGGAAAAGTTACTAAATTTGGAAATAATTGACTTTCCATTTAAGGCAAGTTTTTATGGTTCTTGCACCCACTTAAAGCCTATATTCCATCAAGATGCAAGCTCTATTTGAAAATTTCTCCAACATGACAGTTGTTCCTTTTGTTCCAAGCTTTCTAGAGATATAAAGTTTGTTTCATTTGGATTAAAATTGAGAAAGATATGCTTGGTCAAAGTAAGACATTATTTTAGAGAACTTAGAAAATTTTCTAAGTCCAAAATCTACAAAATTTGTCAAGACTTATGGACCAGTTTTCTGGCACTTCAAGGCATCTTTTGAAAGTACTTTCTTCATGACAATTGTACCTTGATATGTCCTCTTTCACACCTTTTTAGAACCACCCCATTTGGATCATTGGCTTAAAAGATACACTCATCTAAAGTTGGTATCGTAGGCTGAATTTTTTGACAGCATTTAGGCCAAACTGGCCCAACCATTTTTGCAGCTATGGGACCTGCACTTTATGGCCATTTTTCACCTCTTTCCACTCATCATTTCAAGTTGTGTTAAACATGAAAAATGTTAAGCTCCATGCCTTTTTTCTACTGTTTGCATTGCCTTGCCATTTGGTTACATGCTCATCAAGATACAAGGTCTTAAATTCACCTTGTTGGGCCATTTTTGTGTTGCACAAGAAAATCAAGTCTAACCATAAACGAACCACACACCACTCTTTACCTCATTTGGCCATTTGCTTTTGGTTCACTCACTAAAGCTTTGCCACAATTAGATCTTCTAATACACCTCATCTTTTGGCACCACTTTTTACATCATTTTATCATAATCCAAACCAACATTCCAAGCCCATTAAGACACATTAGACCTACATATTTAAAGCTTCTAAAACCCTAATCTGAAGAGGGTTGGCTATTGTATTTTCAAGGCAAGGCAAGAGAGAAAGATCAAGTGTCATCCCATTTCCATTTCACAAGTCCTTGAAGTTTCAAAAAGCATCTCATTCTTCCTTCTTTTCTTCCAATACCAAGAAGCAGTGGATTGTTTTCCACTAGGTAAGCCTTCTATTCCATCTTCCATGACTATATTCCATGCTTGTTCACTTCTATCTTCATGCTTACCATGCTTGCTTCATATTATTTTTTCATTTATGCCATTATTTCCATGCTTATTTTTTATGTTGTTATTATGTTTTGCATGCTTATGAACCCTTCAACATGAAACATTGCCTTAAGTTGGAATTTTGTAACATTATTTTTTTTTGTTGAATCCGGCCGCCTGAAGCCCCCTTGTTGTTCGCTTTTCTACATGTTAGAGTATTTATTTTTTACGAAACAAAGCACCATTATGTTCTATATGTTCCAAACTCAAACTTTGATTTTTACATCACCTCATTTGGAGCCGTGTAGCATTAGTTATGTTGGTTTGAAAATGGAGGAAATGGGCTGCATTTTTCATGTGTGCTGAATTTGGGTGCATGAAGCCCCCTTTGTTGTTCACTTTTCTACATGCTAGGGCCACCATTTTTCATAAAACAAAGCATCATTGTGTTCTACATGTTCCAAACTCAAACTTTGATTTTTACATCATCCCATTTGGAGCACCATAGAGGGAGATATGTTAGTTGGAAGTTTGAAAAAATTTCATGCGTTTCACGTGTATGCATACATGGCTGTAGGGCTTTTTTTTCATTTGAATAAAAAATAACATGTGTCCGCGTTAGACACGGTTCGAACCCGCGCGCACCCATACAATCCCAGCCGTCAGTCCCTTGTTTTGTCTGCTAGTGCATAAGTGGAAGCATGTCCAATTAATTCACATGTCACATGTTATTTCAAAATGTACATTTTTATAATTATGTCACATGCAGAATTTTATTCCGCTGGACCTGAGCTGCACGCGCGCTGCTATCCGCCCCCCTGTATTCAGGCCCACTAACACACTAATCCTTTATTTTCATTTCTATTTTCTTTCTTTAATTCTTTTGATCATTTTTTATTCTGTTTTGATTTAATTAATAAAAAATATTTTATTTATTCATAAAAACACCAAAAAATATATTTTACATTCTTTAATGTTTTATTTAATTTATTTAATTTTTATTTTCATATTTTGTTTAATGTTAATATTTTATTTCAATTATTTATTTCAAATAGTCCTTTTAAGTACACTTGTTTTTATTATTTTTATTTACATGACTTAAAATTATTTTTAGATTCTGATTTTTGGAATGAGGGTTGACCAATGTCTCATGGTCAACCTGACCTTTTATTGGAATTTTATTTCCCATTTTTAATTTATTTTGGATTTATTTTTGACCTAGTTTGCTTGGTTGACTTTTCATTTGACTTCTGTTTTATTTCAACTAATTTTTACACTAATTTTCATTATTTTTAAAATCTTTTTAGGGGATGATGATGTCCTGACCCCACCTCATTTAATTTATTTTTTCATAATTTATTGAATTAATTTACTATTTATTTGATATTTTTTAAGTTGACTTGACTTTTCGGTTGACTTTTCTATGATTGATGTTTGACTTAGGGATTGCTTAAGGCAATTGAAGAGATCTTTTGATCCTCCCTTGTCCATCTCATATGCCATATATTAGAGGCTTTTCATCTTGATTTTATTTGATCCTTGCATTATTCCCCGATTAAATTATTCATTGATTCTTTGTATGCATAGTTTCACTTGTCTGATTCATCTGATATTTTTTATACTTGTTTCTTTCATCCATGCTTCTATTGTTTGATTGCTTAACATGTTTATACTTCTCATACATTGTATAATGCTCATTCATTTCTTTCTTTAATTCATTTGATTTGATCATACACTTGTTTATATATCTTATTGTTTGATTAATTAATGCCTACTTGTATGATGTATGAGGCATATATTATTATTGTTTGATTGCCATGAACAATCCCCATTCATAACAAATGTATCCCTCTCCCATGAAATGTATAATATTTATTCTTTCACTCTTTATTCATCTGTTAATACAAGAATTAAAATGAACATTCGATAAACATTTTAAAACAAGATCAGAACCTCGATCCAACGTCGAGTAATCATTTTTTTCAAAACCTAACAGAACCAGCACTTATTCATCCATTTACCTTGTAAGTCGATTGCTTTATGCATCTCCATCAACCTTGTAAGTTGATTTCTTTATGCATCGCCATCAACCTTGTAAGTCGATTGCTTCATGCATCGCCATCTACCCTCATCCCTAGCACCTCTCCTTGCTCCATTTGTCGATTCTTGTTCCGTTTAGGTAACACCCATTAGGTAGAACCCTTTGTATGATAACATAGGTAGGATTCCCATATCCTTTGTATGATAACATAGGTAGGATTCCCATATCCTTTTGTATGATAACATAGGTAGGATTCCCATATTCTTTTGTATGATAACATAGGTAGAATTCCCTTATTCTTTTGTATGATAACATAGGTAGAATTCCCTCATTACTTTGCATGCTAACATTAGGTAGATGTTCCCATTTATAAATCCTAACACATAGGTCCACATGGATGACAACTCTAGGGCAGAGCTTCCCCATCTTTAGACCTTTCCGAGCGTCTCCGATCTTGTGGCATGTAGTTCGTTCTATTGCAAAGAGGTAACTGCCTAAGACTCGATTCAGCGAGCTGCGAAACCTGCTGCTAGGACGTGAACACATGGCCCACTCTCCTTTGACACAACTAGTGTCCTCCTTTGTAAGTCCATGTTCAGATGGCAACCCCTATGTAGCCGAACTACGGCAACTCTGATTCTCATGTTCAGATGAGATACGTAGGCTAGAGATGCGATGTCTTGCCGAGTTTTGACTGACAACTAACAACTAATCCTTGTTTGTTTTCGCCCTTGTTGCGATTCTTTTCTCTCGCCCTCGTTGCGATCGAGACCTTCCCTTTCTTTTGCCCTAGTTACAATCGAGACCCTTATTCCCGTAGTTAGCTGAACTACATTTTACTCTGATTCTCCTTCCAGATGAGATACGTAGGCATAAGACGCGATGTCTTAGCGAGCACACTCCTCTTTAACCCATAGGTAGCCAAGCTACGAAGACTCTGATTCTCATATTCATATGAGATACGTATGCAGTGGATGCGACACCCGTGCGAGTCATTTGCTTTTGACCCTTTTCCTTGTAGTAAATAGAACATTAGATAAACACACACCCTTTAGACAAGAACACCAAGATTTGGTTGCGAGACCTTGTCTTTTCCTTTCCTTTCTCCAGGTTTACTTTGAGCGTTTCCTTTCCCTCCTTTGGGATAAATAACGCACGGTGGCGACTCTTCTGTCATTCTTTTCTCGCCGGTTGTTTTTTCGCACATCATCTTTTTTTAGGTTGCGACACTTATGGACAACTATTGGAACGTCAACAACGACCTAATTATTGCAGATTCCTCCAGGGATGACAAATTTGCCAGAATCTTCCTCTGCATCATCTTCCACTATGGCAGCAGCCTCTTGGTCTTCAACAGTGTGGATGAAACCACCACTCTAGAACAAGCCACGCTCATTAGAAATGCCTGAAGAATACCATATGCCAGCCCGGGATTTATTGTCTTCCAGCTTGATCATTTTTCCTAAACCAGTAGTTGCACCATGCTTAATGGCCAACTTCGCATCTTTGTAGGACGCAAATGAAGAAGGTTCTTTCCTTGAAGGCTCGGCAATAGATAAGGCTTGGAACGGAGTCCCAACCTCATCCTCAGCATCAATGTAGGAAAAGGAAGACAAATGGCTAACCAAGAGAGCCTTCTCTCCCCATATCACCACCAACTTCTTATTCTTGACGAATTTTAACTTCTGGTGTAGGGTGGATGTCACAGCGCCTGCCTCGTGAATCCATGGTCTGCCAAGAAAACAACTATATGATGGGTGTATATCCATGACTTGGAAAGTGATCTGGAAATCACTAGGTCCAATCTTGATTGGGAGCTCAACTTCACCAATCACAGTTTTCCTTGACCCATCAAAAGCCTTGACTACCACTCCACTCTGCCTCATGGGAGGCCCCTGGTAAGAAAGTTTCGGCAGAGTGGATTTTGGCAACACATTTAGCGATGACCCTGTGTCTACCAACACATTAGACAAGCCATCATCCTTTCAGTTCATGGAAATGTGTAGAGCCAAATTATGGTCTTTTCCCTCCTCGGGAAGATCAGCATCGCAAAAGCTCAAATTGTTACAAGCAGTTATGTTTGCAACAATGCTATCAAACTGTTCAATTGTGACATCGTAATCCACGTATGCCACGTCCAACACCCTCTGCAAAGCTCCACGGTGTGGCTCAGAATCCATCAGCAAAGATAAGACAAATATCTTTGATGGAGTTTGAAGCAGCTGATCAACAACATTATATTCGCTCTTCTTGATGAGCCTTAGCATCTCATCACAGTCCTCTTTCAGAATGCCATCCTGGACAACAGGGACAGGAGCTTTAGTAGATTTATCAACAACAAGTTCCGGATTCGGAGAAGAAGAAGTCCCCACAGGACGGGCAGAATTATTAACATCAGTTCTTCTCATGTCATCTTGGGGTTTCGGCGGTGCCGAGAAAACACGACCACTGCGGGTCACACCACTGACATCTGATATACTCACAATAGAAGTGGAGGGTAACGACACCTCCTTCCCATCTTCTAACGCAACTGCATTATACCAGTAGGGAACAGCTTTGTCTGAAGAGTATGGGACATGGCCTGCTGGCTTGATTATCAGAGATGGAGAAACCTTCTTATTGCTGCCATCATATCTGACAACAATAGGCTCCGGTATTCTGAAAACAGGGGATATAACATTCATTTCATCCTCATCACGATTCTGAAGTATCTCGATCACACCCTGATCCAGCATCTCTTGGATGTCCTTCCTGACTTGGCGACATCCTCTCTCGTTGACAGTGCACACCTGGAACCTGTCATGGTCATGCTCATAATGATTGTATCCACATAACAATCTATGTATCTCGACCAACGATTGCCTGATATGACTGACATACATGACTTTATATTTGCCAGGGCAACCCTGGACCATTTTCACAACAGCTTTCCCATGCTCGAGCAATGGGTTCTTCTTTACATTCGGACCTACGTCCTCGAAAAACAAAATCCCACTTCTCACAAGGTCTTGCACCTTGGTCTTCAGGGGATAGCAGTTCTCCACGTCATGTCCATGAGCACCGGAATGATAAACACATTTTAACTCAGGCTTGTACCACCACTGAGGGTTGGTCGGTACAACAGGTGGGTCACGTGGAGTGATCAGCTTTCTGTCTATCAATGAAGGATAGAGTTCAACATAGGTCATTGGAATTGGATCAAAAGTGACCCTCTTCTTATCGTAGCTGGTGCTGGTATTGTTGTTGTTTCGAGGCTGGTAGGACCGCTGTTGTGGACGATGATGTTGTTGTTGTTGATATTGTTGTTGTTGTTGTGGTTGATAATGTTGAGCTTCCCTGAAGGCAGGTGCTATATGAGCCACCTGGTGCTGGTTACTGGCAGGGCGAACAATCTTCCTCTTCACATAGGGTCTTCATTTAATATGGAAAGACACGGCATGTGCCTCTCCCTCATTCTTCTTTGCAAAGCCCCCATAACTCTTTACATAAGAGCCTTCGTCTCTGGTCAGATGTCCTTCCCGGACTCCTTCCTCTATCCTCATCCCCATGTTCACCATTTCGCTGAAGTCCGAGGGAGCACTAGCAATCATCCTCTCGTAATGAAATGAACTCAAGGTCTTCAGAAAGATCTTGGTCATTTCCTTCTCCTCGAGGGGTGGCACAATCTGTGCGGCCAACTCACGTCACCTCTGGGCGTACTCCTTAAAAGTCTCCTTCTCTTTCTGGGACATATCCCTCAGTTGGTCCCTATCAGGAGCCATGTCAATATTATATTTGTATTGCTTGACGAAAGCTTTGCCAAGATCGTTGAAGGAGCGGATGTTCGCACTATCCAGACCCATATACCATCTGAGTGCGGCACCGGACAGGCTGTCCTGGAAATAGTGGATGAGGAGTTGATCATTCTCTGTCTGAGTCGACATCTTGCGTGCGTACATCACAAGATGGTTGAGAGGACAAGTGTTTCCCTTATATTTTTCAAAGTCAGGAACTTTGAACTTGATAGGGATCTTGACGTTGGGCACAAGGCACAACTCAGCAACAGATTTACCGAAGAGGTATTTCCCTCTTAGAGTCTTCAGTTCCTTGCGCAGCTCAAGGAATTGGTCATTCATAGCGTCCATTTTCTCATAAACATCTGGGCCCTCATATGGCTCAGAGTGATAAATGGTGTCTTCGACTCTCGGTAACATGTGCACAACGGGAGGTGGCACAGCAAGGACCGGGCTAGATGCCGTCAGAGAAGCAAAGGTTGGAGCAATACCCTCAGGCATGAAATTTACGGGCATCCCCCAGGGAAGCCCGGATGGCATAGTTGGCAGAGCGAAATGAGCCGTGGCGGCAGGCACAGTAGAGGAAGCTACCTCTGAGATGATTGTCCTCACAGGAGGAGTTATAGGTGTTGGAGAAGACTAGCTCTGAGCAGCCAACACTGACTCCATCATGGCCGTCAGCCTAGCTACTTCCTCCTTCAACTCTCTGTTCTCTTGTTCAAGATGATCCTTCAGCTTTGGTAGATTTGCTCTGGTGTTATACTGATGCGTCAGCTTGTCTTCAAAATAAATGAAGAACACAGAGTTAGACCACTGATCAAGAAGCTCTGAACAAAACCTGCTTATGCATATGATGCATACAATGTTTGTGCATATGATTTATTTTTAATCAGAGGAACTTTTAGAGATCTATTTGCAAATGTTTGGAAATATTACTCTTTTTAGACATATAATGGAATATTCATATCAATAATATTTAGAAATATTTTACACCAAAGAAGTAGTACAGTTTTGGTAACCAAATACAATACAAGAGAGAAGGAAAATGAACATCCTATGGAATCCTAGAAACAATCGTCCAAATCTTTCGAGACCGGAAGATAAGCTGCACAAAGCCTCTTCACCTCTCTCTCGTAGGCTGCCTCCATATCTGCCTTCTCCTTGGCAAGTCGATCATACTTCCTCTTCCAAAACCTGGATGACTGAGGAAGAAGAGAAGTAACCACATCATCAGGCTCGTCGATAACTTGATGCTCCAGAAATTCTATCACAACATCTTTATCTCTGAGTTGCCGAAGTAGCTCCTCTCGCTCACGGACCCAAGCACGCGAACAATCTTCATCTCTCAACTTCTCTACTCCTTGGTTAGGGAGGGTTGAAGGCTCAACCATAACCATAGGGGTGGGTCTCGGATAGTCGTAGGGCATGCGGTACTCAAAATCTCTCTTCCTTACCCACGAGGTGTAGGGTTCCAAAGCTATACAATTCTTTGGACCAAGCTCTTTCCCTCCCTTCCTATGAATCTTGCGCCAAGCGCGGACCATCTTGTCCTTCAAGTTTTGGGGATCTTTACCCTGTTGAAAGAACACACCTTCCAACAGAATGTTGTTAGGTTTATCCTTTAAGGGGAACCCAAGCTGACGGCGAGCCAAAATCGGGTTGTAGTTAATTCCACCACATGTACCAAGAAGAGGCACATTGGAGAATTCACCACAAGAGTCAATAATCTGGACACCATCATACACACGGTTATACCAAAAGATATCATCATTAGTGAGAGACATAAGTCTCGTGGACCACCGTAGACATCCTGTGTTCTCCTTGAAGGCGAGCGGGTGAGGCAAGTGCGAAATAAACCACTTGTACAATAAAGGCAAACATCACACAATGGTACTGCCACCCTTTGCATTCCTCATATGCAAAGAGAAATAAGTGTCACCCAACAGAGTCGGAACAAGATTAAGAGTAGAGAAAATCCTAATGGCATTCACATCCACAAAATTGTCGATGTTGGGGAATAACACTAGCCCATAGATGAGAAGCACGAATATGGCTTCAAAGGCATCCTTACTCATGTCCTTCCCAAACAGAGTAGCTTGGGCAATGAGAAAATCAGATGGGAGACCTTGAATTCCACCTTTGGTAGTCATATGAGCACCAATATCAGATACATCTATGTGCAACAGATCAACAATCTCTTGGGAAGAAGGAACTCTCTCCAAGCCACTGAACGACAACTGATCTAAGATAGGTATACCTACAAGATAGGCATACTCCTCAAGCGTAGGCAAAAGCTGGAAATCCGGAAAAGTGAAGCAACGGTATAGAGGATCATAGAATTGCACCAACACACTCATCAGACCTTCATCCACCTGAGTAGAAAGAATAGACAGAAGCTTCCCATGGCGAGCTTTGAACTCCAAGGGGTCTAATACATAGGATGTCAAACTCCTTAACTCTTTCAAGTCGGGTTGTCTGAAACTGTACTTCTTCGTATTCCTTCTTTGCTTATCCATGTCTGAAAATTTGCAAATAGACCTCTTAAGTTCCTTGAAAATTTTCTCATTGTTGATGATATGGATGCAAATGAATGCATGAATGCATGGATGCAACAATCACACTCAAGGATCAAGCAAGTCACACCATACAAAGGTCACGGGATGGCTCAAGTCATCCTTAATATCAATCATCCATTTTGGTGGATTGTGGTTTACACCTTATCAACACCCAAGTTCCATTGATATTAAGGATATACGAGAACGGATCAACCGCGAATCAAGGTTTTGTTGTAAGTCACGAGCATGGAGTCTCGGTTAAGAACCACCCAAAGGGAGTGTACTATGGTTAAACCTGACAATCATGTTCTAAAAGAGGTTCCCATAGTCATTACCTCATCTTTCGGATATTATCGGATAAACGACTACCCGTGTTCCAAAAATATTCTCAAGAGAGACTCTTATGAGTGTAGTATCGCGTAACAATCACATCAAATCTTACACTTGAACTACCTTCGCACTACGTCCTAAAATAGGCCAAGATGGGCTAGGTGATCTAAGGTCCTTGGCTTCTAAGATTTATATTGGAAAGAGTAATGCCTAACCACGACTACTCGTGTGACATTATTGATCCCAACAAGACCTCCACCAAGTGAATGGGCTTGCAAGTCAACTTGCTAAGGAATAACTCCACACAAGTCAACAAGACTATGCCATTCTCTTATCATAAGTGCACTCGAGTTCGGGTATAGAGCTCATCTCACAAGAGACCATCAAGCACACAAGCAATTGATATATCAAGCAATTCATACATTACAAACAATACAGTCATCCCAAATTTGCATAAAAATACGTCACAAATATAAACATACAATACAACAAGGCAAAAAGTAGGCTAAACCCACTAGGAAGTCCTCAGTTGTTATTCCCCAGCAGAGTCGCCACTTTTCTGTAGCGGGGTATTCGTTACCTTTAGATTTATTGACTAAATCAAAAGTAAATCATACAATTCGAGTCGCCACCGCACTTCTATTTATCCAAAGGAAAGGTTAGAAAGCGAACAAAAACCGAGAAGTTTTATCAAATCAAAAACTACTAAAAATGTCAGAGATCTGGGTAAGGGGGTTGGTTATGCAATGGGAAAGTTTTAAGCACCCAAAACATCCTTAATACTCTAAGGGATCCCTTTTTGCAAATTTGTATGGTAGGTTGGTATTTGTAAGAAGATTTGTGCAAACAAGATTGGGGAGATGAGAAAAGAATATACATATTATTTACAATTTATTGTTTGAATGGATAAACCCATTGCCTACGTACCATCACAAAAGGTAGGATCAAAACCTCGTAGTTCGGGGTAAAAATCTCAAAATATGGGTGAATTGATTTGTCAAAAGCCTTAAGGTCTTTTGTTATCAAAGGGAGAAAACTCAACCTAAACCAATAATCCACCATGTGAGGAGAGCTTCAACATACTAGTGAGGGATCCACCCTATAATAAGTATGGAAGACTTATAGCCCAATCACTAAGGATAAGGTGAGGTTTACATCAACCACTATGATAACTCAAACCTATGGCTAATGTTTATGAAAAAGGTTTTAACAAAGGTGGCCATTGGAACCACAAAAATAATTTGAAGTGAGTTGTATTTACAAATTAGAAGTATTCACAAAATGAAGTCAAAGTTGACTTAAGATTCAATTCAAAATAAGTATTAATTAAAAGAGTTTGAAAAATCAAAGGCATATGACCTAGGTTTCTAGTTTTGAAAACAATGTCAATGTTTGCATAAAAATGAGTTTGGCTTGGGTTAGAGTGGGGAGAAGAAGAGAAAGGCTAGTCCTAAACATGCAAAGATGAGAGAAGAGATAAAACCCTTGGAGTTCCTTTCTTGAGATCATAAATATGATTCAAGATGCTCCTTTCCTTTAGACTTAGCAAGCAACAAGCAATCAAAACAATTAAACATTCAAGCTCCTAGGATCTCCATTTGGCTTGTCTTTCTCTTAACTTGGTCATTCATGACAATGGTCCTTCTTACTATCTCAAGTTTGGAATCCCTACCACACAAGAATAAACAATCAAAAAGTTCACAATGCAATAAGAGGAATGGACAAAGAAAGAGTTTTGGATTAGGGGTCCTTTCAAGTCAACTTTCAAGATTTAGCATTCTAAAGGCATGAGGCCTAGTTGCTCTTCAACAAGTTTAGCATTCTAAAGGCATGAGGCCTAGTTGCTCTTGAAACTCCATTAAGCATAGGTAAAGTCCTAATTCTAAGTCCTTTCTCCTTTTTTCATTGGGTTCACACAAACAATCACAAAACAAACACAAAGCAACAATATATTTATATACAATAGTAAGCTCAAATGAGCAAAAGGAAAATGGCATAAACATAAACATGAGCTCAAATGAGAAAAGGAAAAAGACAATATGAATAAATGAGCAAGAAATTAAATTGCATTAAAGTAAATTGCAAGAATTAAATGCTTGAATTAAAAGTTAGTAATTAGTAGTTAGTGTTAGTGTGCCATAAGGCAATTTAGCGCTATGTTAAGCAATCGTAAGTGGACTAATGTAGTAGTCACACCTATCTGAGGCCGGTCAATAAAACTATAGGCAAATAAACACAAGTTAGAGATCATGACTAGTAAGCCAAGCTCCTACAACTTGCCATGCCAAAAGAAAAGAAGGAAAAGCCTTGTATGGATTTTAGGTTTTTTGCTTAACCAAGAAGCAACCTATCTTGGACACAAAGCAATTCACTTGATTTTTGATCAAGTTGAATTTGATTTGGATCAAAGAAGGTTAAGCCTCTCATATGTCAAGGCTAACCACAAATCATTAACTCATTGGTCCAAAGAAAAAGAAAAAGATGAGAGATGAAGATGGAATGTACAAAATGAAAATTCAAATGACATAACCAAAACACAATGATCAAGTGTGAATGAAATCAACATCAATCAATGGTAAACCGAAATGAAATGAAGATTAGAAGTCAAGAAAGGTCAAACATATTTTTTGGTATTTTTGGAATTAAAATAAGACATAAAATAAAATGAACAAAATATGGTCAAACTTCAAATTCAATTCAAATCAACTTGGATAAGTCCAATTGAATCATCATAAGTCTAACATGGTCAAACAAGGTTTCACTAATTTTCTCAACATTTTTTTAAAACAGAAACTATTTTAAAATCAATTAAAAATATTAAAATATAACACAAATGGATTAAAATCTTAAATAAATCTCAAACCAATTAAGAAATTGATGAGAATATTTTCATAGACTTATCATGATGCAAAGATGTTAAGAAAATATTTTTGGAATTTTTGGATATCAAAAAGTAATTAAAATGAATTAAAAACTATTAAACACAAAATAATTCACAAAAAATATTAAATGGAATCACAAAAATAATTAAAAATCAGATTATGAAACTAGATTTTAAAAGAATTTTTTTGCAATTGGTCTCATATTTTTGTGATTCCAAATAAAAGAGTTATGAATTTTTGAAAATAAATGGAATAAAAGAAAATAAAACAGAAATTAGAAAAATAGAAAAATCAGGAAGCGCACGATCCATCTCGTTAATTGACGTGGATAACATCAACGGATCAGAGGCGCGCGCGCATCATGTACATGAGTCAAGCGCGAAACATAATGGATTTAAAAAATTCAAATATAATAGAGGCTGAGATTAGATCATAGGAGTCAGATCCAAGGGCTAAGGGAGTTCCACGTGGGGACAGTGGTGGAAACCACCGTCTTCTCCGATGAGCAAACAGAAACCGGCCACCAGTTGCAGGTTTTGCAACCTCAACCAAACTACATGTGCCTTATACCAAATTAAAGTTGGGGTGATGTACATCACCCCTGTAACCTTGGATTTCTCTCAAGATCTCTATGGAAGGAGAAATCTGAGATGGAAAATCCAGGTGTTCAATCTGAAATGCAACAATTCATGAAATTAAAGCCACCATTGGTTTGCCTCTCATACGAGGACATCAGAGAACCAAACAAACACGAGCAAATCACATCATATAGGGAGATTCAGATCAAAACAGTTGAGATGTAAACCTTTGAAGTGCAGCTTTGATGAGCACGATCCAACCAAACTCTTGCTTGCAGCTTGTTCTTGAGGTATGGTATGAGTGCAAGGCTAAGGAATAAGTGTTGAAGATCAACTGATTTTGTTGAAATTCAAACTTGAAAAGAGAAATGAAAATTCAAAATTCCTTTGATATGGTTGGGTTTCAATTTCTACAGAGCTTCAGGTTGATTCCAGGATGAGAAATGAATGAAGCAAGGTGTTTATTTATAGTTGCAGCTGCAAGCAAAGTGTGACAAACTCGTGTGCATGAAGCTTTGGGTCCTCCATGCATGGGCCTGTACAGGCGCATGTGAGGCCCAAAAGCTGATGGTTTTGCAAGCTGATAGCATAATGAAATGATTTGGACGTGTGGTTTTCATTGCAATTGCTTGTGCATGAAGTTTCATCATGAATTCCATAATTGATCACAAATGTTCCCCTCTTTGAAAGTCACTCTTAGAAAATCCAAACATAGGCATGTGAGTAATTGTTGGAAAGGTCTTGACATAAGGAACAAAAGTTATTTTGGACAAAAATCCAATTGGAGTTTGGAAAATTGTGAAACCTGGCCATGAAGTTTGATGTACAAAACATGTCTTTGAAAAATTTGCCAAAAGTGACCAACTTCAAGCCCTTCTGTTTCAATGATGCGAGCCTCAAATGGAAAAACCTCCAACAACAAAGTTGTAGATATTTTCAAGATGATAAATTTAGAATTAAATATGGCATCATTTAGATTTTTGATGAGAACGTTATGGGCACTTGAAGTTGGACCTTTTCAAGATTCAATGGCTTTGGTCCAAATTGACCTATAATGTTTTGTATTATCACATGTGTTTATTTTAGGATTATGAAATTTTGTCCAACATAACATTTTAAGTAGACATCTTAATCATTTCAATTAAATTGGTCTCAACTTAAAATCATAAACAATGAAGGATTTAGGTCCTTGGGAAGTTGACCCAAAATTAGGGTTTCAGTCAAAATGACCTATAATGTTTTGAAATGAATGATGACCTTACAAGTTTCAAATGGATTTTTGATAAACATGAAAGTTGTTCATATGGTTCTCAAGAACAGTTTTTCTCGTGGGGTCATCTCCATTTGACAAACACATCAAAAGTTAGGTCTCAGTGGATTTCAATTTAGTCAAATGACTTGACTGGTCAACTTCTCAAGTCCAAACTTAAAATCTTGATGAATGAATGATTGAGGATACTCACATAGGCTCATATATGCATAAAATGATGAATGAAAGAACTTCCCTTTATTGAATTTGATCATAGGTTGAGGTTGCTTCATGAGCAAGGCACAGTCAATGCACAGTTGAATTCTTGGGAAACAATCCTCAAGCCCTTTGGTTTATCTTGATCAAATTGGCATATTGAGATACTTGGGAGACATATATGATGATTGAGATCTTTGGGAACCATTGTCATGCTTTCTTTAATCTTCATCTAGCCACTTCATTGAGCATAGGGGCCTCATAGGAGCAAGGGATCTCATGATTGCTTAAGCTTCAAAACAAAAGAGGTTAGTGACATATTTTTATGCTTTTGGTTAGTAAACAAAATAATAAAAGCAATGATATACAATTCAAGCATGTTTGGTGGTCTCAAATCAACTCACACAAGTCTCAACCCAAGGGTTAAAGAGCCACACATGCTATGATCCTTGAGGCAATGCAATGAGCAAATGATATGATGCCATGAGGGATCTTAGGGTCAAAATTAGGGTCTTACACATGCAAGGAACTAGACGTATAATCTTGATGCTCCACCCTTTACCGGTCCTTTGCCACCTAACGTTCCTATGGACGATGAGCAAGGGACCAACGATGAGTATGACCGGCGCGACCAGTCACCTGCTCATGATATTCCTACTGCTTCACCTGTACACACTGCACCTTCTTCCTCTAACCATTTTGTAGGTACCACTCCCGGTTTTTACATCACTGAGGAGATGTGGCGCGAGCACCTGGCTCGTGAGGAAAGGCGTGACGCCCTCCTGAATACCATAAACCAACAATTGACAGATAATATGAGTTTTATGGTAGCTTCCCAGCAGCGTAGTGAGCAAGCACATCATACTATCACTGAGTCCTTACTTGCGATCACTAATGAGCAGCATCGCCAGCGACAGGCTAATGAGCGTCACTTCGCTCTTATCGAGGCCACCCAAGGATCTCTCTTAGGTTGCTCTCAGCAGCTGCGGGAAGGACTTAGTACTCGTAGCAGACGTCGTCGACCCAAGCATCCTGACCAGGGTGGTGACGGTGACGGTACCAGTGATCACCCATAGTCCTCTCACTCTCTCTTCCAGGTTACTCCTACCCTATCTCATATCGAAACATTGAGGACAATATTCGGTTTAAGTGTGGGAGGATATGTTTATCGCTCTTTATCGCTTTCCTTTATTTTTATTGCTTTTTATTATTTTCCTTTATTTTTAGTATGTTTTATGTGTTTTAGTTATTTGTTTTTCCTTTCAATAAAATAACATGTGTCTGACGAGTCATATGTGTAGTGTATCCGTATTTCTCCCATTTCTTTAACCTTACCAAAAAAAATTGAGCAAAGAAAGCAGTGCATCTTGAATATTCAGGCTATAAGACAGGTTTATAACGGGATGTAAAAGACTTGGGAAAACTTTTTCTAAAAATCGGGATTGTCTTAACACCGTAGGCTTCATGATTATAAGAGTCGATCCCGATACCCCATATGATATGGCCCCAAATTTTTGTTCCAAATAAGTCCTTAAGTAGTTTATCCTTGCAGTCATCTCCGGCTTAAGCGTGCTCTACGTAGGGGACCGATGAAAATAAGTGAATGATCATAAAAATTCCTGCTTTGTTCTCAAATCGTATGAAAATCCGGGCTAGGTGACTCTCACACGGTCATTTAACCCAACAAAATAAAGACATATGCGGAACATGCAGAAGAAAAATAAAAAATAATAAGCCTATTTGTTAGTTGGTTCAGAGGTATCTGGTGCTGAACTTGGTAGGGTGGATTACGATCCAATCCCCCACAACTGCAAATTGGGTTAAATAAAGGGGTTACACCAACTTATGTACCAGAGCCCTGTAACAACCCAATTTTAGTAATTATTTCTTATATTATTATTATTATATTTTATTTTATTTATTTGGAGTGGTAATTAATTAATTGGTTGTTAGGTAGTATAATAATCGATTATATTAATTAATTTGGTGTGTTAATTAATTATTTAGTTGATATGAGATATAATGAATAATTGAATTAATTAACTTGGTGTGCATATTGAGTTGGTTTAATTTATTTGAATTAATTAGAGATATTTAAATATTAGGTCTTATTGGGCCTATTAATTAAATTAGAAGTATCATTCCTTAAGCCCAAATAGAATACTAATATAAATAGTAAGAGGTGAGGAGAGAGAGAATTATGATTCATTTGATCATTTGAAGGCAATAGAGAAAAGGAGAGGAAAAGTAAAGAGAAGAGCTAGGGTTTCCAGAAAATTGAAGAGGTAAGGGGGGAATCCTTATTATTATGGGTTAGCATGATTGGGTCAATGGGTAGAAGTATGTTTAGGTTAAAATCCCTAATTTTGTATGGTTTTGGAATTGTTAGGTTTTGATGAGTATTCTTGATTGTGGTGATTTAATTGTGTTAAAACTGAAAATTTACGTTATATACTTAGGGTATTGTATGAATTATAATTTTCTGAACGTTTGGTTTTTTATGGAATCGAAATCGGAGGTCCGAAAGTCCTCCAACGATGAAAAACGCAAAAAAAAAATCTGATTCTGTTTTACAGTAATCGATTACTCACCGAGCGTTAACCGGTTACTTGCTTAAAAATCTGTTAATTCTGTTTTACAGTAACCGGTTACTCACCGAGCGTTAACCGGTTACCACTGTTGAAATCTGCCAGGAAGTGTATTCTGTTTTGCGTTAACCGATCAACCATATGCGTTAACCGGTTAACGCTGTTTGAAAAGTGAAAAATTGAGATTTTAAATGCTATATTTGTTTTGGAATGAAATCTAATTGTGTGTATTTGATAATTAGTTTATATATGTGAATAGTGGATTGTGATGAATGTGTATATGTACTATTGGTGGATAACTCATAGAGTTGAATTATGGTTATATGTGGAATGATTAAGATGGTAGAGATGATCTTAATTGCATATTATGTGAATGGTGTATTTGTTATGAATGTGTATGTGTATCATTGGTGGATAATTCATAGAGTTGAATTATGATGATACGTGGAATGTTAAGATGGTAGAGATGATCTTAATTGCATATGTATTGGTATTTGTACATTCATTCATGGCATGGTCGACTTCATAGTGGAAGCGGTGAAACTGTGGGTTCACATAGACGTTGATCCTTAATTGGAAATAGGCGTAGCATACGTTGATCCTTAATTGGAAATAGGCGTAGTAGTGGCTTGGATTCTAGATATTGAATCGGAAAGCGGTGGAATGTTGGGTCCATATAGACGTTGATCCTTAATTGGAAATAGGTGTAGTGGCTTTGATCTTGTCCGGATCGGAAACGTGGCTTGGATTCCAGATATTGAATCAGAAAGCGGTGAAACGTTGGGTTCACATTGTGGTACCGCATGCATAGAGTCACATGTCTTGCATTGAGTCACATTAGAGTTATGTGATAATTGAGTGTATGCATTGTTGTGATTGTGATGTGTGTATGAGATATGGTAATTGAATTTGGTGATGTTTGAGTACATAACTTGGTAAAATATGTGATTATATGATAATTGTGGTTATGTGTATTTTTGGGAATATAGTATTGGATTTTAATATAGTACTCCTTGAGTTTGATGGATGTTTCAAACATGTGAAATAAATGTTGATTAATATTATTTACATGGTTATATGAAGTGTGATGAATTCCTTTAATTGTTGATTTAATCATTGTGCTTTATTATACTTCTTCATAATGATTTGAATTCTCACCCTTCTGTTGGAATGATGCTTTACACGGCATCGTGCAGATACTCCGGTGTAGTATTGTTGAAGTAAGTGGACGGTAGCTCACTCGAGATTAGCTGGAGAATCTCGGTGATTTGTTTTAGAGACTAGGTAATGAGTCAATGCTCTGGTCATGTAACACGGGGTAGATTAGTAGTATTGAACTCATATCCGATTTGGATATATTTTATGGTATTACTTGTGAACATGTTTAATTGAAGAGATTATTGAGAGATGATCATGGTATGGGACATGGATCATTTTATGAAATGCATGGATATTCGTTATTGTCCGCTGCGAACGCATATGCTTGAATATTCATGATAAGTGAGATGTGTTATTTTAAATGACCAGGTGTATTGTATATTGATGATGAATGATGTTAGTTTTTGAAAGCTTTTAGTTTTTGAAAACATCGATGTGACGTTCTTTTGTTTATATGCGTGCTTATTTACTCTGATTATATGCTAAGTATTTTGGGATAGAAAAAGGGGTGTTACATTAGTGGTATCAGAGCAGGTCGGTCCGTCCGACCAGGTTATTTAATTAGGTTTATTCCCTAGTATGCGACATGTGTGTGAGAACACTGTCGATGCTTGTTTTATTTTCCATTGGCAGGTTGGGAATGAAATAAGTGGGGGAGAAGCGTCTGCTTATCTTGAATGTTCTAATTGTATCGAGCTTGGATATTATGTTGTTGCATGCAAGAGTGCAGTGTTGGCTAGTTAACCTGTTTTGAGAAGAAGGTTATTTTTCCTGAGGTTGGTGCGAAGGAAGATTGGTTTGTGTCTGCTAAGCAAGTTGATGAATCGGTGCAAGATGGTGCCGAGTTGTTTATGTTGTTGGCAACTTTGGATATTCGTGAGAAGAGGACGATTAAAGAATTGCCAATAGTTTGCGAGTTTACGGAGGTATTTCCGGAAGATATAAGTGATTTACCGCCAGAACGTGAGGTTGAGTTTTTGATTGATTTAGTTCTTGGAACTAGTCCTGTATCGATGGCTCCCTATAGGATGTCTGCTTCTGAGTTGAAAGAGTTGAAGAGTCAACTTGAAGACTTGCTCGAGAAGAAGTTTATTCGTCCTAGTGTGTCGCCGTGGGGTGCACCTGTTCTGTTGGTCAAGAAGAAAGAAGGTTCTATGAGATTGTGTGTTGACTATAGACAACTGAATAAAGTGACGATTAAGAACAAGTATCCACTTCCGAGGATTGACGATCTGATGGATCAGCTGGTTGGAGCTTGTGTGTTTAGCAAAATTGATTTGAGGTCTGGGTATCATCAGATTCGTGTAAAGGCTGAGGATATTCAAAAGACTGCTTTTCAGACAAGGTACGAGTACTCCGTGATGCCTTTTGGTGTGACTAATGCACCTGGTGTATTTATGGAGTATATGAATAGAATTTTTCATGACTATCTGGATAAGTTTTTTATGGTGTTCATCGATGATATATTGATTTATTCCAAGAGTAAAGAGGATCGTGCCGAGCACTTGAAGGTTGTGTTATCGGTGTTGAAAGAGAGGAAGTTGTTTGCTAAACTCTCCAAATGTGAATTTTGGTTGAGTGAAGTAAGTTTTCTTGGACATGTGATTTCGAGTGGTGGTATTTCTGTGGATCCTACGAAGATTGAAGTTGTATCTCAGTGGGAAGCTCCTAAGTCTGTTGCTGAGATTCGAAGTTTCCTTGGTTTGGCTAGTTATTATAGGAAGTTCATTGAGGGATTTTCTAAGTTGTCGTTACCATTGACGCTGTTGACTAGGAAAGGTCAAGCTTTCATTTGGACTTCGCAGTGTGAAGCGAATTTTCAAGAGCTTAAGAGAAGATTGACTATGGCTCCTATTTGGATTTTACCGGATCCGTTAGAAACTTTCATGGTGTATTGTGATGCTTCTTTGTTGGGTTTGGGAGGTGTTTTGATGCAAAAAGGGCAAGTGGTAGCTTATGCTTTAAGGCAACTTAAATTTCATGAGAGGAATTATCCGACGCATGATTTAGAGTTAGCCGCCGTTGTGTTTGTGTTGAAGCTTTGGAGACATTATTTGTTTGGATCGAGGTTTGATGTGTTTAGTGATCACAAGAGTTTGAAGTACTTGTTCGATCAGAAAGAATTGAACATGAGGCAAAGGAGATGGTTGGAATTCTTGAAAGATTATGATTTTGGTTTGAATTATCATCCTGGAAAGGCGAATGTTGTAGTCGATGCATTGAGTAGGAAGTCATTGCACATGTCTATGTTGATGATTCGAGAGTTTGAGTTGTTGGAGCAATTTAGAGATTTGAGTTTGGTTTGTGAAGCGACATCTTCGTGTGTTATGCTTGGTATGTTGAAGCTTACGTGTGGCATTCTTGACGAGATTAGAGAAGGTCAGAAGTCAGATTTGAAATTAGTCGATGTTACGACATTGATTAATCAAGGCAAAGGTGGTGACTTTCGGATTGATGAGAATGGTATCATGAGGTGTCGTGATCGAGTTTGTGTTCCGGATGTTGCGGATTTGAGAAAGAGGATTCTCGAGGAAGGGCATAGAAGTGGTCTGAGTATTATTGGTGCTACTGAAATGTATCAAGACTTGAGAAAGATGTTTTAGTGGCAAGGTATGAAAAAGGATATAGCGGAATTTGTGTATTCATGTTTGACTTGTCAAAAGTCAAAGATTGAACATCAAAAGCCGTCTGGTTTGATGCAACCGTTATCTATTCCCGAGTGGAAGTGGGATAGTGTCCCTATGGATTTTGTTTCGGGTTTGCCGAGGACATCGAGTAATTGTGAGGCGATTTGGGTCGTTGTGGATAGGTTGACGAAATGTGCTCATTTTATTCCGATGAGGATGGATTATTCGATAGAGAGACTTGCTAAGTTGTACATCGAAAGGATTGTGTGTTTGCATGGTATTTCATCGAGCATTGTTTCGGATAGAGATTCGAGGTTCACTTCGAGATTTTGGGAAGGTTTGCAAAGTGCTTTGGGTACGAAGTTGCGTTTGAGTTCGGCGTATCATCCGCAAACTGATGGTCAAACGGAGAGGACTATTCAGTCACTTGAGGATCTTTTGAGGTCTCGTGTTTTGGAACAAGGAGGAAATTGGGATAGTTTCTTGCTTTTGATCGAGTTTATGTATAACAACAGTTTCCATTCGAGTATTGGAATGGCACCTTTTGAGGCTCTTTATAGCAGAAGGTGTAGAACTCCTTGTGTTGGTACGAATCGGGAGAGAGTGTTGTGGTTGGACCCGAGTTGATTCAAGAGACTACGGATAAGATTAAGATGATTCAAGAGAAGATGAAGGCTTCTCAGAGTCGTCAAAAGAGTTATCATGATAAGAGGAGGAAGGCTCTTGAGTTTGAGAAAGGTGAGCATGTGTTCCTTCGAGTTACGCCAATAACGGGTGTTGGTAGAGCTTTGAAGTCGCATAAGTTGACGCCGCGTTTCATTGGTCCTTATCAGATTTCCGAGAGGGTAGGTGAAGTGGCATATCGGATTGCATTACCACCATCACTTTCTAATCTTTATGATGTGTTCCATGTGTCTCAATTGAGGAGGTGCATTGCGGATCCATCGCATGTTGTTCCATTAGATGATGTTCAAGTGCGGGATAATTTGACGGTTGATACATCACCTATGCGAATTGAAGATCGAGAAGTGAAGAGGCTTCGTGGTAAGGAGATTGCTTTGGTGAAAGTGACATAGGGCGGAGTCGCCAATGGCAATATTACTTGGGAACTCGAGGATAAGATGAAGGAATTGTATCCGGAGTTGTTCGTTTGAGGTATTTTCGAGGACGAAAATCTTTTAAGTGGGGGAGAGTTGTAACAACCCAATTTTAGTAATTATTTCTTATATTATTATTATTATATTTTATTTTATTTATTTGGAGTGGTAATTAATTAATTGGTTGTTAGGTAGTATAATAATCTATTATATTAATTAATTTGGTGTGTTAATTAATTATTTAGTTGATATGAGATATAATGAATAATTGAATTAATTAACTTGGTGTGCATATTGAGTTGGTTTAATTTATTTGAATTAATTAGAGATATTTAAATATTAGGTCTTATTGGGCCTATTAATTAAATTAGAAGTATCATTCCTTAAGCCCAAATAGAATACTAATATAAATAGTAAGAGGTGAAGAGAGTGAGAATTAGGATTCATTTGATCATTTGAAGGCAATAGAGAAAGAGGAGAGGAAAAGTAAAGAGAAGAGCTAGGGTTTCCAGAAAATTGAAGAGGTAAGGGGGGAATCCTTATTATTATGGGTTAGTATGATTGGGTAAATGGATAGAAGTATGTTTAGGTTAAAATCCCTAATTTTGTATGGTTTTGGAATTGTTAGGTTTTGATGAGTATTCTTGATTGTGGTGATTTAATTGTGTTAAAACTAAAAATTTACGTTATATACTTAGGGTATTGTATGAGTTATAATTTTCTGAACGTTTGGTTTTTTATGGAATCGAAATCGGAGGTCCGGAAGTCCTCCAACGATGAAAAACGTAAAAAAATTCTGATTCTATTTTACAAAAACCGGTTACTCACCGAGCGTTAACCGGTTACTTGCTTAAAAATTTGTTAATTCTGTTTTACAATAACCGGTTACTCACCGAGCGTTAACCGGTTACCACTGTTGAAATCTGCCAGGAAGTATATTCTGTTTTGCGTTAACCGATCAACCATATGCGTTAACCGGTTAACGCTGTTTGAAAAGTGAAAAATTGAGATTTTAAATGCTATATTTGTTTTGGAATGAAATCTAATTGTGTGTATTTGATAATTAGTTTATATATGTGAATAGTGGATTGTGATGATTGTGTATATGTACTATTGGTGGATAACTCATAGAGTTGAATTATGGTTATATGTGGAATGATTAAGATGGTAGAGATGATCTTAATTGCATATTATGTGAATGGTGTATTTGTTATGAATGTGTATGTGTATCATTGGTGGATAATTCATAGAGTTGAATTATGATGATACGTGGAATGTTAAGATGGTAGAGATGATCTTAATTGCATATGTATTGGTATTTGTACATTCATTCATGGCATGGTCGACTTCATAGTGGAAGCGGTGAAACTGTGGGTTCACATAGACGTTGATCCTTAATTGGAAATAGACGTAGCATACGTTGATCCTTAATTGGAAATAGGCGTAGTAGTGGCTTGGATTCTAGATATTGAATCGGAAAGCGGTGGAACGTTGGGTCCATATAGACGTTGATCCTTAATTGGAAATAGGCGTAGTGGCTTTGATCTTGTCCGGATCGGAAGCGTGGCTTGGATTCTAGATATTGAATCAGAAAGCGGTGAAACGTTGGGTTCACGTTGAGGTACCGCATGCATAGAATCATATGTCTTGCATTGAGTCACATTAAAGTTATGTGATAATTGAGTGTATGCATTGTTGTGATTGTGATGTGTGTATGAGATATAGTAATTGAATTTGGTGATGTTTGAGTACATAACTTGGTAAAATATGTGATTATATGATAATTGTGGTTATGTGTATTTTTGGGAATATAGTATTGGATTTTAATATTGTACTCCTTGAGTTTGATGGATGTTTGAAACATGTGAAATAAATGTTGATTAATATTATTTACATGGTTATATGAAGTGTGATGAATTCCTTTAATTTTTGATTTAATCATTGTGCTTTATTATACTTCTTCATAATGATTTGAATTCTCACCCTTCTGTTGGAATGATGTTTTACACGACATCGTGCGGATAATTCAGAGTAGTATTGCTGAAGTAAGTGGACGGTAGCTCACTCGAGATTAGCTGCAGAATCTCGGTGATTTGTTTTAGAGACTAGGTAATGAGTCAATGCTCTGGTCATGTAACACGGGGTAGATTGGTAGTATTGAACTCATATCCGATTTGGATACGTTTTATGGTATTACTTGTGAACATGTTTAATTGAAGAGATTATTGAGAGATGATCATGGTATGGGACATGGATCATTTTATGAAATGCATGGATATTCGTTATTTTCCGCTGCGAACGCATATGCTTGAATATTCATGATAAGTGAGATGTGTTATTTTAAATGACCAAGTGTATTGTATATTGATGATGAATGATGTTGGTTTTTGAAAGCTTTTATTTTTTTAAAACGTCGATGTGACGCCCTTTTGTTTATATGCGTGCTTATTTACTCTGATTATATGCTAAGTATTTTGGGGGTAGAAAAAGGGGTGTTACAAGCCCTATGCTTAGAAAAATGAAAAAAATAATAAGCCTATTTGTTGGTTGGTTCAGAGGTATTTGTTGTTGAACTTGGTAGGGTGGATTACGATCCAATCCCCCACAACTGCAAATTGGGTTAAATAAAGGGGTTACACCAACTTATGTACCAGAGCCCCATGCTTAAGATCATAATCACTAACCGGTCACTTTACTATGAGTATGTACGGATAACGAGCTTAATGTGATTGCACCTGAATGAAAAGGACTTTAAGAAAACGAAAAGAAGGCCTAGGTATGGTGGGTTAACGTGGATTGATTTGTATAGGAACGAAGCCTACGTGCGCATTTGCGGAAAGTGTCACTACAATATCCTTAGTTCAATTCGTTAGTACCTACCGATACATTCCTTGGATGAACTTATAAGTCTTTTTGCCTTGAATTAACTCTAGTTGATATTGTTTTTCTTGCATAAACTATAAAGAGTTTTGCTTGAGGACAAGCAAGGTTTAAGTGTGGGAGAATTTGATCACACTGAATCACACCGTGTTTTTGACTCTGATTTCACATGTTTATTAGGACTTTATTATCATTTTGTTTGTATTATGCTCTCTTTTATGTTGTTTTCAGATATTTACCTCTTTCGGGACCCTTTGAGAAGAAACGAAGCAAAAAGACCTAAAATTAGGGTTTTTCGGTGAATATTGTACACATGGCGTTGCACATGGTGGCCGTTATAGGAGAAGCCATGACTCATCAGCCCTCAACCAGGAGGTAACCGCCACGTTCCCATGATCTTTCCCATTTACACACATGGCGGGCGCCATGAAGGGATGGCGGGCGCCACCTTTGGAAATCATGTTCCCACTAAGGAGAAGTTGGATGACACCATGGTCTTTGCAAGCTGCTGAAATCCTCTATAAATAATTCGTTCCATTTCATTTTCAAATCATCCAACTTAGTTTACAACACTAAGCCTATATTTATCATTTGTAAAACTGGTAATCCTTCACATCGAGGGGTTATCGCACCTTAGTGAGATTGAGTTGGGTCACTTCGAGTTGCTGTCATTTTTATCTTCAGAGTCGGAGATTTATTTTTCTTGTACCAGATTTAAAGCCCTCCGTTTGTAGCAGGTTCTTATTTATCGCTTTTTTTTATTTACTTTCTGTCTACACTTTACTTTATTTACTTTTTGTCTACGCTTTATTTTTATTTACTTTACTCTATCTTTACGCCTCACATTCTAAAACAACTTTTTATCATGATCAATATCGTTGTGTTTGTTGGTATTACCATATCTGGCTAAATCTTTTAAAAGGTTAGAATGTAAGGATCACAGTTAAAGAGATGTTTCACATATTGAATCTGTAGAAATACTTTAAAGACTGTTTTGATTTTTAACTTGAGTTTTCTGAAACAAACTTGGTTAGTTTTAACTATTCAAGGAGTGCGAAAGCACCCTGGCTTAGTTAACTAAGAATTTTTATCACTTTAAGGAAAAATTATTTTTGAAACTGTTTTCGGACGCATTGATAGATTTAAAATAAGGAAATTCCTTGGGTAAAACTTTCCAAATCAAAATCATTTTTCAACTAAGTTTATGAGTCTTATTTCTTAAAAATAAGTTTACTACTTTAGCGTTCTGCGCACCTTTTATAAGTGACAATAAAAGGCCTTAACTTAAGGGTAAACTCGGTTCTGAATACGCGAAAGCGACAGTTCCTGTTAAATGGATTTTTTTCAAGAGTAGAAAATATTACCTTATAAGTAGTTCTATTTAGACAATCGAAACATCACTTAACTGACGTGATATACATTCAAACCTGTCTTTATCTGCACTGCATTTATTATTTACCGTTATTTTGCAACCCCAATATCTCTTTTATACCGCCTTAGATAAACATCGTAACGATAGTAATCGATAGATTGACGATTTGGTCTATGTGGGATCGATATTCTTTTATATTACTTTGACGCGATTTGTGCACTTGCGAATTCACAAGATCAGACGGCACGAGCTTGTCGTTGACGCCAAAGAGGGAGACGAAGAACATGGCTATAACATTGAATCAATTCTTCGGAACACCGACACGAGCCGGTAGCAAGTCGTCTTGGCCTCTATCTTCTTCCTCCTGTTTTGCACCCTCGTGATTTGTTTCTTTTGTGGGGTGTTGATTTGTTCCAGGAACTCTTTCCATTTCTTGCAGGTTGAGTTTTGAGGACTCTGCAGGTTGGGAATGATCCTGCCTAATGGGACTCTGCTGCAGAATTTGCAGAGTCGAATTTGCAGGTTTTAATTGGTTTGCGGCTACAGGTTGCATGGCTTTGAAGAAGTTGAAAGCAATTGGGAGAGTGAGAAATGAAGAAGTGAAGAGGATGAAGAAAGAGATGGAAGAAGAGGTGAAGGGAAGTGCTTGAAAGAAATTGGAAGAGTGAAGAATGAAGAAGTGAAGAGGATAAAGAAGCAACCCCCTGCATAATGAAGAGTGTTCTGTTATATAGAGGATAGGAAGTTGCAACCGAATCGGGCACACCAGGCACGGTTTGGGCAGGTAAAATTCGGTTAGCTTTCTGTTGAAGTTGTTAGTTATGTTATTTTCTGTTAGAAGATGTTCAGTGGTAGTTAGTTAGTTGAATAAGTTGGTTATGGTGCTGTTAAAATTGTGAAAATGATAGTTTGTTTGTCAGGGGGTTAGTTACAAAAACAGTTGGCGATTATGGAATTAGTTATGACAATTTAAACCCCGTTACTGTTTTAACCGATTTTGGTTAGAAGTGAGGGAGTTACAACTGGCATTCGGTTAGAGTGACGTTCGGTTGAATTTCGATTGGAAAATAGTGATGCAGTTATATTGTGAAAATATGATTCCATGTATGCTGCCTTGTAATGGTCTTATGTTGAATGACTTGCAGGATGAAGTAGTTTATGGAGGCCATAGAGGAAATATGCAGGGTTCATGTGCTTTACGATGGACTGTGGTGAATATCCTTCAAAAACTCGTTTTTCTACCGAACATGACCAGTTGCGGGGGAGTATCGAATCTACCAGTTAAAAAGAGTAAGTTGCACTGTTTTGTTATGTGTCTTCTGCCGTTAATGATGCTCAAAAGTTGGATTTAAGTGGCTTTCCAATTATGGTTATTAGTCCTGCACTGTTTGTGAATAAGTGGGCATTGGTTTTGTTACATGTTGTTAGAAATTTCTATTAAATGGATTTTTTAATTGGTTTAGTTACTTGGTTTGAGTTAGTTGAAGCTATGAGATTGGTTAGTTAGTGTTGGTTAGAAATTCCATTTAAACTCAAATGGAAATTCACTCAAAATTACCTTGAAATCCACAATTCTGTTAGAGGTCATGATGTGCATTACTTCTGTTTCTTTCTGTTAAAAACTGTTATTTACCAAATGAAATTCAAAGTAATATGTGAATGCAAATTATGGTGAAATTTCAATTATCCTGTTAAAAAGTTAATTTGTTGTGCCCTCTCTTTTCTCACTGTGGCGTCAAGACCCTGCAATATGCTATGAGCATGCTAATTGACTAATGTCGCTTCTATTAATTGCAGGATGCAATGCTGGGAGGATGTACTAGCCGAGCTGTCACGGTTATTTCGAAACTAATTTTCAGTTAATTAGTGAGGTGATTTATTGAATGAGGTTATGAAGAAATTATGTTAAATCTAAATTTTGCTGAGTTAGTGAACCAAGTCCTGTCATGTTAGCTTTGGTAAAAATGAAATAGTAGGATTGACATGAAATGTTAATTGATTTTGTTTGGATTTATTGACTCGATTCCTTGAACTGGCTTTTCTTGCAGAACCGCATTTCAAATTAATATTAACTTCCTAACAGGCTCGTGTTTGGTATACCGCGGAGGAAGCAGCTCACCTTTGAGCCCGGTTTGATAGACTGTACTGTACCAATTGCGCGAATGTGGTACAAAGATGAACCAACGGTTTAACAAACCTGGATGAGAAGACATCAACCGAGGGTTGGCAGATCCGGTTCCCGGTCAAATGAAGGTGATTCATCTACATGTCCATAGGACTTTGAATATAGCGAACCGAAGCTTCAAATTCCGGCTGTCTTGTTTTCCCTTTCATGTAGTAACTTATGGTATGTTATGGCTTTGCCCTGTGGTGAGTTTGTTGCAGGTTGTTGTCTTAGTGAAGGTAACATTCCGGCCTTACCGTCAAGATGCATCAAATGAATGGTTTTGGTGGTTTTGGGATTTATGTTATGATTTGGTTGTAAAGTGAAATTGCTCTGTTATGGTTAATTGCAACAGAATATTATGGTTAGCATGTGTTAATGATAGCAGTCAAGGGAATTAGTTGAAAAAACTTGTCTTGGTTAGGAGTTAGCTTTAATGGTTTCAAAGAGGGTAATATATTGTTGTTTATTCTGTTAGTGCAGAACGATGGTTACGTTGCAGGCTGGTGTAGCAGGGCAAATGACAGCAAGACCGTTGATAGCATGGCGGCAAGAAAGATGCTTGGAATTTTGGATGTTTGAAATTCGTGGAGCATTGGCGTATGCTAAGGACAAGTTTCAAGTGGATTTTTATTGTTGTACTTAGAATTCAAAGTGTTTTGCATTGTAAAGTGAGTGTTAGAAATGAATGTATGAATTTGTGTTAATGTATGGAAATGACGTTGTAATGAATATATTTAGAAATTGACTAATTGTAATGTAAGTTGGTGAAATTCAAATGACATGGTTTGATTTATGTTTAGAAATGTATGGAATTTGATTAGAAGTGGTGTATGAACATGATTTTTAGGAATGGTTCCAAAATGACCAAGGTCTATGAATGACTATGGAATGTAATATATTTGGAAATTGAATGGATTTGAAAGAGGAGTTTAATTGTCATGACTTGAATGGTTCACGTTATCGCAAGAGTGATGGTCTTAACATGATTTAAAATGAACATGAACAAGGTTTGATAAAATGACCATGTGGTCATGAACAAAGACGGAGATAACCTTGTTAAAATGGGTTCAAATGAACTTAGGCAATTGATGGACATTGAGAACAAAGGTCATGATAATTGAGGGATGATAGTATGGTATGTTTACTTTGGTCAACTGGTTGACCAAAAAGTCAACAGTTGACCAAAAGTCAACTGATGCAAAAAGATAATGGAATAGACTTCCCTGATCAAAACTTCACGTTCAAAATGGAACCACGAACCAATTGGGGTCAGTGTGACGAAGTGTTCGAAAATCCATGCAATCAAGGGATCGAATGAGGCCAACGACGATGTATAATGAAGTGTGAATGCAGGATTGTTCGTAACCAGTCAGACTAAGACATGTGTCGGGGTTTAGCTAGGTCAAAGATCCAAGTGTCCCGCAATGACCAAAAGTCTCAAATCCAGCAGTCCGTTAATGTCGTAAACCAATTTAGGGTTTCCAACCCTTCAAAACAAACCACAAGGATCACAACCTCTAATATAAAAATCTCCAATCCAAGCCCGCTTTGTTAATCAGAAACCATGAATTTGTGAAGTATAAATAATGATGAATATGCATGAGACATGAATGAGGTTAGATGGATCTCGAGTTATGGGTCAGATGCAAAAGTAAAAATGGGGGGCAAATTTTGGGGTACTACAGGTTTGTATAAATATCAAAGTTCAAGGGCATGGTCTAATCACATCATCAACATGGAGGATGTGAAACCCTAATGATGGTGGTGAAGGTTTGATTTCAACAAAGGTGTGACCAGACAGTATAGGGCCTTCAAAACCCTATCTCCTCAAGGCATGACTTCATGGAGCTTCCCCCAGGCCTTATCTTGGTCTTCAAAGCCCTAATCAGAATATGGGGAATCAGATGAGCTTGGTGGCTTCATTGTGCATTTATAACCCTTCAATATTCACCCTTTGTCATTTTTGCTTGGCCTAACCCCTCTTGGACTATTGGTCTTGGTCCCAAGTCATTGATTTTATCCATATGGTTGTGGATATGCCTTTGGTCCTGATCATCTGAACATCCAAATTCCTTATGTTTCAAGCCATTTGTTGGGAATGCTATTGATGCATGGACACTATGTCAAAACCCTGACCTTATGGTCTCATTTGATAGCCTTGTTCATGTACATTATCAGTTAAGTTATTTTTCAATAGTCCAAGTCATAAAACAAAACAATTTGGAAACCAATTTCAAACCATTTGTTGATCCATTTCAATCTATTTCATGTCATTTTAAACCATTACATGTGATTCAACATAAGAAAATACAAAGTTTGACATTTTTGACCAATTGTTGACTTTGGTCAACAGTCGACTTTTTGGTCAAGTTTGACCAAAGTCAACCCAAGACCCTAATACCCTAAATTTCACCATGATCATCAATCCATTGTCCATTTACAAAGAAAATACCAAAAAAATGAAGTTTTGACCTATTGTTGACTTTGGTCAACAGTTGACTTTTTGGTCAACTTTGACCAAAGTCAACCTCCCCATTTTTGACCATCAAAAACCTAAACTAACCTAATTGGCCTTGATTCTTCATCCAATCTTCATGCTTGGTGGTGCTTTCTCTTGATTAATTCATTTGCAAGTAAATGACTTTGTGCACACCATGTTTAGTTTGACATTTTGAATCACTAACCATTGGCCTTGGTCTGTCCCAAACCAATTCCAAAAAGAACTCACTAACAACATAACATTGTCCCTTGCTTACCCGTCATGGTTCTAACCTAAGATAACCCACAAAGCCAAGGAAATGCATGATTTAATTAGTGGAGAATCCATGGTATAACAATTATGGCTTTGCTGCTGCAGCAAGCCATTCAACATCCTGCAACATACCATTACCTTGTTTTGTTGCCACCAAACATTGCCATGAGGAACTTGCCAAGGATTCTGTAATGGACATCACCACTAGGCCTCATCAAGCATGAGATGAGCTAAAACCCGAATGGCAGCATGCTGCATGAATGTGCCAATGAGCCAGCACCTGCTACCAAAAATCCAAATGAAACCATATCCAAGCAGTGAAGTTGCAAAGTAAAACCTGCTACCAGATGCAATCATACAGTCATTTGAGCTTACATAGCCATTTAGACATGCTAGCACCTGCATTTGGCCTTAAAATTGTGATGATGAAGGGCTCATGAAAGTTGCAGCAAAAGAATCATCTATGCATAAACAAAACCATCCAGAAGCATCAATGCACAATCCATGAATGTGTGTGTCAATGACCAGTCTACTGTGAGCACAAGTCAAGCCAGGAAGTATTGAACTAAATGGAGTTAACCTGCTGTAGAACTGCATGCAATCCATTCACATCCTCTGATATCCACAAACTACAATGCCTAGTAACTGTGTTAGGCATACAGGAAATGCACCTATCTCATTGTTGGATGAAGCAAGTTCATCAATTGAATCAAAGCCTACAAGCCAGTTCAGACCTGCTACAAAACATGACAACCATGGGCATTAATACCCACTGCATGTCCACAAATTGAACTCATGCCAACTATGGCCAAACTGCAACAATCATAACAGACATACACCCTGACCTACTCACCTATTACCAAATGGCCATCAAAGTCTTGGTCATGTGCAGCATCACATCATGCTGCAACAATCCAAATGAGACTACACCAATGCAGTGGATTTGTAAGACTTGTCACCATGTTGAACATCCATTGCATTGGCCATAAAATCTGCAGACAACCAAGTCAAAACTAGACAGGGTTGTAAGACCTTGATGCATGAATTTGGAAGTGAGGTGCATTGGTCCTGCATCCTACGACAGGCAAGGCAGAAACATCACCAACAACCAAACCAACATAGGCTTTATACAACAAACCAAGCTTCCAACCAGCTTAATGCATTAGTCCTATGACCAAAGCCAATACCAGCCTGCTGCAATGGTCCTGGTTGACCTGTACCAATCCACAATACCTAAACTGCTACCACCTGAATCCTGCTAGCAAAACCACTAGCCATGATAGTGGAAACAAGAACATAACCAATCAATGCCAAGATAACCTATTTCCAACTCAAGCACATGGTTGTTATCTTGCAGTTCAATAAAAAACCATACTTAGCAACTTACCACATGCTGATCTAGAAGAAGGATTCAACATAATATGCATTACAAGGCCAAGTGTGTAGCAGTAGTGCACCTTCACAGTTGTGACACACCTCAAAGCCAAACCTGTTCCAAGCCTGCATCAAGATGCTTCCCCTGTCAGTTGTGGATAAACCTTAATTTGAACATGATTTGCCAATGCAAATCCCATTCAAGTATGTTGCAGCAAAACCAATGAGGGCAGGGAATGAATACAGGCAGTGGGAATAAACATGTATGGCATCATAAGCAAAGATAACATTCACCTGTTCAGCCAGTCAAGGATCCAAGTGCAAGACCAAAGCCACTTAAAAGCAACCTGCAACAAGTTCAACAGGTCACTAAACCATTTCCACATAACTTCAATCTAACCATAACCTGCAGTAGCCAGTCAAATTTCAGATTCACTTATTTCTAACCAACATAAACTAACATAACTAACTGAGTTTCAGCTTCACTAACCAACTGAGTTTTTAGTTAACTCAATGAGTCAACACTAACTAATTCTAAGCCTTCTCTAATTAACTTCAGACCTCATTCCGAGCCTAACCTAATTACAAACCTCAGCTCTATTTAAGAGATTCATAGCTCTCACTTTCAGCACCTTTGGAACTTTGGAACCTTGTGTGAATTCTCTCTGCAATCTCTTCCCTCACCCTCACCAAAGCTCTCTCTCTCTCTCTCTCTCTCTCTCTCTCTCTCTCTCTCTCTCTCTCTCTCTCTCTCTCTCAAAAAGCCATTGAAGCTTCACATTGAAGCTTCAATTTAGCTTAAGCTAAACCACCTCACCCTCACTCTGCATCGATCCAGTTCAGAAGAAGAAGAAAGAGACGAAAAGAAGAAGAAGAAGAAAGAATCAAGTTCAGAAAGCTTACCGGTGGATTCTCCGATCATCTTCTCTGGTATGTCATTTACCATTCAGTATAATTTTCTTGTTTTGAGTTCACCAAGACGTAGCACCTAGGTTAGGGAGTTTAACCCCCATATTATTAGGGATTGGTCCCCACCGAACGCCATTTAATTTGACTTGTAGACCGTTAGGGTTTTTCTCTTCAGTGGTTCGATTCAACCGGTGCAAGAGCCGTTTCGTAATTCCATTGTCATATTCATGCTCAGCTTAATATCGCGCATCCAATGGTGGTAGTGTTTAAGTGTAAGCCACTACTGGCGTCGGCGACGGGCGCCGGCGCGGCGAACCACAGGGAACAGAGAGGTGAGACTGCGCGCGCTTTAGAATTCACTTGAATTTTGTTGACTTGGATAAGTCAACAGAGGTGTCAGGTTTGGGCTTAGGCCCACTGATTCCCCTTTCACACCATACACATCACCGATGCACCCCCTAATGACTTTGGGAAGAAATGAATTTGGGCTTCGTCAGGCCCATTAACATTGTTACTAATTCCCCCATGCAATTTCAACATACACCCCCTAGTTGGAGTGTTGAGACACTGATTGGGCTCAAGAAGCCCATTTTTGCTTTTACTGCGCACACCCCCAGTTTTTTGGATTTGCTTGTGGAACAAAAACCAGCTTTGGGCTCATCCTGAAGCCCATTAACCCAGTTCTGTTTTATACTCCCATTTTCAATTCACACCTCCATTTTAATTGCTTTTTTTCTTTTATTTTCTTAATTGATTTTTTGCAATGTAATTAGGTTAATTAGGATAATATTAGATTAATTAGGTAATTTTGACAATTAGGAATAAAATCTTGGTTTTTAGGATTTTAGATTTAATTAGGGTTTTATTAGAATTTTAATTAGGACTTTTATTAGAATTTTAATTAGGGCCTTGATTAGATTTTAATTGGTCTTGGATTGAATTTAGAATCATCCCATTTTCAACATTAGGATTAGAGTTCATATTTAGGGTTTAATCAACTTTAAACCATAGTTAGAATTTGATATATTTTGCAATTGACCATTTTACCCTTTTAGACTTACTTTGGTATTTTTGTGTTAGAATTGCATGCTCCCCTTAGGATTAGAATTCAATCATTTCCTAATAATTGTAGGACTTAACATAGGCCTTTTAATCAATATTTTGACATGCTCCCTTAGGACCTTTAACATAGAATTTTGATTCAATTTTAATAAATCAATGCATGATCCATTAGGATAGTTTCTAACAATTACTAACTTTGATTAGATCCAAACTTAGTTCCCTACAAAACCAAATAAAAACCCATGATTAAATTGATCAAAAGCAATTTTGATTAATTAAATCCTTTGAACTTGCATAATCCCACAATATAAATTGAGTGACCAAAAGACCCTTGGTCACTTAATAAGACTTTTCTTCCAAGCTGTGGAGCTCAAGGCCTCAAGACAAGATCTTAGATTAAGGCATCCTCAGTCATACCAAGCATCGGATTATTCAAGCACATCAAAGGTGGAAACTTCAACACTTGTTTAATCAAAGTTAGAAGAGTGTGACACGAACCTTAAGCAATAGAGAAGGAGTGGGACTGGAGTATTCCTACCCCCATTCTGAGTATCTTTGGATATGGGACGTATGACCCAACGCTCATCGTATTCACCTCTATTCATAGACTTTAGCATAATTCTAATCATACAATTGACAAGTCTCTCTTCACAAAAGCAAAAACAATAAAAGCAAGGACAACAATCAACAATTTATCAATCATGAATCAAGTTGTACGATACGAGCCTTAAGTAATGGAGAAGGAGTGGGACTGGAGTATTCCTACCCCCATTCTGAGTATCTTTGGATATGGGACGTATGACCCAGCGCTCATCGTATTCACCTCCATTCATAGACTTTAATGCAATTCGAATCAAACAATTGATAAGGTCTTCATCTTCAACACGAGAAACAACTACAAAGACACTTCTCCCTCCACTTGAAAGTTATTGCGATTCTCATCTAGTAACTATCAAGTCTATCCATTCTTCAATCAATTCAATCTCAATCATCCATTTCTTCTTGCCTTCAATCAATTTCTTTTCAGCCCTAGTGGGCTGAACTAAGAAAGCTCTGATTTCCTTATTGCACTATAAGGGTACGTAGGCAGGAGAACCCAATTTCTTCGTGAGCTATGTAGCGGGAAATTCATGATCATCAAGCTATTGACAAGCTAGAGATCAAATAACAAGAGTCGCCACCGCGCTTTTATTGTTTCCAAGGGAAAAGGGAAAAAGTACGAACAAAAACCCAAAAAGTAAGAAGTTTTCAAATCAAAACTAATAAAAAGTCAGAAATCACAGGTAAGGGGGTTGGTTACGCAGGGGGAAGGTGTTAGCATCCAAAGTGTCCTAGGTACTCCTAGGGAGCCCTTTTTGTATGCATATGTATTTTGTACAAAGTAATGTTTACAAATAAATAGAATGGAGGGATGAGAAAAGAATTTATTAATTATATTTTTTGTGTTTGACAAGACCTTTGGTCTTGTGCCTAGGTACCAACATAAAAATGAGGGATCAAAACCTCGTAGTTCGTGATACAAATTCTAAAGTGGATGCATTGTTTTTAACAAAAATTAAGTTTGAAAGACACAAAAGCCTAAAAATGGTTTAAATGAGTTAGTTCTTTTTGTCTTTTTGAAAGTTTAATTCAAGTATAGTTAAGTCTATTTACAAGTTTGATTTAAGAAAAGAAGATTGAAAATGCAATGGCATAAGGCCAAAGTTTCTATCTTTTTGCAAAAGTGGTCAAAGTTTAGAACAAAATTAGTTCACACAAAGAAGATTTTGAAAAATGGAGGGAGAGATTTTGAAATTAAAGAAATGGGGAGAAGATGAAGAGACTATCCTATGTACAAAATTAAAAGTTTAGAGTTGAAAAGATCTGACTAAGTGGGTAGCAATCCAATAGACAAGAATGTCAATAAAAACCCAAAATTCCCTTGGACTTTTAGAATCAAGCAACACACAAATGCACAATTATATTATCTTGAAGAGAAAGGCATCAAATAAAGATGGGCACATCCAAACTTATCCCTTCCATGATCTTCTTAAAAATAGCTTATGTAACAGATGAATTCCACAAGTCACAGGTTCAAAATAACACCTTCACAATGATCATGTTACAGATGAACTTAGAGAGGTCTTCAAAGATGCATTAGATGAATTTCAAATTGCAAACACTTGATTCTCAACAAGTTGGGATTGGCCAAGTCCTTTAGCTTAGAAAGGTTGCCTAGATTCTAAGTCCATGTGTCCAAGATCAAGCCAACAGTCCACACCAAAGTCTTTTAGGATATTTGTTATTATTATATACATTGATGGTCAAAGACCACACAAACAAGCAAAGTATACACAAACAAAATATATCACACAATATGGTCCAAATGGACAAAGTGAAAATTACATTAACATAAATAATTAGAATGATATGAACAATGGCAAATGAAATAGAGTGCTAAATGTAAATTGCATTAAAGTAAATGTAACACCCTTCTAAAATACCCCAATAATAATTAAAACAACAAATATAAATCAGAGTAGATATGCAATTTAAGGGTGTCACACTTGACACTTCACACCATTCACCAATATAGTTTGTCATGCTCATTTATTAATCAAAATAAAATATTGCACAATACGCAGCGGATAGAGATCAAATCAATCATGCAAACCATGTAACCACATTACAGGTAAAACTGTTCAACAACCACGATAAAAACAAGGTAAAACATCCCGTCCCGATGTTACATCTACCAGAGCATGACCCACTAAGGAACTACACTAGACTCCAAGCACTAGCTTCTACTCAATCACTGCTCGTTACCTGAAACATAGTTGTAAGGGTGAGTTCCTCAATCGATATAATAAGCATTATAAAACATCATGTAATGCTAAGTAAATTAACACATTTCATCACCCAAATCAGATCACACATTCAACAACGGCAACATCAACTCAAAATCATAATCACACTCAACCCAACACAAAACACACGTATAATATTGGAATACATCCATTCATATTATACGCCATACATATATTATGCAATAAGACTCCATGCATGCGGTACCGACTATTCGTGAACATATAGTTCAACCTCACCGATCAAATCCAGATACGGCTACCAAGCTCACTAGTCCCACTCATTTGAGACCTAGTGACTCACATCACTAATTCCTCACCATGGGAATTAGCTACCACCCCAAGGGCTATGCTATGCACGCTAAATCACCTAGCATGCAAACATCAACAACAATCCACAATAACTCATCACTAATTCCTCACCATGGGAATTAGCTACCACCATAAAGGCCATACTATGCACGCTAAATCACCTAGCATGCAACATCAACAATCCACAATGGACATATGCTCACACTCTAAGCCATAAACAGTCCATTCACAATTGCATACATAATAGATACATTCACAGCATTATGCATACAATTATACATTGTCATACGGTGAACTGACTTGGGGTATTTTGCTTTTTATCGCAATGTCGCGGATAGCAAGAGTCGCCACCGACTTTTCTTTTATCCAATAAGGAAAGGTGGAAAAGAACAGGAAATACCTCAATAGATTTTGGGTTCGGGAGGTACATTATACAAAGGGAAGGTATTAGCACCCTTTGTATCCATGGTTATCCATGGGCTCTTAATTGCTGGATCACTTATATTTTTGTCTGAAAAGTGTTGGTGAATTGTTTAAAAATGTTTCGAAAAGAGAGTTTAACTTTGTAATGATTCTCGTATGAATGTATACAAAGTATTTATCTCGTTTGATTTTGAAAACGGTTTAGAAAAATGTAACTTGGTGATGATTCTAGTATGAATGTGTACCAAGTGGTGATTTTCTAGGATTTTGCAAAGTGTGAGGGGTGGGAAATGTTTTAGGTTATGATCCAGCAATTGAGAGTTATACCTTCCTAAGGTCGTTATGAACGTTTCCTATCCTTATGAGGGTAAAACTGTCCTTACTATTGAGAAGTAAGTAATTTTACCCTTTGGATGTTTAAGGGTCATCGTAGGGTCATTGATAGGTCATTGAAGGCAACAGTTGTAAGGATACCTTAGCATTCGAAGGGACGATCATCATTTAACCGTAGGCTACACCGAAGGGTCATCGAGGGACAAAATCGTGTTTTCGAAGGCAACATCCGAGGGACCATGATTTATTTTATGATGATTTAACCGAAGGGTCTTTGCTAAGTGTATCCCTACATTCGCGGGACATGACCGTTATACCGTAATACCGTAGGGCAGCAAAAAGAGGTCCAAAATCACATGTTTAAAGGTCATATTTTAAAGTCAATTAGGTGATTAGGATGAATCTCCACATTAAAATCAATACATTAAAATTAATACATTAAAATTAATACATTAAAATTAATTAAGCAATTTAGGGTGGATCTTCATAAGGGTATCCCACAAATAAAGTGGAAGGCCTAAACAACACTCTTTTCCTGGGATATGTGAACCTTTACAAAATTCAGCAAACGGGTTAGAATATCAATCAGGGTGCAATCGAGGATTACACCACAAAAGAAAACACAGCAGCATGAATGTCAGGCAAAACAGTGCATAATTAACATAGAATAGATCAGGTTATGCATAGGACATAACAAATATCAACGGCTGTCCCGTTCGCCTCTGCCTCGCCTAGCGAGGTCCTAGCGAATGCTCGCTACATGCTCGCTTAGCGATGTGCTAGCGAGCGGCTGCGGGTTTTGAATTTCAGAACAGTATGATCTCAGCATGCTGCATGCCTTATTGCATTCAATTACAGAAATAATATAGTCAAACACTCAGGATATTCAGGCGTACTGGAATTCACATGCAAAGTCTAATTACATATCCAAAAATTCAATCATGATGTATTATGTATTTAGAGATTTACAAATTGGAAGCATAAAACAATAATGATACACAAACCTGTTTGCAATGGAGTGGTAATGCTGAATTGGCAAGTCACTTTTGGTATCGGGTTGAGTTGGGCGGCGGTAACTTCGGTGCGGATGAGCGGCCGTTAGGGCTTCTTCACTCCGACTTCTCTGGGCTACTCTCCGGGGTTGCTATGCCAGGGTTTTCGGCCGTCTCCGTCTCGGTTTTTCGTTCCCTTTTCGTTCTGGAGTTGGGGGTATTTATAATACTCCTTTGATGACCTAATGGGCTCAGAATGAAGCCCGAAATTTTCTGTTGTCTGTCAGCTTCGCTAGGCGAGCGTGTAGCGAACGTGTAGCGAACGTTCGCTAGGCGAGCGTGTAGCGAACGTGTAGCGAACAGGCCAGTTTGGGCCATTTTCTGGATTGGGCCATTCGTGAGCTGGGCCTTTGTTCCTTTAAGATCAGTGTCATAAAAATGAGTCGGAATGCCCTGAAAAATGTCTTAAAATATTAATGGGCAAATTTTGGGGTATGACAGCTGCCCCTGTTCGATATTCTTGAACCGAGAGAGTCAGAATGGTATGTACGCCATTCGTGGTCTGGAGGTGGAAGATTATTGAACACTTAGAACGCCCAAAAAATTTGCACTTGTCAATTAGTTAGTCTTGATGGAGATGAGTTTAAAGATGCTATCTAGGAAGTTTGATGATGAGAGCTTCAGAGTGCGTCGTACGTTAGAAGATATCTGAAGTCATGGGTGTCACTGGGTCATATGCCAGATCGTATATTGAGTCATTCATTAGGCCGTCGACTTCACTGGGGTGTTAGAATGGGTCATATGCCGCTGGGGATAACAGATCAGAATGGATCATACGCTAGATCGTATCTGAGTTGCAGAATGGGCCGTCTGTTAGGTTGTATCTGACGAAAAGTAGTCGTACGCTAGACTACACCTCGGGATGTACCGTACGCTAGGTAGTATCTGAGGAATGAAGATCCGAATGGGTCGTACGCTAGACCGTATTGTTGGAGGAGTAATATGTTGGGGATAAAGGATCAGAATGGATCGTACGCTAGATCGTATCTGAGTTGCAGAACGAGTCGTCCGTTAGGCTGTATCGTTACTGGGGGTGAAGGATCAGAATGGATCGTATGCTAGATCGTATCTGAGTTGTAGACTGAGTCGTCCGTTAGGCTGTACCTGGTGATGAAGGGGGGTAGTCATACACTAGACTACACTTCAGAAATGTACCGTACGCTAGGCAGCATTTGAGGACTTGAAGGTCTAACTGGGTCGTACATTAGACTGTATTTGAGCAGAATGAGCCATCTGTTAGGCTGAATCTGATGAAAGGGGTAGTCGTACGCTAGACTACACTTCAGAAATGTACCGTACGCTAGGTAGCATCTGAGGGATCGAAGGTCTAACTGGGTCGTATGTTGACATGGAGTATATCTGAAAGATGTAGTTGAATCATGAACGTAATCGATGAAGATGTCCGTCTGAATGACTCTCTATTTTGACTGTATCAGGAAGATAATTAACCTGAAAAATAAAATTAGCTTCATGCCATGTCATGATGCATGAGATGTTTTATGCTTCTGAAACTAAATGCGAACAATGTATGCATGCGTATGTTGTGAAATGATGTAATGAATGAATTATGCATCGGAAAAGTTCTTCCAGGGGACTCTACTGGGGAAAATAAATCTCAATCTTCTGGTTGGGAGATACTGGTATCGATGCCCCTTTCTTAGCCGGGGATGCTTGATTTCTGTCTGATGGTAGAAATGTTCAACAGAAGCCTGGCTGGGGGTGGAAGAGATGACCCATTTGTCTAGTAATGCCACTCTCTTCTGGGAATGACTGGCTTTGCTGGGGAATAGGATTAGCAACAGATTCATTGGAAAGCATGATTAGACCTTCTCCTCGATCCTGAAGCCTAGTAGTAATCGCTATTTCTATTTTATGCACGCATTTTTGGTAAACGTCGATCATATCCAAATGCATATATTAATTCGAATTAAATCAATGGACGTTTATGCAAACAAAACAGAGAAGTAAAAACGAAATCATCTTTTTGGAAATAAAATTGTATTGATTTTGAAAGAGGGCCTATAAACAGGCAATTCATGTACAGGGAGACAGAAATCCTAGTAAGAGGAAATTGTCAGGAAAACAAAGAGAAAGCTATGCAGAAAAAGTCCTATTGATTTTAATTCTACTACTGTCATTATGTCTTCAAGCATCTCATCCCTTGCTGTCGGATAGAAGTGATTAGCTTGTTCAGTCCTTTGAACTTGGATGAAGCTGTCTGAGAATGGGACATAGTCATACGCTTTAATCCCTAATTTTTGCCTGGACCGCCTTTTCAGGTTTTCAATCCACCAGGCTACCCCTTTTTGCCCAAGCCGCCTTTTCAGGTTTTCGACTTGCCGGGTGCACATTTTTTATGTTTATCCCTAATTTTTGCCCGAACCTTTTTGGTTCTCCGGGATGCCCTTACTTTTGCCTAGGTACGTCGACCTAGCAGGTCTCTTTTATGCGTAGTATTTTTTTACTATGTCTGCGTTCACGGGATGCGGGAAGTCTTCGCCGTCCATTGTAGCTAGCATCATGGCTCCACCAGAGAATACCTTCTTAACTACAAACGGCCCTTCGTACGTGGGAATCCATTTGCCTCTGGGATCACCCTGTGGTAGAATGATACGCTTTATTACCAAGTCGCCAATTCGATATACCTGTCTCTTGACTCTTTTGTTAAATGCCTGGGTCATGCGCTTCTGATATATCTGTCCATGACAAACAGCCGCAAGTCTCTTCTCATCAATCAAGTTTATCTGATCGAGTCGAGTCTGAATCCATTCCTCTTCATCTAAGCCCGCCTCTTTCATGATTCTTAGAGAGGGAATCTGAACTTCCACTGGTAAAACGGATTCCATTCCGTAGACTAAAGAGAAAGGAGTTGCTCCTGTCGAAGTGCGTACTGAAGTGCGATAGCCATGAAGAGCAAACGGTAACATCTCATGCCAGTCTTTATACGTCACCGTCATCTTTTGTATGATCTTCTTGATATTCTTATTAGCAGCTTCTACAACGCCATTCATCTTTGGTCGGTACGGAGAAGAGTTATGGTGCTTTACGTTGAACTGCGTGCAGAGTTCAGTAATCATCTTGTTGTTCAAATTAGTACCATTGTCGGTGATAATCCTTTCAGGGATACCATACCGACAAATAAGACTATTCTTGATGAACCGTGCCACCACATTCTTGGTGACAGAAGCAAATGAGGCGGCCTCTACCCACTTTGTAAAGTAATCAATAGCGACAAGGATGAAGCGATGTCCATTAGAAGCAGTAGGTTTAATCTCCCCAATCATATCAATGCCCCACATTGCAAAGGGCCAAGGTGCGGTCAACACGTTCAATGGAGCAGGAGGCACATGTACTTTATCCGCATATATCTGGCACTTGTGACAGGTTCTGGAGTGATGATGGCAATCAGCTTCCATGGTAGACCAATAATACCCTGATCTCAGAATCTTCTTGGCCATCGTATGCCCACTAGAATGAGTCCCAAAAATACCCTCATGCATGTCTTCCATAATCTTTTCTGCTTCCTTTTTATCCACACAACGAAGCAAAGTCGAATCATGATTACGTTTGTATAATAATCCATTACTCAAAAAGAATTTAGCGGAGAACTTCCTCAGAAATTTTCTGTCATTGATAGATGCCTCTTCAGGGTATTCCTGAGTTTCCAAATATCTTTTTACTTCGTGGAACCAAGGTTTCTCCTCTACTCCATCAGCGTTAAGTTCATAACAATACGCTGGTTCATCTAACCGTTCAATGGTGATCATGGGAGCTTCGCTGCCCCATCTGACTCTGAACATAGATGACATGGTAGCCAATGCGTCTGCCAACTGATTCTCTTCTCGTGGAATGTGTTCGAATGTAATCTCTTTGAAGTATGGGATTAATGTTAACACCCGCTCTCGATAAGGGATGAGATTTGGATGTTTAGTATCCCATTCTCCTTTGATCTGACTGATTACCAAGGCTGAATCTCCGTACACACTCAAAAACTTGATTCGCAGGTCTATAGCAGCCTTGAGTCCCAAAATACATGCTTCATACTCAGCCATATTATTGGTACAATGAAAACATAGTCTAGCAGTGAAAGGTGTATGGTAACCCCCGGGAGAAATAATTACAACCCCAACACCATGGCCCAATGCATTAGAAGATCCATCGAAAACCATAGTCCATCGGGGTCCAAGTTCTTCATGATTGGTAACAAACATGACATCTTCATCTGGAAACTCAAAATTCATAGATTGGTAATCATCCACCGCTTGATGAGCCAAATGATCAGCTAGCACGCTTCCTTTGATTGCTTTCTGAGTAGTATACTGGATGCCATACTCTGTTAAGATCATCTGCCATCTTGCTATTCTTCTGGAGAGAGCGGGTTTCTCAAATATGTATTTGATAGGATCCATCTTAGAAATCAATAAAGTGGTGTGATTCAACATATACTGTCTCAGTCGGCGAGCAGCCCAGGCCAAAGCACAACAAGTTTTCTCGAGCAGTGAGTATCTTGTTTCACAGTCGGTAAACTTTTTGCTAAGGTAGTATATGGCATGCTCTTTTCGACCAGACTCGTCATGTTGTCCCAACACGCACCCCATTGAATTTTCTAACACGGTTAAATACATGATTAGAGGTCTTCCTTCAACTGGTGGCATCAGAATTGGAGGTTCTTGAAGATACTTCTTGATTTTGTCAAAAGCTTCTTGACATTCCTCATTCCATATCATCTCTTGATTTTTCCTCAGTAGCTTGAAGAGGGGTTTGCAGGTGGCGGTCAAATGGGAGATAAATCGGGCAATGTAATTCAAGCGTCCCAAGAAACCTCTGACTTCTTTATCTGTACTGGGAACTGGCATTTCTTGAATAGCTCTCACCTTGGCTGGGTCAACCTCGATTCCTCTGCCACTGACAATAAATCCCAAGAGTTTACCGGATCTTACTCCAAAGGTGCATTTGTTCGGGTTCAATCTCAACTTGTATTTCTTCAACCTCTCGAACAGTTTGTATAAATGATCGAGATGTTCCTCCTCAGTATGAGATCTGGCTATCATGTCATCCACATATACTTCTATTTCATGATGGATCATATCATGGAACAAAACCACCATAGCACGCTGGTACGTTGCCCCTGCATTCTTTAAACCAAATGGCATTACTTTATAACAGAACGTGCCCCATTGCGTCACAAACGTAGTTTTCTCCATGTCCTCAGGCGCCATCTTAATCTGGTTGTAACCTGAGAATCCATCCATGAATGAGAACACCTTGTGTTGAGCGGTGTTATCTACCAGAACATCAATGTGCGGGAGTGGAAAGTCATCCTTGGGACTCGCTTTATTCAGGTCTCGGTAATCTACACACATTCGCACCTTACCATCCTTCTTTGGCACTGGTACCACATTGGCAACCCATTGAGGATAAGAAGTAACAGCCAGAAAACCTGCATCAAATTGTTTCATCACCTCGGCTTTGATTTTCTCAGACATTTCAGGACGCATGCGACGAACTATTTGCTTAACAGGACGACATTCTTCCCTCGTTGGCAGTCGATGCACTACTATATCGGTATCCAGTCCTGGCATGTCTTCATAAGACCAAGCAAAAATCTCTACATAGTCATGTAACATCTGAATCAACCTTCTTTTGACACTGTTTTCCAAGCCTGCTCCTATTTTGACTTCTTTCTTGTCTACTTCGGTACCCAGATTTACAATCTCAACTGACTCCTCGTGCGGCTGTATAGTCCTCTCTTCCTGCAGTAACAGTCTGGCAAGTTCTCCAGGTGCTTCACAATCTTCCACACTTCCATCCTCGGCTTGGTAGATCGGATTTTCAAAGTCATAATGAACAGTAGTAGAACTATTATCAACAGGATCCAGAGTGGGTATGGATCTGCAATTCGTTACGTGAGTGTGTGTAAGAAAACATAGCTCGTTTGGAAGATGACAGAAAAGATAAAGAGCGCAATATTTGAATGCAAAAAGTCCATTGATTTATTGAATATGAATATGCTTATGAAAATGACAAAACCCTTAACAAATTAGCTATTGTGCCCCGGGCATAGACACAACGCTTGGAGAAGTTCAATTGTAAAAAAAAACAAAAATTTGCAACACCAAAATAGACAATAACAATTACTCCTGACTAAAGGAAATCGGGATAGTGTCTTCAGCCTTCCAATTATTGAGTCCGTCGCCAATCGTTGGGAAAATCCAGCTATCCAGGTCGCAATCGCTGTCAGCGTCTTCTACAGCATTAATTTGACTCTTGGCTACCTTCTCAGAGCTAAACCCCAGGCCAAATTTGTCAGACTTGTACGGTACGTCAATCAGTTGACCCCAGCCAGTACAGCCACCATCTTCAACCACAGCTTGAGCGTCCTTCAGGGAAATCATAGCAGGAGGAGTCCGAATAACCTTGGGCACACCGGAAGTTGGCTTAAGGACAGGATTGGTCGGAGGAACTACTTCAAATGACTGACAAGGAGTCTCAATGAATTCACCATCCATCTCGACGTATCTGAAGGCATGCACACTACTAACAATGTACTCTTCTTCTCCACACACGATGACAATTTTGCCCTCTGTGGGATACCTCAGCTTTTGATGGAGAGACGAAGCTACAGCACCTGACCCATGAATCCAAGGGCGTCCCAGTAAGCAGGAATAGGCAGGACGAATGTTCATTACATGGAAGGTAGTATTGAAGACTTGAGGTCCTATCTTGATAGGGAGGACTACTTCGCCATGGACAACACTCTTCGCACCATCGTAAGCCCATACCACAATGTCACTAGGTTTCAGTTCGATGCTTTTACAGTCCAGCTTATCCAGCACAGCTGTTGGCAGCACATTCAAGGAAGAGCCATTATCGATCAACACATGAGACAAAGTGATTCCCCTACACTCAATGGAGATATGCAGGGCTTTATTGTGATTCTTTCCCGCTGGTGTCAGGTCAGCATCGGAAAAGCCTAGGCCATTGTCAACAGCCAAGTGAGCAACATAATTTTCGAACTGATCGACAGATGTTTCCTGAGGCACATGAGCAGTCTTCAAGAATTTTATCAATGCATTGGCATGAGATTCAGAAGATAACAGCAAGGATAACATCGAGATCTTAGACGGGGTATGCCCCAACTGTTCTACCACATCGAAATCACTCTTGCGGATGATTTTCAGCACTTCTTCCATTTCCTGTTTGGCAACATCTTCGGGAGTAACTTCGACCGGCGTCTCTGACTGAGAAGGATTGACTGGTTCCTTTCCTCGAGTTTCAAGGACAGGAGGTGAGATTTCTGGAGAGAAGATCCTTCCACTTCGAGTAATTTTACTAGTCCCAACGATGCCATTAGGATTAGTAGAATTGTCAATTTGCTTTACGCCATGGACGTAAACATCACCGCCATAATTCCACGGGATAGCTTTGCTTGAGGAATACGGGATCGGGCCAGGTGCAGTGATGATTAGGGGAGCAACCCTGGGCTCAGCAGTAATCTTCACAGGCGCCCTGGTAGCGGTAATCTTCACTGGAACTTTGGACCTAGCAATCACAGATATTTCTTCAATAGGGTTTTCCGCCTTAGGAATCCTTTCGAAGAGAACTGTACGATCGTCCATCAGCCGTTGAATACCATTCTTCAATTTCAAACAGTCCTCGGGCCGGAGTATGCAGAGATTGCAATCTTCAGCACAACCTGGAAATAAACCAGCTTGCAATAAATTCCTCTTTATGATCGGGAGAGGAGATGTTAAGTCCTCCATATTGGAAATGTGAGAATCGTCATCCATAGCATTAACGGTCTTGTCATGGTTAGGCATAGGAGCAGTGATGACATTAGGAGTCTCCGGAGGCTCAAACTCAATTTCTCCAGCTTCGATCATATCCTGAATCTTATTCTTCAATGACCAGCAATCGTTTGTATCATGCCCGGGGCTATCGGAGTGATATGCACACCTGGCATTGGGATTATAACGAGAAGAGGTAGTGTTGGGATTTGTAGGAGGATCTCTAAGGGTGATCAAATTTGCCTTTAGCATTCCCTGCAGTGCCTGTGCCAAGGTCATATTGATCCTGGTGAACTGCCTTCTTGGCCTGTCTTGTTTGGGCTGGAAGTTTTGAGATGGTGGTGCTGCAATCATAACTGCTCCAATGTCGTGGTCACGGTTTTTCTTGTTACGACCCTTTTGACCGTACACAGCATTTGATTCGTTCCTCCCCTGATAGGACCTTTTGGTGCTTGCAGAGGTAGCCGCCTGTATCTTTCCACTTCGGATGCCGCTTTCAACATGTTCACCTGTCAATATAAGTTCAGTGAAACCTGATGAAGAACTTCCCAGTAGATGGTTGTAGAAGGGGCCGGTCAGTGTGCCCATGAACATGTCCACCAATTCTCTGTCAGTCATAGGGGGTTTGACTCTGCCAGCCAAATCTCTCCACTTTTGAGCATATTCTTTAAAGCTTTCTTTAGATCCCATAGTCATATTCTGCAGCTGTAGCCGGGTAGGTGCTAGTTCCGAGTTATACTGGTACTGTTTATAGAAAGCTGTTGCTAAATCAGTCCAGGTGCGGATGTCAGAGCTCTCGAGCTGATAATACCATTCCAACTGTGTGCCAGACAGGCTCTCTTGGAAGAAATGGATCCATAGCTTCCTGTCAGTGGTATGCGGCTGAATCTTTCTCACATAAGCTCTCAGATGCATCTGAGGACAAGACGCCCCATCGTACTTAGTGAAAGTGGGGATTTTGAATTTGCGAGGAATGGTCACATCGGAGACCAGACCCAAGCTTTCGAAATCCAGACCGGGCGCCTTCTGACCCTCCATAGCTAGCATACGTTCTTCCAGCAACTTGTACTTATCATCTCTTGGAGAGTACTGTTCATTTTCATAATCTTCATCGTCATCCTCAGGGTTGGAGAAATCAGTATTCTCTTCCTCTGAATCATTCTCCGCCCCCTCTTCTGGACCATTCGGGATTCCAAACTTGACTCCTACGGCCTGTCCTTTACGCCTTCTTCCCGGTTAATGAAACTCACAGCTTTCTTGTCTTTCTTCTTTTCGAGCAAAAGAGCCTTCAGTTCCTCCTGCCCCTTGGATAAGCTTAGCATCATCTCCTTGAATTGAGCATTCTGAGTCTGGAGATCTTTGACAGTTTGTTCGAGATCCATTTTTCTGTTTGTAATGAAGACCGTGAGAACATTGAACTTGTAGAATACCTGTTATGCAGTGTTATGTTATGCTATGCAATGTATGAAATGTTTTCAAGGACTTTTGGAATTTAACTTTGCGTAAATCACCAACAAGAGAGACATGTTTATTGCTGATTTCTTTGATCAATGTTCATTACAAAAGGAATAATAATAAAAATACTATGAAAGCTCAAGTCTCCCAGGGGCGACTTCTTTTTGGGCGAAGATACGCATTGAGTCTTCGTTCCTCATTAAGCTGACTGGTAAGTTCTAGCACTTTCTTCCTTTCTGCGACAAACTGAGTCTCGAAAGTATCCCTTTCTTCTCTCAACTGGATCCAGGATCTCTTTAGTTCCTCAACATTGGTAGGCATATCTGAATAAGGAATGATCTGAGGAGCACCTCCTTCAGCTTCAGGTTCGACAATCTGAGGTCCGATTGCAAGATATGGCATGACAAGTTCACGAGCTCTGGCGCGTACCCATCTGAGATAAGGTTCCATAGGAATAGAATTTTTCTGTCCTAACGTACCTCTCTTCACCATGCCCCAAGCTCGTACAAATCTTTGACGGAGGCCTTGGGAATCGTTGTCATAGTCGAACATGATGCCTTCGATGATCATTTCATGTGGACCATCTCTTCGAGCACAACCAAACTGTCGCAGAGCTAAAGTAGGATTATAAGTAATACCTCCTCTTATTCCTAGGAGTGGTACATTAGGGAACTCGCCACAACGGTCAATGATGGTAACATTTTCCTTGAACTGAGGACACCAACAGATGTCTGGGTGGGAGAGCGACATTATCCTTTGAGACCATTTCAAATTCTGCTCGTTCTTCAAGACTGATTGAGGAAGGTGCGAAATAAACCACCTAGATAACAAAGGTATGCAGCACATGAGAGTCCCTTGCTTCTTCATGGTACGAGTGTGGAGGGAATGCAAAATGTCTCCCAGCAAGGTAGGTACAGGGTTGTGAGTGAGAAATATCTTAATAGCATTCATGTCTATGAATTGGTCTGGATTAGGGAATAACACTAAGCCATAGATTAGCAACGCCAGGATGTCTTCGAAAGCACGGACATTCATAACTTTTAAGAATTCTCGGGCCTTATTTGTCAGGAATTTGGCAAGTAAACCCTTAACTCCACTCCTTGTTACCCAATTAGCTTTAATGTCGGACTTCGTCATGTGTAAAGCTGCGGTAACTTCTTCAGACTTCGGAACCTTTTCTAAACCACTGAAAGGTATTTGATCAAGGATAGGTATCCCAAGCAGTTTGGAGAATTCTTCCAGTGTAGGTACCAACTGATAGTCCGGGAATGTGAAGCAATGATGTTTAGGGTCGAAGAACTGGAATAAAACTCTCATCATATCTTCTTTGAAACCAGTGGTAACCAAATTGAGGAGAGAACCGTGTTTCTTGATGAACTGCGCATGATCGGAAAGTTCTGACACTAAGTTCTTGAGTTGAGGAGCGATTGCTACAAAATTGATCCGGATGGTCTTCCTGGGAGCCATAGCCTTACAAAACAGAGCAAAGTTAAATCCCTAAGTCCTTGAAATGGTTAGTACAATGTTATGATGTCATGATGTTATGATGTTATGATGTTATGAGGTTAAATAAATAACAAGCACAAGCAAGTCACACAACCATCATTCCTAGGTTTTAAGGCTTGCATGAGTTCCATAGGTAAGTACCCTCCCCACTGAAGTTTAGTTGGTTCAACCTGTCCTAGAATAGTAACCGGGTTCTAAAAGGATCTCCAATCATTGACCTTCCTTCAAGTCCACTTCAGTGCAACACCAAGTGGTTGACCGAAGCTTCCCTAAAGTCCAATCTCAAAGAGTGTAGTATCGAGTCTCAACCAACCCCAGTCGGAACCGAAGTCAGTTATCTCACTACTTTCTAATGGCCAGGATGAGTCAATTAGGGTTCTAAAGGTCTGGTTAATGCTTTAATGACACCACGCGGAAGCCAAATTTTTCCTCAAGTGAACATGAGGAACATCAGGACATCCAAAGTGTCACATTAACCGTAGCCATCATTTTAACCATTCCAGTATACGCCGGATAGTCGCGATGATCTATTGCTACTTACCTAAGGTACACTAGATCCGGGTGTAGGATCTTTCACTCAAAAATACCCAAGCAATCCCTTAAAAGTAAATCAGACAATTTGGAATAAGTGATCTTATTTTTAAGGTAACCTCTCTTTTTAAAGTCTCCCCAGCAGAGTCGCCAGTTCTGTCATACGGTGAACTGACTTGGGGTATTTTGCTTTTTATCGCAATGTCGCGGATAGCAAGAGTCGCCACCGACTTTTCTTTTATCCAATAAGGAAAGGTGGAAAAGAACAGGAAAGACCTCAATAGATTTTGGGTTCGGGAGGTACATTATACAAAGGGAAGGTATTAGCACCCTTTGTATCCGTGGTTATCCATGGGCTCTTAATTGCTGGATCACTTATATTTTTGTCTGAAAAGTGTTGGTGAATTGTTTAAAAATGTTTCGAAAAGAGAGTTTAACTTTGTAATGATTCTCGTATGAATGTATACAAAGTATTTATCTCGTTTGATTTTGAAAACGGTTTAGAAAAATGTAACTTGGTGATGATTCTAGTACGAATGTGTACCAAGTGGTGATTTTCTAGGATTTTGCAAAGTGTGAGGGGTGGGAAATGTTTTAGGTTATGATCCAGCAATTGAGAGTTATACCTTCCTAAGGTCGTTATGAACGTTTCCTATCCTTATGAGGGTAAAACTGTCCTTACTATTGAGAAGTAAGTAGTTTTACCCTTTGGATGTTTAAGGGTCATCGTAGGGTCATTGATAGGTCATTGAAGGCAACAGTTGTAAGGATACCTTAGCATTCGAAGGGACGATCATCATTTAACCGTAGGCTACACCGAAGGGTCATCGAGGGACAAAATCGTGTTTTCGAAGGCAACATCCGAGGGACCATGATTTATTTTATGATGATTTAACCGAAGGGTCTTTGCTAAGTGTATCCCTACATTCGCGGGACATGACCGTTATACCGTAATACCGTAGGGCAGCAAAAAGAGGTCCAAAATCACATGTTTAAAGGTCATATTTTAAAGTCAATTAGGTGATTAGGATGAATCTCCACATTAAAATCAATATATTAAAATTAATACATTAAAATTAATTAAGCAATTTAGGGTGGATCTTCATAAGGGTATCCCACAAATAAAGTGGAAGGCCTAAACAGCACTCTTTTCCTGGGATATGTGAACATTTACAAAATTCAGCAAACGGGTTAGAATACCAATCAGGGTGCAATCGAGGATTACACCGCAAAAGAAAACACAGCAGCATGAATGTCAGGCAAAACAGTGCATAATTAACATAGAATAGATCAGGTTATGCATAGGACATAACAAATATCAACGGCTGTCCCGTTCGCCTCTGCCTCGCCTAGCGAGGTCCTAGCGAATGCTCGCTACATGCTCGCTTAGCGATGTGCTAGCGAGCGGCTGCGGGTTTTGAATTTCAGAACAGTATGATCTCAGCATGCTGCATGCCTTATTGCATTCAATTACAGAAATAATATAGTCAAACACTCAGGATATTCAGGCGTACTGGAATTCACATGCAAAGTCTAATTACATATCCAAAAATTCAATCATGATGTATTATGTATTTAGAGATTTACAAATTGGAAGCATAAAACAATAATGATACACAAACCTGTTTGCAATGGAGTGGTAATGCTGAATTGGCAAGTCACTTTTGGTATCGGGTTGAGTTGGGCGGCGGTAACTTCGGTGCGGATGAGCGGCCGTCAGGGCTTCTTCACTCCGACTTCTCTGGGCTACTCTCCGGGGTTGCTATGCCAGGGTTTCTGGCCGTCTCCGTCTCGGTTTTTCGTTCCCTTTTCGTTCTGGAGTTGGGGGTATTTATAATACTCCTTTGATGACCTAATGGGCTCAGAATGAAGCCCGAAATTTTCTGTTGTCTGTCAGCTTCGCTAGGCGAGCTTGTAGCGAACGTGTAGCGAACGTTCGCTAGGCGAGCGTGTAGCGAACGTGTAGCGAACAGGCCAGTTTGGGCCATTTTCTGGATTGGGCCATTCGTGAGCTGGGCCTTTGTTCCTTTAAGATCAGTGTCATAAAAATGAGTCGGAATGCCCTGAAAAATGTCTTAAAATATTAATGGGCAAATTTTGGGGTATGACATACATCATCAGCATATTTATCACATAATCATATCATGTCATGCCACATCATCAATCACAGTATTAGCACACTCTACTAATACCTACACTGCTCAGAACAACGGGAAATTGATCCCTCCTATATCATACACCAATATAGGCCAATCATCAATTGTTCACAATATTTAAAATATCAGTTTTTCTACTTTTCAAACAGTGTTAACCGGTTAACGCCCTGGGTTAACCGGTTAACACAACACAGAACACGCTTCCTGGCACATTTTAACAGTGTTAACCGGTTAACATCCTGGGTTAACCGGTTAACGCAAGACAGACAGCAATATTTCACAATTCATAACAGTGTTAACCGGTTAACACCCTGGGTTAACCGGTTAACGTAGAACAGAAATTAATTCTCTTAATTATCATAACAGTGTTAACCGGTTAACACCCTGGGTTAACCGGTTAACGCAAGACAGAAAGCTGTTCCTGCGCTAACACGAAGCAGAATGCAGAATTCTCCGCATTTTCCGCCGTTGGAGGACTTCCGGACCTCCGATTTCGATTCCGTAAATGGCTACACGTCCAGAAAATCACAACTCATCCAAATATAGATCCAATCACAGTTTTTAATGCAATTCATTCATCACAATTCAAGGTATTTCTCAAAGCTAATTAGAGTCAATCAATGGCCTATTACTACCCATCACATGTTAATCCATAATACCCATTAAACGACGATAAACCCCCCTTACCTGAGTTAATCCGGCAATTGATTCTTCGACCTTCAACAATCGTGAATCCTCCTCTTGAGCCCTAGCCTCTTCTTCTCCCTTTCTCAGTTCTTCTCTTTTCTCCCAATATTATGTGTTCTCTGTTTTCACGTGAAAACCCTTTTTACCAAATGGGACCTTTATATATATTCCAACTTATTATTCCAATAATAATAATTCCAAATAATATTCCAATAATAATCCAATTATTTAATTAAATTAATAAATATACTATTAACTTAATTTAAATAATTATCATATTTTATCGGGGTGTTACAACTCTCCCACACTAAAAGAGTTTTCGTCCTCGAAAACATACCTCAAGCGAACAACTCTGGATAAGACTCCTTCATCTGACTCTCAAGTTCCCAAGTCACATTGCCACCTGCTGGTCCTCCCCAAGCTACCTTTACCAAAGCAATCTCTTTACCCCGCAACTGCTTCAACTCTCGATCCTCTATCCTCATAGGTGATGTTTCAACAGTCAGGTTATCTCTCACCTGGACATCATCTACTTGGACCACATGCGACGGATCAGGAATGTACCTCCTCAACTGAGACACATGAAAAACCTCATGCAAATTCGCAAGTGACGGCGGTAAAGCGACACGATAGGCTACCTCCCCTATCCTCTCCAAAATCTGATAAGGACCAATAAATCGAGGTGTCAACTTCTTCGACTTCAAAGCTCGACCAACCCCAGTTATCGGAGTAACACGAAGAAACACATGATCTCCCTCTTGAAACTCAAGTGACTTCCTCCTCTTGTCGTGATAACTCTTCTGACGACTCTGAGCAATCCTCATCTTCTCCTGAATCATCTTAATCTTTTCCGTAGTTTGTTGAACAATCTCCGGTCCAACCACAGCACTCTCACCGGACTCATACCAACATAAAGGTGTCCGACATCTCCTACCATACAAAGCTTCAAACGGTGCCATACCAATGCTCGAATGAAAACTATTGTTGTAGGTAAACTCAATCAAAGGTAAATAACAATCCCAAGCACCTCCCTTTTCCAAAACACAAGCCCTCAAAAGATCCTCTAGTGACTGAATCGTCCTCTCAGTCTGACCATCAGTCTGCGGATGATATGCAGAACTCAATCTTAGCTTAGTTCCCAAAGCCCTCTGCAAACCTTCCCAGAACTTCGATGTAAATCTAGGATCTCTGTCCGAAACAATACTCGACGGAATACCATGCAAACTTACAATTTTTTCAATATACAACTCAGTTAATCTCTCTAACGGATAATCCATTCTGATCGGAATGAAATGAGCCGATTTTGTCAATCTGTCAACAATCACCCAAATAGCTTCAAAATTCTTAATTGTCCTCGGTAAACCAGAAACAAAATCCATACTGATACTATCCCACTTCCACTCTGGAATAGCCAACGGTTGCATTAGCCCAGACGGCTTCTGATGCTCAATCTTTGACTTCTGACAAGTCAAACAGGAATAAACAAAACTCGCAATTTCTCTTTTCATTCCCGGCCACCAAAATAACTTTTTCAAATCATGATACATCTTCGTAGCCCCAGGATGAATACTCAGGCCACTACGATGTCCTTCCTCAAGAATACTCTTCTTAAGTTCGGTAACATCCGGAATACACACCCGATTACCAAATTTCAAAACACCATTCTCATCAACTCTGAAGTCACCACCTTGACCTTGATTCACTAGAGTCAACTTATCAACCAAAAGCACATCGGATTTCTGACCCTCTCTAATTTCATCCAGAATACCACTCGTCAACTTCAACATTCCCAATTTAACACTATTGTGAGTACTCTCACACACCAAACTCAAGTCTCTAAACTGCTCAATTAAATCCAATTCCTTAATCATTAACATCGACATATGCAATGATTTCCGACTCAATGCATCAGCCACTAAGTTTGCTTTACCCGGATGGTAATTCAAACCAAAGTCATAATCTTTCAGAAACTCTAACCATCTCCTCTGTCTCATATTCAGCTCTTTCTGGTCAAACAAATACTTTAAACTTTTATGGTCACTGAAAACCTCAAATCTTGACCCGTACAAGTAATGCCTCCATAACTTCAGAACAAATACCACAGCTGCCAACTCTAAATCGTGTGTCGGATAGTTTCTCTCATGAACCTTCAGTTGTCTCGAAGCATAAGCTACAACCTGCTTATTCTGCATCAAAACACCACCCAAACCCAACAATGAAGCATCACAGAAAACCTCAAATGGTTCCGATGGACTTGGTAATATCAGAATAGGAGCAGTAGTTAACCTCCTCTTTAACTCTTGGAAACCTTCTTCACATTTTAAGTCCCAAACAAACGCTTGCCCCTTTCTAGTCAACATCGTCAACGGTAACGCCAACTTAGAAAATCCCTCAATGAATTTCCTATAATAACCTGCAAGTCCAAGAAAACTCCTTATCTCAAAAACTGACTTCGGAGCTTCCCACTTAGATACCGCTTCTATCTTAGAAGGATCAACAGCAACACCACCTCTTGAAATCACATGACCAAGAAAACTAACCTCTTCTAACCAAAATTCACACTTAGACAGTTTAGCAAATAACTTCTTTTCTCGTAGAACTCCTAAAACCATTCTCAAATGTTCAGCATGCTCTTCTTCAGATTTCGAATACACCAAAATATCGTCAATAAACACCACAACAAACTTGTCTAGGTACGGATGGAAAATCCTATTCATATACTCCATAAATACCCCAGGCGCATTAGTCATACCAAAAGGCATTACAGAATACTCATAATGTCCATACCTTGTTCTGAAAGCAGTCTTCTGAATATCCTCAGTTTTCACACGTATCTGATGATACCCTGATCTCAAATCTATTTTGCTGAACACACTCGCACCAACCAACTGATCCATCAAATCATCGATCCTCGGCAAAGGATACCGATTCTTGATCGTCACTTTATTCAGTTGCCTATAGTCCACACACAACCTCATAGTACCTTCTTTCTTCTTAACCAATAACACTGGTGCGCCCCACGGTGACACACTCGGACGAATAAACTTCTTATCCAACAAATCTTCTAACTGACTCTTCAATTCAGTTAACTCAACAGCAGACATACGGTACGGAGCCATCGATATCGGCCTAGTACCAGGTACCAAATCAATCGAGAACTCAACTTCACGCTCTGGCGGTAATTCATTCACTTCTTCAGGAAACACATTAGGAAAATCACACACCACGGCTAGATCGCAAATCACCAGTTTATCTTTAGCCTCCAAAGTCGCTAACAACATAAACAACTCTGCCCCATCTACTACTGCCTCATTCACTTGCCTTGCTGATAGAAACAAACTCTTTCCTTCTTCAATCTCGGGAAAGATTACAGTCTTATCAAAACAGTTGATATAAACTCGGTTAAACACCAACCAGTTCATACCCAGGATAACATCAATCTGCACTAGTGGAAGACACACGAGGTCCATCCCAAAGTCTCTACCAAAAATACTCAAAGGGCAATTTAAACAAACTGAAGTAGTAGTCACTGAACCCTTCGCAGGAGTATCAATCACCATACTCCCATGCATCTCAGATATCTCTAATTTAAGTTTCACAGCACAATCCAAAGATATAAAGGAATGAGTCGCACTTGTGTCAATAATAGCTACAAGAGGAAAGCCATTAATATAACACGTACCTCGGATCAAACGATCATCTGTAGAAGTCTCAGAACCCGATAAAGCAAAGACCTTGCCTCCCGACTGGTTCTCTTTCTTCGGCTTAGGACACTATGGACTGATATGACCCACCTCTCCACAGTTGAAACAAGTCATAGTCTTCAACCGGCACTCTGCAGCCAAGTGACCACCTTTGCCACACTTGAAACACTTCTTCTCATTACTGGTACACTCATGGAAACGATGTCCAGCCTGACCACATCTGTAACACTTAGCAGGGGCACTGGAGTCTCCCCCACTAGGTCTCTTCATCCCACTCTGTCTCTGGAAACCTTTGCCAGCTGCATACGGTTTCCCACGATCATTCTGATTCTTGCCTTTCCTATCAACCCTCTGCTGATAGCTCTCCGCTCTGGCCTTGGTATCCTGTTCAAAAATCCTGCAGCAGTCAACCAAGTCAGAAAACACTCTAATCCGCTGATACCCAATAGCCTGCTTGATCTCGGGACGTAACCCGTTCTCAAACTTCACACATTTCGAAAATTCCCCAGTAGCCTCATCATAGGGAGTGTAATACTTCGACAGCTCTGTGAACTTAGCAGCATACTCAGTAACAGACCGGTTGCCCTGCTTCAATTCTAAGAACTCTATCTCTTTCTTTCCTCTGACATCCTCTGGAAAGTACTTCCTCAGGAATCTCTCTCTGAACACCGCCCAAGTGATCTCAGCACTCCCAGCAGCTTCCAACTCAGTGCGGGCAGCAACCCACCAATCATATGCTTCCTCTGACAGCATATGCATACCGAACCTGACCTTCTGGTTATCGGCACACTCAGTCACTCGGAAGATCCTCTCGATCTCCTTCAACCACTTCTGAGCATCATCTGGATCGTATGCTCCCTTGAACATTGGAGGATTGTCCTTCTGGAACTCACTCAGTTGACGAGCAGCTCCCAATCCCACAACATTCGGATTCCCTCCAAGTACTCCAACTAGCATACCCAGAGCCTCAGCAATCGCAGCATCGTCTCTACCTCTTCCAGCCATCTCTATTCTGAAAACCCAACAAGCTAAAACAATAAGTACTGATAGGGTTACACAACACCTATCACGTACAGGGAAACAAAATAATTACGACTCGACTCGACCGACTATGCTCTGATACCACTAATGTAACACCCTTCTAAAATACCCCAATAATAATTAAAACAACAAATATAAATCAGAGTAGATATGCAATTTAAGGGTGTCACACTTGACACTTCACACCATTCACCAATATAGTTTGTCATGCTCATTTATTAATCAAAATAAAATATTGCACAATACGCAGCGGATAGAGATCAAATCAATCATGCAAACCATGTAACCACATTACAGGTAAAACTGTTCAACAACCACGATAAAAACAAGGTAAAACATCCCGTCCCGATGTTACATCTACCAGAGCATGACCCACTAAGGAACTACACTAGACTCCAAGCACTAGCTTCTACTCAATCACTGCTCGTTACCTGAAACATAGTTGTAAGGGTGAGTTCCTCAATCGATATAATAAGCATTATAAAATATCATGTAATGCTAAGTAAATTAACACATTTCATCACCCAAATCAGATCACACATTCAGCAACGGCAACATCAACTCAAAATCATAATCACACTCAACCCAACACAAAACACACGTATAATATTGGAATACATCCATTCATATTATACGCCATACATATATTATGCAATAAGACTCCATGCATGCGGTACCGACTATTCGTGAACATATAGTTCAACCTCACCGATCAAATCCAGATACGGCTACCAAGCTCACTAGTCCCACTTATTTGAGACCTAGTGACTCACATCACTAATTCCTCACCATGGGAATTAGCTACCACCCCAAGGGCTATGCTATGCACGCTAAATCACCTAGCATGCAAACATCAACAACAATCCACAATAACTCATCACTAATTCCTCACCATGGGAATTAGCTACCACCATAAAGGCCATACTATGCACGCTAAATCACCTAGCATGCAACATCAACAATCCACAATGGACATATGCTCACACTCTAAGCCATAAACAGTCCATTCACAATTGCATACATAATAGATACATTCACAGCATTATGCATACAATTATACATCATCAGCATATTTATCACATAATCATATCATGTTATGCCACATCATCAATCACAGTATTAGCACACTCTACTAATACCTACACTGCTCAGAACAACGGGAAATTGATCCCTCCTATATCATACACCAATATAGGCCAATCATCAATTGTTCACAATATTTAAAATATCAGTTTTTCTACTTTTCAAACAGTGTTAACCGGTTAACGCCCTGGGTTAACCGGTTAACGCAACACAGAACACGCTTCCTGGCACATTTTAACAGTGTTAACCGGTTAACACCCTGGGTTAACCGGTTAACGCAAGACAGACAGCAATATTTCACAATTCATAACAGTGTTAACCGGTTAACACCCTGGGTTAACCGGTTAACGCAGAACAGAAATTAATTCTCTTAATTATCATAACAGTGTTAACCGGTTAACACCCTGGGTTAACCGGTTAACGCAAGACAGAAAGCTGTTCTTGCGCTAACACGAAGCAGAATGCAGAATTCTCCGCATTTTCCGCCGTTGGAGGACTTCCGGACCTCCGATTTCGATTCCGTAAACGGCTACACGTCCAGAAAATCACAACTCATCCAAATATAGATCCAATCACAGTTTTTAACGCAATTCATTCATCACAATTCAAGGTATTTCTCAAACCTAATTAGAGTCAATCAATGGCCTATTACTACCCATCACATGTTAATCCATAATACCCATTAAACGACGATAAACCCCCCTTACCTGAGTTAATCCGGCAATTGATTCTTCGACCTTCAACAATCGTGAATCCTCCTCTTGAGCCCTAGCCTCTTCTTCTCCCTTTCTCAGTTCTTCTCTTTTCTCCCAATATTACGTGTTCTCTGTTTTCACGTGAAAACCCTTTTTACCAAATGGGACCTTTATATATATTCCAACTTATTATTCCAATAATAATAATTCCAAATAATATTCCAATAATAATCCAATTATTTAATTAAATTAATAAATATACTATTAACTTAATTTAAATAATTATCATATTTTATCGGGGTGTTACAGTAAAGGCTTGGAATTAAAAGTTAGTAGTTAATTGGTTAGTGTAGCACCTCAAATTTGCACCCTCCTTGTGTACATACATTTTCATGATTAGGTCATTAACATAACATAGTCTATTGCATAGCATTGCATAGCCGTTTGCCCAAGTGCAAGCCATTCAGAAGAATTAGGTCAAACTGGTCAGGAGAATCAGTCAAACAAGCAAGCATGTGCTATTTTCACTGGGACAAAGCCCTGGGGTTGATTTATCAAGTTCATATGGTCTAAGGATCATTGTGAAGTGATTTGGCCAAAGATTGGATGATCAAAGCTCATCAGTCAAGCTGAATTTCAGCTGAAACCATAGAAAGTCAACTGTGGTCAACTGTGCCTGATTTTATGGATTTGAAGGTGGGAGATGGTTTGAAAGGCTTCATTCATGTCCATATAAGTCTCATTTGACATATTAAAGACCAAGGTTGAAGAATTGGAGGTCAGACAAGAAGTTTCCTAAAATGGCAGGTGACCTGTAATTTCAACTGCCCAAAATGGAAAGTTTTTCTCCTCAACATTACTTCATCATAAAAGCTTCAAATGGAATTTTGTCCAACATAAAAGTTGGAGATTTTGATCTCACCATTCCAAAAAGTCCAAGAACTTGAAATTCCCATGTGTGGTTGGCAAGATATGGTCCATTCATTTTCAGAAAATGCCCAAATTCAAAGTGCCATAACTTTCACATGGAAAGGCCAAATTGGGTGATTTTTCTTTGAGCAAACCACATTTCATGTGATCTTTCATGGTGCATAATCACATTTTATCAAAAACTCTCATAGCAAAATGGCATTTTTCAAGTGAATTCATTTGCATTTTCGGCATGACATAGTGATTTTGAGAAATACATGGCCTATGCACATGGGACCTTTTGCAACACATTCCAAATAGCATTTAGAGCTTGCTTGAACCAATTTTGGACTGATACATTGACTGGTTTGGAAAAGGGCATATTGGCCATTACACTTGAAATTGCATTTTTGCTAATTGATTCAATTTTGCTAATTGTGATTAACAAAGTGGATTAAGCATTGGTATATAGTCTTAATCATAACTGTTTTCTCATGATCCATAATCACTTTTTCAGATCCAATCCAAAAAAACTCACAAAATTCTCTCACTTTTCTCCACTTTTGACATTCATTTTTTCACCAATTTCTCAAGAATCTTTGATCCTTTATGCAATTTCTCGGTGGATTCTTCATGTGCAGGTCTTGGATGATTTCTGTTTGAAGCATTTGGAGGAGAAAACCGTACCAATTCCAACTGTCCAAGCTTTGAACTCCAATGGCAGTTGCAAGATTCACCATGATCGTGCCTTGTTGAGCTGAATTTTTGTTGAAAGTATTTTTCGTGTCGGGTTTTTGTTATCGTATCCACAGGGATTGTAAGATATCACCGCCGTTCGATGGTTGTATTAATCGTAGCTCAATGTAACAATAGGGTTTTGTTTTTAATCAAGTTATCTTGCATAAAAAGTAATAAATTGCGGTAAAAGTTATGGTTTGATTAAATGAGAAATATTGTCAAAGTTAGGTTTCAATGATCACTTTGCATGTATTTGCTCGGTCAACAATCTTATAAACTCCTTTAGATGATAAATAATTTCACAAAGTCCTCTCAATATGTTTCTCTCGAACACACATTGTGAGTTTTGCCATTTTGATCCATTGTTTCTCTCGAACACAATCTATCAAAATGACAACTTTTTGGTTCAACCTTATGGTGAACAAAATCATTCATTACTATCTCTAGCTAACAAACAAGTTTGGATGAAAACCTAGGTCAAGAGTCGGTAAACATCTCTCGATCATAAACCAACACAAAGAGTTTTAAATAGAAACAAAGTTTTCATCATATATTTACCATTAAAGAGTTTACATATGAGGATCCTTACATTTACACACAAAGCTAGTAATCACCTACATCTAACCTTGACAAATGGATGACTTAGCTACTCATTTTCATGGTAGTTTGGTCGGCAAGTAAGGAAAGAAGGTTGATCAACATCCAAGTCGGATAATCGAAGTTGGATGGGAATCCACCTTCTTTTTGTAGAAGATGGTTCTAAGATGAAGAGAAATGAAAATTAGGGCATAAAAGCTCCCAAGAACAATGCTGCAAAAATATCTAGAAGAAAGTACAAAAGTGGAAAAATGAGGTAAAACTAAGGTATGGTGCTCAAAAGTGGCACCTGCTACTTATAGACCACTGTTGGGCTGTCATGTTCGCTAGGAGAGCAGAATGGCTCGCCTAGCGAGGGTCTAATATGGGCACATAATGCCCCTGCGCCCAGAGAAAATAGGGCCTGCTGAACTGTCATGTTCGCCTAGCGAACATACCTTCGCCTAGCGAAGGACACGCTTCAACCTTCGCCCCAGCGAGGTTGAGAGGTTTTGCTACTGGAATGCTCGCTGGGGACTCGCTAGAGCTTCGCCTAGCGAGTGAGTGCTGGCTGCGTTTTTCACCAAAACAGAATGAACTCGCTACCACCTTCGCCTTCAGCTCGCCTGGCGAATTAATTTGTCAATTTACTGGGGCTTTTCGCCTGGAGCTCGCCTAGCGAAGCAGTGCTTCGCCACAGCCTCGCCTAGCGAGCAGGCTGAAGAAATGCTTGTATTCTTTGGTTCCTTTGCCAATTTTCTTGTGTCTTCATTTTCAATTAGTTCATGCCTTTTTCCTGCACAATAACACACAAATCAAAGGCACCAAGCTTGTTTATCAATGTAATGCATTCCATGTAAAACAAATGTGGTTTTGACAATTTTTAGCAAGGAAAAAGAGTGAAAGATGCCCACATATGATAGCTCAAATAAGCACTTTTGGGCATCTAACAATTTTCACCATCAATCATCTTTATAATCATTATCCTTCATCTGTTTCCAAGAATCAAGGCCAAAAAATGCACGGATTCGAGCTGCACTTCAAGAAGGTAAACAATTCGAACTCCTTAATTCACGCAATTGCCATGTGGATTCAATAGATCTTTGAACATAGAGTGTATTGATGCTTGGATCGTTTGATTTCATCCACTAATCACCAAGATATCATAGATTAAAGTTTGTATGACAAAACTTCTTTCGATCGTATCTCTTTGTACGTTAACCTTTAGACATTTTCATGGCCATATCCTTGACCTACGTTGAAAGAGGAAGAGATCCATATATCATTTGTGCATTTTGGTTGAAGATTGGCCATAACGAATTCTGGACACGATGAACAGTGATGAAGCTCGTGAATTTCTGGAAAACGAAGGCATTCGATCCGTGTTTCTGGTGTTTCAATTCGAAATTGTGTTTCCCTCCAAGACGGACCAATAGGAGCGCGCCACGCAATTTAATTAAACTACTGCATTTTGGCTGTGGCTAGGATATTTACGATTTTGCCACTCGCAGCATAATTAAATCCATTAATTCATTAAATAAACATTTCATAATTTAATCAAACTTCAAAAATTCATAACTTAATCAATTTTAATCCAAATTACATGGGAATTTTTGCATCCATCTCCAAATTTTGTCTAGTTTTTTTTAGGTATGATAATGGAAGTTGTGCCTGATGAATTTTTGACTTTGCCTAGTGATCTTGTTCATGTGTGCATTTTTTGTATGTTTCACCATTTCCTTCATGAAATAATGATGACTTAGCCAAAATGCATGAAATTTTATAGGCTTGTTCTTGACTCTTTTCTGGTGATTTTGATGTGTAGTTTGTGAATTTTGGAATTATAGTTTGCAAGATATGATGTGCTCAAGTCGAGTGTGACAATGTGTGTCACACTATGTTATGTTGTGTTCATGATTTTTGTTGCTATGCCTATGCTTTGCCAAATGCTCCCAATTTTTGCATGTGATATCATCTGTATGTCTAGTTTTTCCATGATTTTTTGTAGGAATTGTTGAACCATTTCCTATTTGATTGGGATTTTTGCTTGCTGTTTAGACATTTTAAGGATTTTCTTGAGTGATTAACTTCCATGCTATGTGAAATGCTCATACCTTGTCATATGAAGATGAAATTTGATGGAGTGATTCCTAACATGTTTGAGTTAACTTTGGCTTTGGTCCCATTCGTTTCTTAATTGTTCTCACTGTTTTACATTTGATTGAAGTCGATGCTTATTTTGCTACCATGTGTTGGCTTGCTTGGATTTCTGTTGGTTTTATGATTTTCATTGACCTACTGCCTCTTGTCCAAATGGCATGAAAATTGATATGTAGCTCATTGAATGTGTCCTGTTTAGGCTGGAATTTTTGTGGAATTTATTGAGCTGTTTTGGTATTTGTTTGATTGTAATCATTCTGTTTTCTCATATGTGGTTCGTAATTGCCTAGTTTGATTTAAATTGTGCATGAAATGAATTTGGTGCATAGTTTAGATGTGAGGCCAATGGGATTCTCTTCTTAATTGATTTATCTTGGTTTTGATCATTTTTCACTTGCTGTTTTGGGTTTTTCATCTCCTTTTGGCCCTAGTCTTGGACTAGTGGCTTGTAATCTCACTTTTGAGTTGTGTTTCAGGTTAATAGCACAAATGGCCTTTGCTTGATGGTGTGCTTCCATTGGACTTGATTTGTGACTTGTGTATAGCTAATTTTGACTTTGTTTTGCAGGGTTTGATACTTGAGTTTGAGCCTTAATGGCTTGCACCTTGGTGCAGTGGCTTGTGTTTGTCTGTGTATAGCTAATTGTGAACCATTTGCTGTTTAGTTCTGTGATGGGTATACTGATGATATTTGATTGATTTCAGGTACATTAGTTGCTAATATTTCTTTGCTTTTCTTGATAAGCAATTTGCATTGAGGTATAACATTCTTGTCTCCATGTAGTCTGGAAGACCTGGCCTGTTACTTGGCCAGGCACCTGTCTGAAGTCCTCCTTAAGAGGCAATGTTTGTGATTGTTTACTTTTGTCCCCAAGCAGGTAAAGACCTCAATGAGGCGATTGGCGGATATAAGAGATATGCAATCTATCTCCCGCTCTTCTGTTGAGTCATCCCTCTGCTCACACCAAGGTGTTGATGCATTGGGATACAGCCCCAAGATCTTGTACAGTGTACAGTTGTGTCAGTGTCTTAAGTGTAGAAGGGTTCCCACTTCCTGGTGTCGCATTACGCGAAAAACCGGCGGGAAAAGAAAGAAACAACAGAGCCGCCACCGTGCGTTATTTATCCCAAAAGAGGGAAAGGAAACGCTCGAAGTAAACCTAGGAAAAGACATGGTCTCGCGACCAAAGAGAATGGGATCGGGAGTCGGTTATGCGAAGGGAAGGTATTAGCACCCCTACGCATCCGTAGTACTCTACGGGATCCACGCACAAAAGGAAAGAATATTGGTTGCTAAACACTGCTCAAACACACACACACTGGCTGAAAGAGACAAAAGAAACTGACTGAAACTGACTCGGCAGGACATCGTATCCTGGGCCTACTTAGTCTATCAGGCATAGACATCAGAGTCGAAGTAGTTCGGACTGGGGAAACGACACATGCTCGCTAGGATATCGCATCCTATGCATACGTATCTCCTTGGACGAAGGAGAATCAGAGCATTCGTAGCTCGGCTGACACGCACACAAACAAACAGACAAAGGCAAACGTGGAGCCTGAATGCCAATCACTGGACTTACATCAGCATCCGAACCAAAACAAACACAGGAAACCAACTGCCAATCGCTGGACTTACGTCGGACTCCAACCAGAAAAAGGAGAGACAACTCACACAAACAAAACAAAAAGGGCGCCCGAAGAGATCAGCTCAATCTCCTGCCTACATACTTCATCTGGTATGAAGATCAGGGCGATGTAGTTCCCCTACGCAGGGAAAAAGGACTAGCCTAACCAGATAACAGAGGGAGACACAACACTAGGGAGACTACGACTCGAGCCTAGATGTTGTCATGCAAAGTCGTCCCTAAGTTAAGGTTTCTAGCTAACTGGCACAAGGGCCAACCTATCCTAGTCATGACTTGCACAGGAAGCAAGCCACACACACACCAAACTTGCACAGGAAGCAAGGGTCTCGATTGCAACTAGGGCAAGAGAAAGGGGAGGTCTCAATCGCAACGAGGGCGAGAGAAAAGAATTAGTGTTAGTTGTTAGTCAAACTCGACAAGACATCGCATCTCGTGCCTACGTATCTCATCTGAACATGAGAATCAGAGTTGCCGTAGTTCGGCTACGGAGGGACAAAGGTCTCGATTGCAACTAGGGCAAGAGAAAGGGAAAGTCTCGATCGCAACGAGGGCGGGAGAAAGGAAAAGGCTCGATCGCAACGAGGGCGAGAGAAAGGAAAAGGCTCGATCGCAACGAGGGCGAGAGAAAGGAAAAGGCTCGATCGCAACGAGGGCGAGAGAAAGGAAAAGGCTCGATCGCAACGAGGGCGAGAGAAAGGATCGCAACGAGGGCGAAAGCAAACAAGGATTAGCCTAAACTAAACCTAACTTGCACAGGAAGCAAGTCAAACAAACATACAAGCACAGGTAGCACACACTATATACACACAAGGGGCTCACACAAGGGTTAGGTTTTAGTCGAGGGGTCATATCAACCTCAACAAACAAACCTCTGGAAATGGGTGATGGTGCTCTTAACCTTGACATTGAGAGCCAAGGTGAAGCAGATGAAAGGAGATGAGGGGTGTGCCTCATTGCTCTTATCCCTGGCCAGGGAGAGCATTTGACAAGAATGTGTGGGTTCAGAAAGTGGGAACCCTTCTACACATTTGATACTGACTCAACTGTACAATTGTACAAGATCTTGGGTTTGTATCTGTAATGCATCAACACAGTGGTGTGAGCAAAACAGAAGACACACTGAATAGCAGGGGATAGGTTGCTTATCCCTTGGTTCTGCCAATTGCCTCTTCACTTAGGAGGTCTTTGACTCTGTACAAGGACAATTTAAACATACACAAACATTGCCTCTTAAGGAGGACTTCAGACAGTTGCCTGGCCAAGTAACAGGCCAGGTCTTCCAGACTACATGAAGAAAAAGGAATTATACCTCAAGCAAGTTGCTAAATAGCAAAGAAAAGCAAGTTCAAAGAACTTAAGCAACTAATGGTACCTGAAATGGTCAAACAGATCAGTACACAGTTCAACAGTCAAAGCAAAAGGAATTGGGAAACAACAGTCAACACAGAGGGACAAATGTGCAAAGCACAAGACTCAAGTCATATGAGTCATATCACCTACAAAACAAAGAGGTTAACACATGATATATAATCAAGCTCAATCAAATTTGTATGATCTCTTTGAGGCATTTGGTGTTCAACCTGAAAACATAAGCTCAACAGTAAGTAACTGGACCACTAGGACAAGCCTAGGGTCAAAAAGGAATGAGAAAGTCAAAACAGCAAATGAAAGTCAACCAAAATCAAGTTCAAACATTTAAGAAGCAAGCTCAATTGGTCTCAAGTTCAAATCAGGCATCATCATCAATTCACAAGCAAAAGAAGTCAAAGCATGGCAAGGGAGAGCTCAAAGAAGTCAACAGAATGACTTGCATCAAAAGTCAACTCAAACATTTTCAAAAATCACCAAATAAATCATGATCAATCCTAACACCTAGCATGGTAAGCATGTAAAATTCATCACATTTGGACAAGTGGAAGGCAGTCAATGAAAATCATAAAGTCAAAGCAAATTTGAACATGCTCAATGAAGTCAACAGCAAGACTTAGCTCAAAACCAAACATAATCAATTCCAAAAATCACCAAATAATTCATGCTCAATCACAATCCATAACATGACATGCATATAAAATTTCAGCTCAATTGGATCATGGGAAGGTGGTCAATTAAAATCAGAAAGTCAAAACAATTTCAATCATGCTCAAAGAAGTCAAACAAACATGTATCAACTTCAAAAAATCATAACTCAATGACAACAGATGAGAAATGAGTGGGATTAACACCAATGCAAAGCTTAAGATGTCTAGTATGCACATGTGAAATTTCATGATCATCCAATAAAGTATGAGAATTTCCCAAATGAAATGGCAAGATGTGTCACACGAAGTCAACATTTGACTAGGCAGGGGAGAAAAATCTCAAACAAATAGGAAATGGCATAATTAATTCCAGGAAAATTCACAAGTCAACTAGACATATAAGAGAATGTGCATGCAAAATTTCACATTAATTGGAGGTCAGGAAGCATGTCAACAAAAATCATGAAATTGCATAACATTGGTGTGACACACATTGTCACACCCTACTTCCAAAATTCATATCTTAACAACCACACATGATAAATTCAAGAACTCTACATCAAAACAAACATGAATGAGTGTAGATTAACCACAAAAAATTTCAGAGTCATTGGATGCATCATTACAATTTCACAAAAGGATTGGCAAAAGGTACAAAATGTGCATACATGTCAAGAACCCTAAAGCCATTAAAAATCCAGCCAATCAAAAAATCATTAAAAATCATGATAAAAATGTAGGCATTCTCATGAACATGATGAAAAAAAATTCATGATTTTTGGAGTTGAAATGAGTGAATTGTGAATTTTGTAAGTTGAGTAACAATTTGGAATAAAATGAACAAAGTAACATGAATTAACAAGTCAACCAATTGACCGAGTGGCATTTCAGTAAATATGCGCCTCACTTATCAAAACGCAGCGCATAGGGAGAGGCCAATGAAATGTTCTCATTGGTTGCCACCAATGGAACAGTAACTCATGCAGAAAATTCAAACCAACAGCAACCAATCGTGTTTTCTGGAAAAATGGCCATTAGGGTTTAAGGAAACTTAGGGTTTTAACAGCAGCTACACCTTCATGTTCATCATCATGGAAAAACGAATTTCAAACAGAATTATGTAAACAGCATGGCAATGATATTCGTGCAACATCAAACAGCAACAAACCAAACACGGTTGGGGAAGGAAAACTGGAAAAATGTTAGGGTTTGTTACAGCAACAGGGCAACTTCATCCTCATGCAACCAACAACATTGAAAACGAAATCCAACTAGAATTGTCCAATCAGCATGGCAACGAAACACTATCATCATGCAACATCATACAGTAACAAACCAAACACAATTTCACATGAATTTTGAGCAGATTCTAGGGTTTGTAAACTACAGTAGAGCTTCATCTCCTTCATTCAAATCGTGGAAAATCAAACTACCCAGAACATGAAATTAAGCATGGCAGTCAACACAACAAACATCCAGCATCATAAATCCAGCAAGCACTAACATTAATTCGAGCTAATCATCAAGGAATCTTGTAAAACAAACATGACTAACAAACTTTAAACTCAGATTTCTCCTAGCATAGTTAACCAATTCAAGTGATACAAGGTTCACAATACTCAGCAAGGCAAGGACTACACATGACATAGCAAAATTTTGAGAAAAGAAGAACTCGAAATCTTACTTGATTTGGAAGAAATGGAGGAGACAGGTGTTATTTTGATGATACAAGCTCAAACAGATGTTCCTTATGGTTTGGAATGAAGGATTCTTGAAGAAATCGAGCTCAGCAAAGCCTGGAAATGTTCAAATCAAGATTTGCCATTGTTGTGCTTTGGAGAAAACAGAGCTCGAAAGGGAGTTCCAGCTGTGATTTGATGGTTCAAAATGCTTCCAAATGTTGGCCAGATGATGGAAGAATCAATGGATGCTCGAGCTCTTTGAGAGTTTTGGCAAAAAGTGCAAAGGTGTGAAAATGGAAAAATGAGAGAGTGAGAGTTTCTGATCTGTTATGGCTGCTAGATAGGTTTAAATCTCACAGAAAATGACTTATATATGGACTGTTTAGCATTAGTTAATGATGTGCTAAGCTTGGTTAACTTAAATGAAGCCAAATGCCAATTTGCTAATTTTGAACATGTGCACATGGAGGTGTGGAAGGTCTGCACGAATTGGGCCTCAAGCAAGTTTTAAACAACATTTCCAACAATTTCTAATTGGCCAAAGTGAGTAAAAATTGCTAAATCAAAAAGTCAACTTTGGTCCACACTTGAAATTAATTAGGTTAGGTCCAAAAATGCCATTTTGCATGGTAAGGTTTTGGTGCATGAAATTTATATTTTTGGAAAGAGGAGATGAAATGTGGTTTGTAGGAAAAAACCCCACCAAAATTGGCCAAATGGTTTGAGAGATATGGCCTTTTGAAGTTCAAGATTTTGTGAAAATGATTTGATCATATCTTGACAACCATGCATGGGAATTGAGAGTTCTTGGACTTTTTGGAAATGGGAGAACAAGATCTTCAACTTTCATGTTGGGTAAAAATTCATTTGAAGCTTGTATCATGATGTAAGCTTGGGATCAAGAAGTTTCCATTTTTGGCAGTTAAAATTACAGGTCCAGTTTCTATTTTTGGAAATTTTCTGTTTGGCTTCAAATTCTTCAATGATATTGTTTGCCATGATATATGAGGCCTATTGGGACATGAATAAGCTCTCTCAAACCAAATCCATCCATCAAAACCATAAAATCAACCACAGTTGACCAACTTTGACTTTTCTAGGGTTTTTGACTGATTGTGCATGAACTGAGGGCTTCTGAACATCCAACCCTTGACTTAAACACTTCAAATGGACCTCCAAGTCATGTGAACATGTTGAACCAACCCTAGGGCCTTGGCTCTTTGAGAAACACCCTTGCTTGCTTGGTTGACTGATCTCCTGATCAGTTTGACCTAATTCTCTTGATTAGCTTGCACTTGAGGCACCTGGGACAATGCAATGCTATGCAATGGACCATGATATGCTATGACCTAATATGAAAATGTATGTACAATGATAGGTGCAAATTTGAGGTGCTACAGCTGCTCCTATTCAATCAGCTGGGAACCCGAAGGGATGATAGCAATGGCTGTCAGACTTTCAGGGTAAACAGGGATTGAATACTAAGAACCGTAGAAATTTGCACCGACTGGATATAATATTTTTTGGTTTTTATTTTCAAAGGGTATGGCCACATCCAGACATCGCAACGACGATGAATGGGAAAAGAAATCACAACTAGATGCCAACGGACAACTAGGAAAAACTCAGCGTTTACCGGAACCAACGGAGAGGAGGAAAACTCAGCCAGACGTCATAGGACGAAAGGGAGACTCACGTTTATCGACACCAACGGAGAGGAGGAAAACTCAGCCAGACGTCATAGGACGAAAGGGAGACTCACGTTTATCGACACCAACGGAGAGGAGGAAAACTCAGCCAGACGTCATAGGACGAAAGGGAGACTCACGTTTATCGACACCAACGGAGAGGAGGAAAACTCTACCAGACGTCATAGGACGAAAGGGAGACTCACGTTTATCGACACCAACGGAGAGGAGGAAAACTCTACCAGACGTCATAGGACGAAAGGGAGACTCACGTTTATCGACACCAACGGAGAGGAGGAAAACTCTACCAGACGTCATAGGACGAAAGGGAGACTCACGTTTATCGACACCAACGGAGAGGAGGAAAACTCTACCAGACGTCATAGGACGAAAGGGAGACTCACGTTTATCGACACCAACGGAGAGGAGGAAAACTCAACCAGACATCATAGGACGAAAGGGAGACTCACGTTTATCGACACCAACGGAGAGGAGGAAAACTCTACCAGACGTCATAGGACGAAAGGGAGACTCACGTTTATCGACACCAACGGAGAGGAGGAAAACTCTACCAGACGTCATAGGACGAAAGGGAGACTCACGTTTATCGACACCAACGGAGAGGAGGAAAACTCTACCAGACATCATAGGACGAAAGGGAGACTCACGTTTATCGACACCAACGGAGAGGAGGAAAACTCTACCAGACGTCATAGGACGAAAGGGAGACTCACGTTTATCGACACCAACGGAGAGGAGGAAAACTCTACCAGACGTCATAGGACGAAAGGGAGACTCACGTTTATCGACACCAACGGAGAGGAGGAAAACTCTACCAGACGTCATAGGACGAAAGGGAGACTCACGTTTATCGACACCAACGGAGAGGAGGAAAACTCAACCAGACATCATAGGATGAAAGGGAGACTCACGTTTATTGACACCAACGGAGAGGAGGAAAACTCAGCCAGACGTCATAGGACGAAAGGGAGACTCACGTTTATCGACACCAACGGAGAGGAGGAAAACTCAACCAGACATCATAGGATGAAAGGGAGACTCACGTTTATCGACACCAACGGAGAGGAGGAAAACTTCACTAGGGAAGGGAGGGCGACGTCATGAACATCGAAAGAGGATGTTTACCGACATCAAAAGAAAACCAGACACTTACGCATGACTGGAAATCACCGAAGGATGGTGTTTACCGACACCAAAGAAGACCAGACACTTACGCATGACTGGAAATCACCGACGGATGGTGTTTACCGACACCAAAGAAGACCAGACACTTACGCATGACTGGAAATCACCGACGGATGGTGTTTACCGACACCAAAGAAGACCAGACACTTACGCATGACTGGAAATCACCGACGGATGGTGTTTACCGACACCAAAGAAGACCAGACACTTACGCATGACTGGAAATCACCGAAGGATGGGGTTTACCGACACCAAAGAAACAACACACGCGGGTGCTGACGGGATACTGACATCCACAAGATGACAGGGCAAGGCTGAACACTTGCAGGGGGTCTCACTGGGGATCAAGGTCACGACAGCGAGCAAACAGGAAGGAACACCAAGGATACCGGGTTGTAGGTATGAAACGGGTGACCGACCAAACATGAATTGGTTTGTGTTCCAAAACACTCAACATCCTGAAGAGGGCTAGAAAAGCAGTCTTGTTAGAGGATGAACATTCGATTCCACAAGGAATACGAACCTTACTCTGCTGGAGATAACAATCAAAAGATTGACCAAAGAGCGCATGAGATATATTATCTATAGCCGTCAAAACGTAGATAATACACTCGCATGGAAAATTATCCATAACCGGGTTGTAGGTTGTTAAATGAATAATCGACCGAAAAGAAAGGCATCAGGGTACCAGGACTAGGTATGCAAAAGATGACCAATCAAAAGAGGATAAAGTTGCTTACTCGGAGCAAGTATCCAAAAAGAATAGGAAGACCCAATGGGGACAATACTGCTTGATCAAGGCAAGTATCCAGAGGGGAAAGAATATCAAGACCGCAAAGAGGGGATTACATCTACCGGTTTGTAGGCAGAAAACCACGGAAAAGTAACCAGTCATCGATAGGATGAGCACAAAGGGTTAACTCCAACGAGGGGATGAAATATGGGATTTTACAACTACCAGCTAGTGGGTAGAAAACCACGAAGATAGGACTTACAACTACCGGTTTGTAGGTAGAGGCCAACAAACGATCTGCTGAGAGACAGAGTGAGAAAAAAGGATTTACAACTACCGGGTAGTGGGTAGAAAACCGTAAAGAAAGGACTTACAGCTACCGGTTTGTAGGTAGAGGCCAATAAATTCCGCTGAGGATAAGATGGATGAGTGCCGGTTAGTGAGCGACTATTCATTTATGCCCCAGGGAAGTACAGGAGACAGCCAACAGGAAGCCAATTTAGGATCGATCCAAAAAGGCAGACTGAAACAGGACTCATCCTAATGAGGAAAGAACTCAATAGGGAAAACCCATCCCGTGTAGGGAGGGAACGGAAACAACCGTCATCCACGAGAATGTATCTCAGTGGGGAAATGGCAGGAAAGGATAGACACTTTCTGCTTAAGGGGTTGGCTCTACATGGAGAGATCAGACACACCCACATCTGCTAGGGGAAAATCTACTGGAGAGATCTGTATCAACAAATAGCAGGAGGCAACAATCAACAGATACACGGCAACAGCTGCAACATGAGTATCCGAATGCTATGATTATGCATGTATGCTTTATACCTAAAATGTATGATGAATGTTGACAAACAGACATGCTCAAACCACAGGTCCGGGAATCGATCATCCGGAGAGCAAAACCAAAGTCACCAGAGAGCCAAGAAAATCCACTGGAGACTGGGACAATAGGGAACAATCATCATCCTGCAGGGGAGGAAGGCCACCAGAGGCTTCCGGAGGGATCGTCGGTCACAACCGGAGAACAGAGTTCAACATACTGGCGGACGCGCCACAACAACTCGTGCTGGAAATCAGAGATGCCAAGGAGCAACCAGATCTCTGATGAGGATAGATAGGCATTGAGAAAGCTCATCATGCCAACAACTCCGCTCGGGGATCTATCTGAGGACATGATGGAGCACTGGGATGTCAATCCTCCAAATACTGAATCTTCCAAGAAAAGCACCCATGCTGGGGGGAGATGAAGACTGCTCTGCTGGAGAGGCGAAAGTTGAAGTCTTCAGTAAACACTCTGCTAGGGGAGCTGCCCCACAATAATGTCCGAAACAACAAACTTGCTGGGGATGCCCCACGATAGGGCTCAAACAACACTCTACTGGGGATGCCCCATAATAGAGCTAACAGGGATTTGGAGGAAGAATCTGTATTGCCGGGAACATGAAGATGAATAACTTCAAACGACACTGCATCGGGCAACTTCACTGAGGAGAGACCATACGAGGTTCTGCAGGACAAAGATACAGTCATGCTCGAGATACGAACAATTGTCTTACCTGTTGGTAATCATACCACCCCCGGGAGAGCACTGTGGGTCTCCTAAGTATTCTTCCATCATTGTGAATGTTCACTTTGTTTAAGAACAATTTTGTGAAAAATTTGTTTATTTTGAAAAACAATGATACCTTATCAATTAAAGCATGCAAAACATTTGTTGAGTTGAAACAAAAAGGAGTGCAAACAATTTGGATAAAAGCTCAAATTAATGTAATGGAATGGTAGTCTGCAAAGGGCGAGACTCCATAGATCTGTACAAGTTTGAAATCGGTGATATATATTGGAGAGGGCTACATTGAACATAATGACCTTTCCTCTACCATTCTGAATTTTCGATGTATTCAAAGCTTCAGTCGACGATGAATCGAGAATCCCTGACGGATGACAGATATAGAGCATAGTCTTGTCAAGATGCAGTTACTTGCCAAATCCCTAATTTTTGCCTAGATTGCCCCAGTGTGAGGTGATCAATCTAGCGGGATGCAAATTCCTTTTTTCAATGTCTCTAACTTTTGTCTGGATCGCCCTTTCGGGTTTTCAATCCACCGAGACGCTCCTTTTTGCCTAAGTCGCCCTTTGGGGTGTTCGACTTAGCGAGCTTTTGATTTTTTGTTTTAGGCGAAGTATTTCTTGACTGCATCAGAATTCACAGGACGAGTGAACTTCTTTATCCATCATAGTAAGTGTTAGAACACTGCCTGAAAAGGCTCTCTTGACAACATATGGACCTTCATAGCTTGGGGGTTCACTTGCCCCTGGAATCGGGCACGAAAGACAAGACTTTCTTGAGCACAAGGTCACCTTCTCGGAACACACGAGGCTTGACCTTCTTATCGAATGCTTTTTCACTCTCTGCTGATATGACTGTCCATGACACATGGCAGTTGATCTCTTCTTTTCGATCGAATTCAGCATCAGTCAACTTGGGACTTTGAGGGTGCTATTTCTCTTCTTTTTTTTTCTTTCTTTTTTTCTTTTGATTTCTTTTGATTTTGATTTCTTTTGATTTTGATTTCTTTTGATTTGGTTTTGCACCCTCCTCTTTCTTTTTCTTTTTTTTTTTTTTTTTTTTTTTTTTTTTTTTTTTTTAAATGCCCCAGTTGGCTGTTCTGCTGATTCTCGAGATGCAACTGAGTGATCTTCTTTTCTTGCTCAAGAAGTCGGGAAATCTCGTCAGGAATCCCTTCAACGTCATCTTCGTCCGCTTCGAATACAGGGAATTCAAAATTGGGAGATGACGTCCGATCATTATGTTCAATGGGTTTGAGAAACAACCTGCATAAAGATTTTGATATGAAAAGCTTTTTAAAAATCAAACAAGACAATCGTTATGCAGACGAAAAGATTGCCTTTATTCTTGTTTTTAAGGTTTTTTGTGATCACCAATTTCATGCAAAAAAGGCGAAAAGGGAAAACAAATGGAAAAACAAATGTTTAACATGAATTTATTTGAATGAAAATATCATTGCACAAAATGTTGCCAACAATGCCATCACTTCTCCTTTTGGCATGGGAGAAGGGTTTTTAAACAAAGTGATTATTACAAAGACTTATGAACAACTGTAGGAACGCCCACAGTGACCCAATTGTGACAGACACCACCAGGAATGATGAAATTGTTCAAGTCCTCTGCGTCCTCTTCCAAGATAGCAGCATCCTCTTCTTCAGGTTGATCGTCATGAATGAATCCTCCACTTGCAAACAAACCTTGCTCCTTAAGTGCCCCAGAACAGTAGTCAATGCCAGCCCGGGATTGGTTAACCAGGAATAAATCCATCAACAGCACTAAGTCTGGCAAAATCTCCCTCAAGTTCACAATTCTCTTGCTCAGGATGATCCATCAATCTGGCAGAGTCGGCTCTGGTATAATACCGGCAAAGTGCGTCTCAAAATAAATGAAGATCGCAGGGTCAAACCACAGGACGGGAGACCGGAACAAAACACCCGCTGATGCAAATGATGCATGAAGTGTTTATGCATATGCTTGTTTTTATTTCAAAGGAACTCGAGGGTTTTATTTGCAAACTTTGAAATATTTAGCATTTTGATCATATATGAGAATATCTCATCAGATATATCAGGTGAAAAAAATTTCCCGGTTTTTTCATGTTTTGAATTTTTTTGCAAATAAACTCCTTTGAGTTCCTTGAAAATTTTCTTTTTTCTGATGATATGGATGCAGATGAATGTATGAATGCATGAATGCAACAATCACACTCAAGGATCAAGCAAGGCACACCAAACAAAGGTCGTGGGAAAGCTCATTGTATCCCTAATATCAATCATCCATTTTGGTGGATTTAGGTTTTCACCTTATCGACACCCAAGTTCCATTGATATTAACGGTACACGAACCGGCTCGAACATCCTTAATATCAACCAGCCGCTTTGGTGGATTTTAGGTTTTACCCCTGATCCGGGATCCATTGATATTAACAATGTTTGAACGACTCAACCACGAATCATGGGTTTGTTGAGAGTCACGAGCATGGAGTCTCGGTTAAGAACCACCCAAAGGGAGTGTACTAGGGTTTAAACCTGCCAGACATGTTCTATCAGAGGTTCCCATAATCATCGTTCCATCTCTCGAATATTATCGGAGGAACGAATACTCGTATTCCAAGAATATTCTCAAGAGAAACTCTTATGAGTGTAGTATCGCGTAACAATCGTATCAGAACTGACATCTGAACGACCTCCGCACTACGGTCCTAAAAAATAGGCCAAGATGGGTTTGGTAAACTAAGGTCCTTGGCTTCTGCGGCACATGATTGAAAGAATAATGCCTAACCACAAATAACTTGTGTGACATTATTAGCCCAACATGACCTCCACCAAGTGAATGGACTCGCAAGTCAACTGGCTAAGGAATACTCCACACCAGTCAACAAGACTATGCCATTCTCCTATCCTAGAGTGCACTCGAGTTCGGGTATTGGACCTTTTACCTCAACTGACTCCCACCCCACAAAGAAAAACAGACAACCAGCCAGGCAGAATGAATAATGAATATGAATGCAAACATTAATGCACACAATCAATGCAATCAATAAATGAAATGAACAAATAATGAATGCAATAAATAAACACGGCACAAAGCAACCAAAACCCTAACCTAGAGAGCGCTAGGAGAGACTCGCTCAGGGAAGATGGACCAGCATAGGTCAACTTCTCTATGTCCCCAGCAGAGTCGCCAGCTGTCGCATTACGCGAAAAACCGACGGGAAAAGAAAGAAACAACAGAGCCGCCACCGTGCGTTATTTATCCCAAAAGAGGGAAAGGAAACGCTCGAAGTAAACCTAGGAAAAGACATGGTCTCGCGACCAAAGAGAATGGGATCGGGAGTCGGTTATGCGAAGGGAAGGTATTAGCACCCCTACGCATCCGTAGTACTCTACGGGATCCACGCACAAAAGGAAAGAATATTGGTTGCTAAACACTGCTCAAACACACACACACTGGCTGAAAGAGACAAAAGAAACTGACTGAAACTGACTCGGCAGGACATCGTATCATGGGCCTACTTAGTCTATCAGGCATAGACATCAGAGTCGAAGTAGTTCGGACTGGGGAAACGACACATGCTCGCTAGGATATCGCATCCTATGCATACGTATCTCCTTGGACGAAGGAGAATCAGAGCATTCGTAGCTCGGCTGACACGCACACAAACAAACAGACAAAGGCAAACGTGGAGCCTGAATGCCAATCACTGGACTTACATCAGCATCCGAACCAAAACAAACACAGGAAACCAACTGCCAATCGCTGGACTTACGTCGGACTCCAACCAGAAAAGGAGAGACAACTCACACAAACAAAACAAAAAGGGCGCCCGGAGAGATCAGCTCAATCTCCTGCCTACATACTTCATCTGGTATGAAGATCAGGGCGATGTAGTTCCCCTACGCAGGGAAAAAGGACTAGCCTAACCAGATAACAGAGGGAGACACAACACTAGGGAGACTACGACTCGAGCCTAGATGTTGTCATGCAAAGTCGTCCCTAAGTTAAGGTTTCTAGCTAACTGGCACAAGGGCCAACCTATCCTAGTCATGACTTGCACAGGAAGCAAGCCACACACACACCAAACTTGCACAGGAAGCAAGGGTCTCGATTGCAACTAGGGTAAGAGAAAGGGGAGGTCTCAATCGCAATGAGGGCGAGAGAAAAGAATTAGTGTTAGTTGTTAGTCAAACTCGACAAGACATCGCATCTCGTGCCTACGTATCTCATCTGAACATGAGAATCAGAGTTGCCGTAGTTCGGCTACGGAGGGACAAAGGTCTCGATTGCAACTAGGGCAAGAGAAAGGGAAAGTCTCGATCGCAACGAGGGCGAGAGAAAGGAAAAGGCTCGATCACAACGAGGGCGAGAGAAAGGAAAAGGCTCGATCGCAACGAGGGCGAGAGAAAGGAAAAGGCTCGATCGCAACGAGGGCGAGAGAAAGGATCGCAACGAGGGCGAAAGCAAACAAGGATTAGCCTAAACTAAACCTAACTTGCACAGGAAGCAAGTCAAACAAACATACAAGCACAGGTAGCACACACTATATACACACAAGGGGCTCACACAAGGGTTAGGTTTTAGTCGAGGGGTCATATCAACCTCAACAAACAAACCTCTGGAAATGGGTGATGATGCTCTTAACCTTGACATTGAGAGCCAAGGTGAAGCAGATGAAAGGAGATGAGGGGTGTGCCTCATTGCTCTTATCCCTGGCCAGGGAGAGCATTTGACAAGAATGTGTGGGTTCAGAAAGTGGGAACCCTTCTACACATTTGATACTGACTTAACTGTACAATTGTACAAGATCTTGGGTTTGTATCTGTAATGCATCAACACAGTGGTGTGAGCAAAACAGAAGACACACTGAATAGCAGGGGATAGGTTGCTTATCCCTTGGTTCTGCCAATTGCCTCTTCACTTAGGAGGTCTTTGACTCTGTACAAGGACAATTTAAACATACACAAACATTGCCTCTTAAGGAGGACTTCAGACAGTTGCCTGGCCAAGTAACAGGCCAGGTCTTCCAGACTACATGAAGAAAAAGGAATTATACCTCAAGCAAGTTGCTAAATAGCAAAGCAAAGCAAGTTCAAAGAACTTAAGCAACTAATGGTACCTGAAATGGTCAAACAGATCAGTACACAGTTCAACAGTCAAAGCAAAAGGAATTGGGAAACAACAGTCAACACAGAGGGACAAATGTGCAAAGCACAAGACTCAAGTCATATGAGTCATATCACCTACAAAACAAAGAGGTTAACACATGATATATAATCAAGCTCAATCAAATTTGTATGATCTCTTTGAGGCATTTGGTGTTCAACCTGAAAACATAAGCTCAACAGTAAGTAACTGGACCACTAGGACAAGCCTAGGGTCAAAAAGGAATGAGAAAGTCAAAACAGCAAATGAAAGTCAACCAAAATCAAGTTCAAACATTTAAGAAGCAAGCTCAATTGGTCTCAAGTTCAAATCAGGCATCATCATCAATTCACAAGCAAAAGAAGTTAAAGCATGGCAAGGGAGAGCTCAAAGAAGTCAACAGAATGACTTGCATCAAAAGTCAACTCAAACATTTTCAAAAATCACCAAATAAATCATGATCAATCCTAACACCTAGCATGGTAAGCATGTAAAATTTCATCACATTTGGACAAGTGGAAGGCAGTCAATGAAAATCATAAAGTCAAAGCAAATTTGAACATGCTCAATGAAGTCAACAGCAAGACTTAGCTCAAAACCAAACATAATCAATTCCAAAAATCACCAAATAATTCATGCTCAATCACAATCCATAACATGACATGCATATAAAATTTCAGCTCAATTGGATCATGGGAAGGTGGTCAATTAAAATCAGAAAGTCAAAACAATTTCAATCATGCTCAAAGAAGTCAAACAAACATGTATCAACTTCAAAAAATCATAACTCAATGACAACAGATGAGAAATGAATGGGATTAACACCAATGCAAAGCTTAAGATGTCTAGTATGCACATGTGAAATTTCATGATCATCCAATAAAGTATGAGAATTTCCCAAATGAAATGGCAAGATGTGTCACACGAAGTCAACATTTGACTGGGCAGGGGAGAAAAATCTCAAACAAATAGGAAATGGCATAATTAATTCCAGGAAAATTCACAAGTCAACTAGACATATAAGAGAATGTGCATGCAAAATTTCACATTAATTGGAGGTCAGGAAGCATGTCAACAAAAATCATGAAATTGCATAACATTGGTGTGACACACATTGTCACACCCTACTTCCAAAATTCATATCTTAACAACCACACATGATAAATTCAAGAACTCTACATCAAAACAAACATGAATGAGTGTAGATTAACCACAAAAAATTTCAGAGTCATTGGATGCATCATTACAATTTCACAAAAGGATTGGCAAAAGGTACAAAATGTGCATACATGTCAAGAACCCTAAAGCCATTAAAAATCCAGCCAATCAAAAAATCATTAAAAATCATGATAAAAAAGTAGGCATTCTCATGAACATGATGAAAAAAAATTCATGATTTTTGGAGTTGAAATGAGTGAATTGTGAATTTTGTAAGTTGAGTAACAATTTGGAATAAAATGAACAAAGTAACATGAATTAACAAGTCAACCAATTGACCGAGTGGCATTTCAGTAAATATGCGCCTCACTTATCAAAACGCAGCGCATAGGGAGAGGCCAATGAAATGTTCTCATTGGTTGCCACCAATGGAACAGTAACTCATGCAGAAAATTCAAACCAACAGCAACCAATCGTGTTTTCTGGAAAAATGGCCATTAGGGTTTAAGGAAACTTAGGGTTTTAACAGCAGCTACACCTTCATGTTCATCATCATGGAAAAACGAATTTCAAACAGAATTATGTAAACAGCATGGCAATGATATTCGTGCAACATCAAACAGCAACAAACCAAACACGGTTGGGGAAGGAAAACTGGAAAAATGCTAGGGTTTGTTACAGCAACAGGGCAACTTCATCCTCATGCAACCAACAACATTGAAAACGAAATCCAACTAGAATTGTCCAATCAGCATGGCAACGAAACACTATCATCATGCAACATCATACAGTAACAAACCAAACACAATTTCACATGAATTTTGAGCAGATTCTAGGGTTTGTAAACTACAGTAGAGCTTCATCTCCTTCATTCAAATCGTGGAAAATCAAACTACCCAGAACATGAAATTAAGCATGGCAGTCAACACAACAAACATCCAGCATCATAAATCCAGCAAGCACTAACATTAATTCGAGCTAATCATCAAGGAATCTTGTAAAACAAACATGACTAACAAACTTTAAACTCAGATTTCTCCTAGCATAGTTAACCAATTCAAGTGATACAAGGTTCACAATACTCAGCAAGGCAAGGACTACACATGACATAGCAAAATTTTGAGAAAAGAAGAACTCGAAATCTTACTTGATTTGGAAGAAATGGAGGAGACAGGTGTTATTTTGATGATACAAGCTCAAACAGATGTTCCTTATGGTTTGGAATGAAGGATTCTTGAAGAAATCGAGCTCAGCAAAGCCTGGAAATGTTCAAATCAAGATTTGCCATTGTTGTGCTTTGGAGAAAACAGAGCTCGAAAGGGAGTTCCAGCTGTGATTTGATGGTTCAAAATGCTTCCAAATGTTGGCCAGATGATGGAAGAATCAATGGATGCTCGAGCTCTTTGAGAGTTTTGGCAAAAAGTGCAAAGGTGTGAAAATGGAAAAATGAGAGAGTGAGAGTTTCTGATCTGTTATGGCTGCTAGATAGGTTTAAATCTCACAGAAAATGACTTATATATGGACTGTTTAGCATTAGTTAATGATGTGCTAAGCTTGGTTAACTTAAATGAAGCCAAATGCCAATTTGCTAATTTTGAACATGTGCACATGGAGGTGTGGAAGGTCTGCACGAATTGGGCCTCAAGCAAGTTTTAAACAACATTTCCAACAATTTCTAATTGGCCAAAGTGAGTAAAAATTGCTAAATCAAAAAGTCAACTTTGGTCCACACTTGAAATTAATTAGGTTAGGTCCAAAAATGCCATTTTGCATGGTAAGGTTTTGGTGCATGAAATTTATATTTTTGGAAAGAGGAGATGAAATGTGGTTTGTAGGAAAAAACCCCACCAAAATTGGCCAAATGGTTTGAGAGATATGGCCTTTTGAAGTTCAAGATTTTGTGAAAATGATTTGATCATATCTTGACAACCATGCATGGGAATTGAGAGTTCTTGGACTTTTTGGAAATGGGAGAACAAGATCTTCAACTTTCATGTTGGGTAAAAATTCATTTGAAGCTTGTATCATGATGTAAGCTTGGGATCAAGAAGTTTCCATTTTTGGCAGTTAAAATTACAGGTCCAGTTTCTATTTTTGGAAATTTTCTGTTTGGCTTCAAATTCTTCAATGATATTGTTTGCCATGATATATGAGGCCTATTGGGACATGAATAAGCTCTCTCAAACCAAATCCATCCATCAAAACCATAAAATCAACCACAGTTGACCAACTTTGACTTTTCTAGGGTTTTTGACTGATTGTGCATGAACTGAGGGCTTCTGAACATCCAACCCTTGACTTAAACACTTCAAATGGACCTCCAAGTCATGTGAACATGTTGAACCAACCCTAGGGCCTTGGCTCTTTGAGAAACACCCTTGCTTGCTTGGTTGACTGATCTCCTGATCAGTTTGACCTAATTCTCTTGATTAGCTTGCACTTGAGGCACCTGGGACAATGCAATGCTATGCAATGGACCATGATATGCTATGACCTAATATGAAAATGTATGTACAATGATAGGTGCAAATTTGAGGTGCTACAGCTGCTCCTATTCAATCAGCTGGGAACCCGAAGGGATGATAGCAATGGCTGTCAGACTTTCAGGGTAAACAGGGATTGAATACTAAGAACCGTAGAAATTTGCACCGACTGGATATAATATTTTTTGGTTTTTATTTTCAAAGGGTATGGCCACATCCAGACATCGCAACGACGATGAATGGGAAAAGAAATCACAACTAGATGCCAACGGACAACTAGGAAAAACTCAGCGTTTACCGGAACCAACGGAGAGGAGGAAAACTCAGCCAGACGTCATAGGACGAAAGGGAGACTCACGTTTATCGACACCAACGGAGAGGAGGAAAACTCAGCCAGACGTCATAGGACGAAAGGGAGACTCACGTTTATCGACACCAACGGAGAGGAGGAAAACTCAGCCAGACGTCATAGGACGAAAGGGAGACTCACGTTTATCGACACCAACGGAGAGGAGGAAAACTCTACCAGACGTCATAGGACGAAAGGGAGACTCACGTTTATCGACACCAACGGAGAGGAGGAAAACTCTACCAGACGTCATAGGACGAAAGGGAGACTCACGTTTATCGACACCAACGGAGAGGAGGAAAACTCTACCAGACGTCATAGGACGAAAGGGAGACTCACGTTTATCGACACCAACGGAGAGGAGGAAAACTCTACCAGACGTCATAGGACGAAAGGGAGACTCACGTTTATCGACACCAACGGAGAGGAGGAAAACTCAACCAGACATCATAGGACGAAAGGGAGACTCACGTTTATCGACACCAACGGAGAGGAGGAAAACTCTACCAGACGTCATAGGACGAAAGGGAGACTCACGTTTATCGACACCAACGGAGAGGAGGAAAACTCTACCAGACGTCATAGGACGAAAGGGAGACTCACGTTTATCGACACCAACGGAGAGGAGGAAAACTCTACCAGACATCATAGGACGAAAGGGAGACTCACGTTTATCGACACCAACGGAGAGGAGGAAAACTCTACCAGACGTCATAGGACGAAAGGGAGACTCACGTTTATCGACACCAACGGAGAGGAGGAAAACTCTACCAGACGTCATAGGACGAAAGGGAGACTCACGTTTATCGACACCAACGGAGAGGAGGAAAACTCTACCAGACGTCATAGGACGAAAGGGAGACTCACGTTTATCGACACCAACGGAGAGGAGGAAAACTCAACCAGACATCATAGGATGAAAGGGAGACTCACGTTTATTGACACCAACGGAGAGGAGGAAAACTCAGCCAGACGTCATAGGACGAAAGGGAGACTCACGTTTATCGACACCAACGGAGAGGAGGAAAACTCAACCAGACATCATAGGATGAAAGGGAGACTCACGTTTATCGACACCAACGGAGAGGAGGAAAACTTCACTAGGGAAGGGAGGGCGACGTCATGAACATCGAAAGAGGATGTTTACCGACATCAAAAGAAAACCAGACACTTACGCATGACTGGAAATCACCGAAGGATGGTGTTTACCGACACCAAAGAAGACCAGACACTTACGCATGACTGGAAATCACCGACGGATGGTGTTTACCGACACCAAAGAAGACCAGACACTTACGCATGACTGGAAATCACCGACGGATGGTGTTTACCGACACCAAAGAAGACCAGACACTTACGCATGACTGGAAATCACCGACGGATGGTGTTTACCGACACCAAGAAGACCAGACACTTACGCATGACTGGAAATCACCGAAGGATGGGTTTACCGACACCAAAGAAACAACACACGCGGGTGCTGACGGGATACTGACATCCACAAGATGACAGGGCAAGGCTGAACACTTGCAGGGGGTCTCACTGGGGATCAAGGTCACGACAGCGAGCAAACAGGAAGGAACACCAAGGATACCGGGTTGTAGGTATGAAACGGGTGACCGACCAAACATGAATTGGTTTGTGTTCCAAAACACTCAACATCCTGAAGAGGGCTAGAAAAGCAGTCTTGTTAGAGGATGAACATTCGATTCCACAAGGAATACGAACCTTACTCTGCTGGAGATAACAATCAAAAGATTGACCAAAGAGCGCATGAGATATATTATCTATAGCCGTCAAAACGTAGATAATACACTCGCATGGAAAATTATCCATAACCGGGTTGTAGGTTGTTAAATGAATAATCGACCGAAAAGAAAGGCATCAGGGTACCAGGACTAGGTATGCAAAAGATGACCAATCAAAAGAGGATAAAGTTGCTTACTCGGAGCAAGTATCCAAAAAGAATAGGAAGACCCAATGGGGACAATACTGCTTGATCAAGGCAAGTATCCAGAGGGGAAAGAATATCAAGACCGCAAAGAGGGGATTACATCTACCGGTTTGTAGGCAGAAAACCACGGAAAAGTAACCAGTCATCGATAGGATGAGCACAAAGGGTTAACTCCAACGAGGGGATGAAATATGGGATTTTACAACTACCAGCTAGTGGGTAGAAAACCACGAAGATAGGACTTACAACTACCGGTTTGTAGGTAGAGGCCAACAAACGATCTGCTGAGAGACAGAGTGAGAAAAAAGGATTTACAACTACCGGGTAGTGGGTAGAAAACCGTAAAGAAAGGACTTACAGCTACCGGTTTGTAGGTAGAGGCCAATAAATTCCGCTGAGGATAAGATGGATGAGTGTCGGTTAGTGAGCGACTATTCATTTATGCCCCAGGGAAGTACAGGAGACAGCCAACAGGAAGCCAATTTAGGATCGATCCAAAAAGGCAGACTGAAACAGGACTCATCCTAATGAGGAAAGAACTCAATAGGGAAAACCCATCCCGTGTAGGGAGGGAACGGAAACAACCGTCATCCACGAGAATGTATCTCAGTGGGGAAATGGCAGGAAAGGATAGACACTTTCTGCTTAAGGGGTTGGCTCTACATGGAGAGATCAGACACACCCACATCTGCTAGGGGAAAATCTACTGGAGAGATCTGTATCAACAAATAGCAGGAGGCAACAATCAACAGATACACGGCAACAGCTGCAACATGAGTATCCGAATGCTATGATTATGCATGTATGCTTTATACCTAAAATGTATGATGAATGTTGACAAACAGACATGCTCAAACCACAGGTCCGGGAATCGATCATCCGGAGAGCAAAACCAAAGTCACCAGAGAGCCAAGAAAATCCACTGGAGACTGGGACAATAGGGAACAATCATCATCCTGCAGGGGAGGAAGGCCACCAGAGGCTTCCGGAGGGATCGTCGGTCACAACCGGAGAACAGAGTTCAACATACTGGCGGACGCGCCACAACAACTCGTGCTGGAAATCAGAGATGCCAAGGAGCAACCAGATCTCTGATGAGGATATATAGGCATTGAGAAAGCTCATCATGCCAACAACTCCGCTCGGGGATCTATCTGAGGACATGATGGAGCACTGGGATGTCAATCCTCCAAATACTGAATCTTCCAAGAAAAGCACCCATGCTGGGGGGAGATGAAGACTGCTCTGCTGGAGAGGCGAAAGTTGAAGTCTTCAGTAAACACTCTGCTAGGGGAGCTGCCCCACAATAATGTCCGAAACAACAAACTTGCTGGGGATGCCCCACGATAGGGCTCAAACAACACTCTACTGGGGATGCCCCATAATAGAGCTAACAGGGATTTGGAGGAAGAATCTGTACTGCCGGGAACATGAAGATGAATAACTTCAAACGACACTGCATCGGGCAACTTCACTGAGGAGAGACCATACGAGGTTCTGCAGGACAAAGATACAGTCATGCTCGAGATACGAACAATTGTCTTACCTGTTGGTAATCATACCACCCCCGGGAGAGCACTGTGGGTCTCCTAAGTATTCTTCCATCATTGTGAATGTTCACTTTGTTTAAGAACAATTTTGTGAAAAATTTGTTTATTTTGAAAAACAATGATACCTTATCAATTAAAGCATGCAAAACATTTGTTGAGTTGAAACAAAAAGGAGTGCAAACAATTTGGATAAAAGCTCAAATTAATGTAATGGAATGGTAGTCTGCAAAGGGCGAGACTCCATAGATCTGTACAAGTTTGAAATCGGTGATATATATTGGAGAGGGCTACATTGAACATAATGACCTTTCCTCTACCATTCTGAATTTTCGATGTATTCAAAGCTTCAGTCGACGATGAATCGAGAATCCCTGACGGATGACAGATATAGAGCATAGTCTTGTCAAGATGCAGTTACTTGCCAAATCCCTAATTTTTGCCTAGATTGCCCCAGTGTGAGGTGATCAATCTAGCGGGATGCAAATTCCTTTTTTCAATGTCTCTAACTTTTGCCTGGATCGCCCTTTCGGGTTTTCAATCCACCGAGACGCTCCTTTTTGCCTAAGTCGCCCTTTGGGGTGTTCGACTTAGCGAGCTTTTGATTTTTTGTTTTAGGCGAAGTATTTCTTGACTGCATCAGAATTCACAGGACGAGTGAACTTCTTTATCCATCGTAGTAAGTGTTAGAACACTGCCTGAAAAGGCTCTCTTGACAACATATGGACCTTCATAGCTTGGGGGTTCACTTGCCCCTGGAATCGGGCACGAAAGACAAGACTTTCTTGAGCACAAGGTCACCTTCTCGGAACACACGAGGCTTGACCTTCTTATCGAATGCTTTTTCACTCTCTGCTGATATGACTGTCCATGACACATGGCAGTTGATCTCTTCTTTTCGATCGAATTCAGCATCAGTCAACTTGGGACTTTGAGGGTGCTATTTCTCTTCTTTTTTTTTCTTTCTTTTTTCTTTTGATTTCTTTTGATTTTGATTTCTTTTGATTTTGATTTCTTTTGATTTGGTTTTGCACCCTCCTCTTTCTTTTTCTTTTTTTTTTTTTTTTTTTTTTTTTTTTTTTTTTTTTTAAAATGCCCCAGTTGGCTGTTCTGCTGATTCTCGAGATGCAACTGAGTGATCTTCTTTTCTTGCTCAAGAAGTCGGGAAATCTCGTCAGGAATCCCTTCAACGTCATCTTCGTCCGCTTCGAATACAGGGAATTCAAAATTGGGAGATGACGTCCGATCATTATGTTCAATGGGTTTGAGAAACAACCTGCATAAAGATTTTGATATGAAAAGCTTTTTAAAAATCAAACAAGACAATCGTTATGCAGACGAAAAGATTGCCTTTATTCTTGTTTTTAAGGTTTTTTGTGATCACCAATTTCATGCAAAAAAGGCGAAAAGGGAAAACAAATGGAAAAACAAATGTTTAACATGAATTTATTTGAATGAAAATATCATTGCACAAAATGTTGCCAACAATGCCATCACTTCTCCTTTTGGCATGGGAGAAGGGTTTTTAAACAAAGTGATTATTACAAAGACTTATGAACAACTGTAGGAACGCCCACAGTGACCCAATTGTGACAGACACCACCAGGAATGATGAAATTGTTCAAGTCCTCTGCGTCCTCTTCCAAGATAGCAGCATCCTCTTCTTCAGGTTGATCGTCATGAATGAATCCTCCACTTGCAAACAAACCTTGCTCCTTAAGTGCCCCAGAACAGTAGTCAATGCCAGCCCGGGATTGGTTAACCAGGAATAAATCCATCAACAGCACTAAGTCTGGCAAAATCTCCCTCAAGTTCACAATTCTCTTGCTCAGGATGATCCATCAATCTGGCAGAGTCGGCTCTGGTATAATACCGGCAAAGTGCGTCTCAAAATAAATGAAGATCGCAGGGTCAAACCACAGGACGGGAGACCGGAACAAAACACCCGCTGATGCAAATGATGCATGAAGTGTTTATGCATATGCTTGTTTTTATTTCAAAGGAACTCGAGGGTTTTATTTGCAAACTTTGAAATATTTAGCATTTTGATCATATATGAGAATATCTCATCAGATATATCAGGTGAAAAAAATTTCCCGGTTTTTTCATGTTTTGAATTTTTTTGCAAATAAACTCCTTTGAGTTCCTTGAAAATTTTCTTTTTTCTGATGATATGGATGCAGATGAATGTATGAATGCATGAATGCAACAATCACACTCAAGGATCAAGCAAGGCACACCAAACAAAGGTCGTGGGAAAGCTCATTGTATCCCTAATATCAATCATCCATTTTGGTGGATTTAGGTTTTCACCTTATCGACACCCAAGTTCCATTGATATTAACGGTACACGAACCGGCTCGAACATCCTTAATATCAACCAGCCGCTTTGGTGGATTTTAGGTTTTACCCCTGATCCGGGATCCATTGATATTAACAATGTTTGAACGACTCAACCACGAATCATGGGTTTGTTGAGAGTCACGAGCATGGAGTCTCGGTTAAGAACCACCCAAAGGGAGTGTACTAGGGTTTAAACCTGCCAGACATGTTCTATCAGAGGTTCCCATAATCATCGTTCCATCTCTCGAATATTATCGGAGGAACGAATACTCGTATTCCAAGAATATTCTCAAGAGAAACTCTTATGAGTGTAGTATCGCGTAACAATCGTATCAGAACTGACATCTGAACGACCTCCGCACTACGGTCCTAAAAAATAGGCCAAGATGGGTTTGGTAAACTAAGGTCCTTGGCTTCTGCGGCACATGATTGAAAGAATAATGCCTAACCACAAATAACTTGTGTGACATTATTAGCCCAACATGACCTCCACCAAGTGAATGGACTCGCAAGTCAACTGGCTAAGGAATACTCCACACCAGTCAACAAGACTATGCCATTCTCCTATCCTAGAGTGCACTCGAGTTCGGGTATTGGACCTTTTACCTCAACTGACTCCCACCCCACAAAGAAAAACAGACAACCAGCCAGGCAGAATGAATAATGAATATGAATGCAAACATTAATGCACACAATCAATGCAATCAATAAATGAAATGAACAAATAATGAATGCAATAAATAAACACGGCACAAAGCAACCAAAACCCTAACCTAGAGAGCGCTAGGAGAGACTCGCTCAGGGAAGATGGACCAGCATAGGTCAACTTCTCTATGTCCCCAGCAGAGTCGCCAGCTGTCGCATTACGCGAAAAACCGACGGGAAAAGAAAGAAACAACAGAGCCGCCACCGTGCGTTATTTATCCCAAAAGAGGGAAAGGAAACGCTCGAAGTAAACCTAGGAAAAGACATGGTCTCGCGACCAAAGAGAATGGGATCGGGAGTCGGTTATGCGAAGGGAAGGTATTAGCACCCCTACGCATCCGTAGTACTCTACGGGATCCACGCACAAAAGGAAAGAATATTGGTTGCTAAACACTGCTCAAACACACACACACTGGCTGAAAGAGACAAAAGAAACTGACTGAAACTGACTCGGCAGGACATCGTATCATGGGCCTACTTAGTCTATCAGGCATAGACATCAGAGTCGAAGTAGTTCGGACTGGGGAAACGACACATGCTCGCTAGGATATCGCATCCTATGCATACGTATCTCCTTGGACGAAGGAGAATCAGAGCATTCGTAGCTCGGCTGACACGCACACAAACAAACAGACAAAGGCAAACGTGGAGCCTGAATGCCAATCACTGGACTTACATCAGCATCCGAACCAAAACAAACACAGGAAACCAACTGCCAATCGCTGGACTTACGTCGGACTCCAACCAGAAAAAGGAGAGACAACTCACACAAACAAAACAAAAAGGGCGCCCGGAGAGATCAGCTCAATCTCCTGCCTACATACTTCATCTGGTATGAAGATCAGGGCGATGTAGTTCCCCTACGCAGGGAAAAAGGACTAGCCTAACCAGATAACAGAGGGAGACACAACACTAGGGAGACTACGACTCGAGCCTAGATGTTGTCATGCAAAGTCGTCCCTAAGTTAAGGTTTCTAGCTAACTGGCACAAGGGCCAACCTATCCTAGTCATGACTTGCACAGGAAGCAAGCCACACACACACCAAACTTGCACAGGAAGCAAGGGTCTCGATTGCAACTAGGGCAAGAGAAAGGGGAGGTCTCAATCGCAATGAGGGCGAGAGAAAAGAATTAGTGTTAGTTGTTAGTCAAACTCGACAAGACATCGCATCTCGTGCCTACGTATCTCATCTGAACATGAGAATCAGAGTTGCCGTAGTTCGGCTACGGAGGGACAAAGGTCTCGATTGCAACTAGGGCAAGAGAAAGGGAAAGTCTCGATCGCAACGAGGGCGAGAGAAAGGAAAAGGCTCGATCGCAACGAGGGCGAGAGAAAGGAAAAGGCTCGATCGCAACGAGGGCGAGAGAAAGGAAAAGGCTCGATCGCAACGAGGGCGAGAGAAAGGATCGCAACAAGGGCGAAAGCAAACAAGGATTAGCCTAAACTAAACCTAACTTGCACAGGAAGCAAGTCAAACAAACATACAAGCACAGGTAGCACACACTATATACACACAAGGGGCTCACACAAGGGTTAGGTTTTAGTCGAGGGGTCATATCAACCTCAACAAACAAACCTCTGGAAATGGGTGATGATGCTCTTAACCTTGACATTGAGAGCCAAGGTGAAGCAGATGAAAGGAGATGAGGGGTGTGCCTCATTGCTCTTATCCCTGGCCAGGGAGAGCATTTGACAAGAATGTGTGGGTTCAGAAAGTGGGAACCCTTCTACACATTTGATACTGACTTAACTGTACAATTGTACAAGATCTTGGGTTTGTATCTGTAATGCATCAACACAGTGGTGTGAGCAAAACAGAAGACACACTGAATAGCAGGGGATAGGTTGCTTATCCCTTGGTTCTGCCAATTGCCTCTTCACTTAGGAGGTCTTTGACTCTGTACAAGGACAATTTAAACATACACAAACATTGCCTCTTAAGGAGGACTTCAGACAGTTGCCTGGCCAAGTAACAGGCCAGGTCTTCCAGACTACATGAAGAAAAAGGAATTATACCTCAAGCAAGTTGCTAAATAGCAAAGCAAAGCAAGTTCAAAGAACTTAAGCAACTAATGGTACCTGAAATGGTCAAACAGATCAGTACACAGTTCAACAGTCAAAGCAAAAGGAATTGGGAAACAACAGTCAACACAGAGGGACAAATGTGCAAAGCACAAGACTCAAGTCATATGAGTCATATCACCTACAAAACAAAGAGGTTAACACATGATATATAATCAAGCTCAATCAAATTTGTATGATCTCTTTGAGGCATTTGGTGTTCAACCTGAAAACATAAGCTCAACAGTAAGTAACTGGACCACTAGGACAAGCCTAGGGTCAAAAAGGAATGAGAAAGTCAAAACAGCAAATGAAAGTCAACCAAAATCAAGTTCAAACATTTAAGAAGCAAGCTCAATTGGTCTCAAGTTCAAATCAGGCATCATCATCAATTCACAAGCAAAAGAAGTCAAAGCATGGCAAGGGAGAGCTCAAAGAAGTCAACAGAATGACTTGCATCAAAAGTCAACTCAAACATTTTCAAAAATCACCAAATAAATCATGATCAATCCTAACACCTAGCATGGTAAGCATGTAAAATTTCATCACATTTGGACAAGTGGAAGGCAGTCAATGAAAATCATAAAGTCAAAGCAAATTTGAACATGCTCAATGAAGTCAACAGCAAGACTTAGCTCAAAACCAAACATAATCAATTCCAAAAATCACCAAATAATTCATGCTCAATCACAATCCATAACATGACATGCATATAAAATTTCAGCTCAATTGGATCATGGGAAGGTGGTCAATTAAAATCAGAAAGTCAAAACAATTTCAATCATGCTCAAAGAAGTCAAACAAACATGTATCAACTTCAAAAAATCATAACTCAATGACAACAGATGAGAAATGAATGGGATTAACACCAATGCAAAGCTTAAGATGTCTAGTATGCACATGTGAAATTTCATGATCATCCAATAAAGTATGAGAATTTCCCAAATGAAATGGCAAGATGTGTCACACGAAGTCAACATTTGACTGGGCAGGGGAGAAAAATCTCAAACAAATAGGAAATGGCATAATTAATTCCAGGAAAATTCACAAGTCAACTAGACATATAAGAGAATGTGCATGCAAAATTTCACATTAATTGGAGGTCAGGAAGCATGTCAACAAAAATCATGAAATTGCATAACATTGGTGTGACACACATTGTCACACCCTACTTCCAAAATTCATATCTTAACAACCACACATGATAAATTCAAGAACTCTACATCAAAACAAACATGAATGAGTGTAGATTAACCACAAAAAATTTCAGAGTCATTGGATGCATCATTACAATTTCACAAAAGGATTGGCAAAAGGTACAAAATGTGCATACATGTCAAGAACCCTAAAGCCATTAAAAATCCAGCCAATCAAAAAATCATTAAAAATCATGATAAAAAAGTAGGCATTCTCATGAACATGATGAAAAAAAAATCATGATTTTTGGAGTTGAAATGAGTGAATTGTGAATTTTGTAAGTTGAGTAACAATTTGGAATAAAATGAACAAAGTAACATGAATTAACAAGTCAACCAATTGACCGAGTGGCATTTCAGTAAATATGCGCCTCACTTATCAAAACGCAGCGCATAGGGAGAGGCCAATGAAATGTTCTCATTGGTTGCCACCAATGGAACAGTAACTCATGCAGAAAATTCAAACCAACAGCAACCAATCGTGTTTTCTGGAAAAATGGCCATTAGGGTTTAAGGAAACTTAGGGTTTTAACAGCAGCTACACCTTCATGTTCATCATCATGGAAAAACGAATTTCAAACAGAATTATGTAAACAGCATGGCAATGATATTCGTGCAACATCAAACAGCAACAAACCAAACACGGTTGGGGAAGGAAAACTGGAAAAATGCTAGGGTTTGTTACAGCAACAGGGCAACTTCATCCTCATGCAACCAACAACATTGAAAACGAAATCCAACTAGAATTGTCCAATCAGCATGGCAACGAAACACTATCATCATGCAACATCATACAGTAACAAACCAAACACAATTTCACATGAATTTTGAGCAGATTCTAGGGTTTGTAAACTACAGTAGAGCTTCATCTCCTTCATTCAAATCGTGGAAAATCAAACTACCCAGAACATGAAATTAAGCATGGCAGTCAACACAACAAACATCCAGCATCATAAATCCAGCAAGCACTAACATTAATTCGAGCTAATCATCAAGGAATCTTGCAAAACAAACATGACTAACAAACTTTAAACTCAGATTTCTCCTAGCATAGTTAACCAATTCAAGTGATACAAGGTTCACAATACTCAGCAAGGCAAGGACTACACATGACATAGCAAAATTTTGAGAAAAGAAGAACTCGAAATCTTACTTGATTTGGAAGAAATGGAGGAGACAGGTGTTATTTTGATGATACAAGCTCAAACAGATGTTCCTTATGGTTTGGAATGAAGGATTCTTGAAGAAATCGAGCTCAGCAAAGCCTGGAAATGTTCAAATCAAGATTTGCCATTGTTGTGCTTTGGAGAAAACAGAGCTCGAAAGGGAGTTGCAGCTGTGATTTGATGGTTCAAAATGCTTCCAAATGTTGGCCAGATGATGGAAGAATCAATGGATGCTCGAGCTCTTTGAGAGTTTTGGCAAAAAGTGCAAAGGTGTGAAAATGGAAAAATGAGAGAGTGAGAGTTTCTGATCTGTTATGGCTGCTAGATAGGTTTAAATCTCACAGAAAATGACTTATATATGGACTGTTTAGCATTAGTTAATGATGTGCTAAGCTTGGTTAACTTAAATGAAGCCAAATGCCAATTTGCTAATTTTGAACATGTGCACATGGAGGTGTGGAAGGTCTGCACGAATTGGGCCTCAAGCAAGTTTTAAACAACATTTCCAACAATTTCTAATTGGCCAAAGTGAGTAAAAATTGTTAAATCAAAAAGTCAACTTTGGTCCACACTTGAAATTAATTAGGTTAGGTCCAAAAATGCCATTTTGCATGGTAAGATTTTGGTGCATGAAATTTATATTTTTGGAAAGAGGAGATGAAATGTGGTTTGTAGGAAAAAACCCCACCAAAATTGGCCAAATGGTTTGAGAGATATGGCCTTTTGAAGTTCAAGATTTTGTGAAAATGATTTGATCATATCTTGACAACCATGCATGGGAATTGAGAGTTCTTGGACTTTTTGGAAATGGGAGAACAAGATCTTCAACTTTCATGTTGGGCAAAAATTCATTTGAAGCTTGTATAATGATGTAAGCTTGGGATCAAGAAGTTTCCATTTTTGGCAGTTAAAATTACAGGTCCAGTTTCTATTTTTGGAAATTTTCTGTTTGGCTTCAAATTCTTCAATGATATTGTTTGCCATGATATATGAGGCCTATTGGGACATGAATAAGCTCTCTCAAACCAAATCCATCCATCAAAACCATAAAATCAACCACAGTTGACCAACTTTGACTTTTCTAGGGTTTTTGACTGATTGTGCATGAACTGAGGGCTTCTGAACATCCAACCCTTGACTTAAACACTTCAAATGGACCTCCAAGTCATGTGAACATGTTGAACCAACCCTAGGGCCTTGGCTCTTTGAGAAACACCCTTGCTTGCTTGGTTGACTGATCTCCTGATCAATTTGACCTAATTCTCTTGATTAGCTTGCACTTGAGGCACCTGGGACAATGCAATGCTATGCAATGGACCATGATATGCTATGACCTAATATGAAAATGTATGTACAATGATAGGTGCAAATTTTAGGTGCTACACCTGGACCCACACTTCTTTGTCTAAAGCTCTCCCTGGCCAGGGATAAGAGCTGTGAAGTCTTATCTTCACTCACCTTTCATCTGCTTCACCTTACCCCCTCAATGGCAAGGTTAAGAGCACCATTACCCCTGTACAGATGACTCGTTCTTGCAGTCTTACCCTTTGATTGAGCCCTTTTGTGTGCATGTAGTGTGTGCTACTTGTGAATGCTTGATTTGCTGTTTACTTGTGCTGAATAGGATAGGCTTGCTTCCTGTGCAAGTTAGCTAGAAACCTTGACTTAGGGATGAATTTGCATGATAACATCTAGGCTCGAGTCGTAATCTCCCTAGTTGTGTCTCCCTCTGTTATCTGGTTAGGCTAGTCCTGTGTCCCTTCGTAGGGGAACTACGTCGCCCTGATCCTCATACCAGATGAGATACGTAGGCAGGAGATGAGCAGATCTCTCCGGGCGCCTGTGTCTTTGTTTTATGTTGTTGTGTGCTTGGAAGCTGATGTAAGTCCATCGAGTGGCGTTCGGGTTCCAGTGTGGGTTTTGTTTGGTTCAGATGCTGATGTAAGCCCAGTGATTGGCATTCAGGCTCCACGTTTGCCTTTTTGTGTGTTTTGGTTCGGATGCTGATGTAAGTCCAGTAATTGGCATTCAGGCTCCACGTTTGCCTTTGCCTGTGTCGGTTTGTGTGCGTGTTAGCCGAGCTACGAATGCTCTGATTCTCCTTCGTCCAAAGGAGATACGTATGCATAAGATGCAATATCCTAGCGAGCATGTGTCGTTGCCCCAGTTCGAACTACTTTGACTCTGATGTCTATGCCTGATAGACTAAGTAGGCCCAGGATGCGATATCCTGCCGAGTCAGTCTTGTTTGTTTTCTGGTGTCTCTTTCAGCCAGTGTGTGTGTTTGTGAGCAGTGTTTTAGCAACCATTTTCCTTCCTATTGTGCGTGGATCCCATCGAGTACGACGGATGCGTAGGGGTGCTAATACCTTCCCTTCGCATAACCGACTCCCGATCCCATTCTCTTTGGTCGCGAGACCATGCTTTTTTCCAGGTTTACTCTGAGCGTTTCCTTTCCCTCTTTTGGGATAAATAACGCACGGTGGCGGCTCTGTTGTTCTTGTTTTCCCGCCGGTTTTTCGCGTAATGCGACAGCTGGCGACTCTGCTGGGGAATATAGAGGAGTTGACCTGTGCTGGTCCATCTTCCCTAAGCGAGTCTCTCCTAGCGCTCTCTAGATTAGGGTTTTGGTTGCTATTGGCTGTTATTTATTGCATTCATGATTATTATGTTGTATATATGTGCATATCTGTTTGCATGCATCATACTGTCATTGAGCTGTCTTCTGTGCAGGTGGTTCCTTTGTTTTGGGTGGGTGTTCTGAGTGGGGCTAAAACCCAGGCCCGAGTATACACCTAGGATTAGTGTGGTCTCACGTTCCTCATTTGCTTTATCAGCATATTGTTGCAACGTGACATACCACAAGCCGGACGAGGTTCATTTGATAGTGCCCTTCCTTTGTGGAGTATCCACTTTGGTTGTGTCACTTCATCTGAACTATTGACTTCGGTGACCGTTCTTTCCCGGATCTTTGATTGAGACGATCTTAAGAGAGCTACAACGGCACACCCAAAAGGGCAAACCCGTTGAGTATCTTTGCCCGATTATCGAGATCATTGTCCGCCTTAGGATGACCTGATTAGAATTTACCTGTGAGGGGAGGGTTGATTCTTACAGATGCACGTTCTGATGGTGACTTTGTTGGTGACTATTGGTTGATCAGAGTCCTATTTATGAGTCGGATTTATGGATCTATTTCTGGATGCCGGAGGTTTGATCCTGGCAGTGATCGGAGGGTTCCGTTTATTTCGGATCCCTGGGCTGAATTTGAGGATGCTCAGACGTGGATATGGTTCAGATGACAGTTTATCAGTTGACTTTGGGTTTCAGATGAATGGTGGTTCCGAGTTCGAGCCGAAGCTTCGACCTTGTGCCTTGAGATGCACAGCCTGACCAGTCATGTTTGCATCATCTGCATCATAGCATGTTTATTTTTCAAAAAAAATAAATAATAATAATGCATGAAAAAACCGAAAAAAGTTAACCCGCATGTGCATATCCTTTATCAGGATCATTCATGATAAAATATAGTACCCATATCATGCATATCATGCACATATCATCCTGTCATTGCAGACATGTTTGGAGAGACTTCTCATTTAGTTCCTGACTGAGACAGGATTACTGACCGTCGTCCGCATCGGTATTCAACCAGACTCAACCATCAGAGGAATATGGATCAGGTTCAGACTGAGTTGGCTGAGATGAGGGCGAACATGGCCCAGTTCATGTCAATGATGCAGGGGGTTGCTCAGGGTCAGGAGGAACTTAGAGCCCTGGTTCAGAGACAGGAGACTGTGATCCAGACGTCCAACCGTGCTTCGCCTGTTGTTGCACCTGCTTATGAGAATGTCAATGTTGCTGCTCCCACTAACGACTATGCCGTCGGGGATGAGTTGAGAGGAATAAGGATCAATGGACACCCTCTTGCTGCAGAAGTCAATGCCAGAGCTACCCGGGCTCCAGTTCGTCATTCTGCTCCGATTGTTGACAGACAAGAGGACATGTTTACTCTCCTCAGTGAGGACGATGACGTTGTGAGAACCGAGGAGAGGGATAGAAAGGTGGATGCCCTTGCTGAGAAAATCCGAGCCATGGAATGTCAAAACTTCCTCGGATTTGATGTTACAAATATGGGGCTGGTAGAGGGTTTGAGAATCCCGTACAAGTTCAAAGCACCCTCATTCGAAAAGTACAACGGTACTTCCTGTCCTCGCACCCATGTGCAAGCTTACTTCAGGAAAATCTCTGCTTACACTGACGACGAGAAGATGTGGATGTACTTTTTCCAAGACAGTTTGTCTGGAGCGTCTTTGGACTGGTACATGGATCTGAAGAAAGAATCAGTCAGAAGCTGGAAAGATCTGGGAGAAGCCTTTCTCAGACAATACAAGCACAACATGGACATGGCTCCGAGCCGAACCCAACTGCAGAGCCTGTGTCAGAAGACCGGTGAGAGCTTCAAAGAATATGCTCAGAGATGGCGCGAGCTAGCCGCAAGGGTGCAACCTCCGATGTTGGAGAGAGAGCTAACTGACATGTTCATTGGAACCTTACAAGGTGTGTTCATGGACCGCATGGGGAGTTGCCCGTTCAGTAGCTTTTCTGATGTTGTTGTCTGTGGAGAGAGAACTGAGAGTCTCATCAAAGCAGGAAAGATTCAAGATCCCGGCTTTTCAAGTTCTTCTAATTCTAAGAAGACATACTCTGGGGCACCTAAAAGGGGAGAGAGTGAAACAAATGCTGTGCACCGTCGAAGGAGTGCAAACAGAGGACCATATTGTCAGGCTGCTGCTGTGACTATTCCAGCAACTCCACAGCAACAGAGAAGACCAACTCAGCAGTATCAACATCAGCAACATCATCCTCAGCAGCAGGCTTACCAGCCTCCCAATGATAATCAGGCCAATACGGGTAATGAGAGGAAGAGGATCATTTTTGACCCGATCCCTATGTCATACTCAGAGTTGTATCCCTCTTTGATAGAGCGGAACTTGATTACTCCCAGAGACCCGCCGGCTATACCCGTCAACCCTCGGTGGTGGTATAGGCCTGAGCAGCATTGTGTGTATCATTCGGGTGCTCCTGGTCATGACGTGGATAGTTGCTTTCAGTTGAAGATGAAGGTTCAAGACCTCGTGAGGTCAGGTATTCTGAATTTTGAAGACTTGGGTCCCCGTGTTAATCAAGCTTGAAGATAACAAGTCTTGGGTCGGCGCCGACTTTTCAACAAAGAGGGTTATTCAAAAGCAGAGGCTGCTGATGCAAGAGATTTTGACAGTTGTCATCCCTGGGGGGATCTATCACAATTGGGTCACTGTGGGCGTTCCTACAGTTGTTCATAAGTCAGAGTAATAATCACTTTGTTTAAAAACTCTTCTCCCATGCCAAAAGGAGAAGTGATGACATTGTTGGCAACATTTTGTGCAATGATATTTTCATTCAAATAAAAGCATGTTAAAACATTTGTTTTTCCATTTGTTTTCCCTTTTTGCTTTTTTCATGAAATTGGTGATCACAAAAAAACCTTAAAAACAAGAATAAAAGCAATCCTTTCATCTGCATAACGATTGTCTTGTTTGATTTCCAAAAAGCTTTTCATATCAAAATCATTATGCAGGTTGATTCGCAAACCCATTGAACACAATGATCTGACGTCATCTCCCAATTTTGAATTCCCTGTATTCGAAGCGAAAGAAGATGATGTTGAAGGGATTCCTGACGAGATTTCCCGACTTCTTGAGCAAGAAAAGAAGATCACTCAGCTGCATCTCGAGAATCAGTAGAACAGCCAACTGGGGCATATATACAAAAAAAAAGGGGAGGGTGCAAAACCAAACAAAAAAATCAAAAGAAATCAAAAGCAAAATTAGAAAAACAAGAAAGAAAAAAGAAACAAAAAGAAAATAGCACCCTCAAAGTCCCAAGTTGACTGATGCTGAATTCGATCGAAAAGAAGAGATCAACTGCCATGTGTCGTGGTCAGTCATATCAGCAGAGAGTGAAGAACTCATTCGACTAGAAGGTCAAGCCTCGTGTGTTCCGAGGGACCTTGTGCTCAAGAAAGTCTTGTCTTTCGCGCCCGATTCCAGGGGCAAGTGAACCCTAAACTGTGAATGTCCATATGTTGTCAAGAGAGCCTTTCCAGGCAGTGCTTTGACACTTACAGCAATGGATGAAGAAGTTCACTCGTCCTGTGAATTCCGATGCAGTCAAGAAATACTTTGCCTAAAAATAAAAAAATAAAAGCAAAACAGCTCGCTAAGTCGAACACCCCAAAGGGCGACTTAGGCAAAAAGGAGCGTCTCGGTGGATTGAAAACCCGAAAGGGCGATCCAGGCAAAAGTTAGAGACATTGAAAAAAAGAATTTGCATCCCGCTAGATTGAACACATCACACTGGGGCAATCTAGGCAAAAATTAGGGATTTGGCAAGTAACTGCATCTTGATAAGACTATGCTCTACATCTGTTATCCGTCAGGGATTCTCGATTCGTCGTTGACTGAAGCTTTGAATACATCGAAATTCAGAATGGTAGAGAAAAGGTCATTATGTTCAATGTAGCCCTCCTCCAATATATATCACCGATTTCAAACTTGTACAGATCTATGGAGTCCCGCCCTTTGCAGACTACCATTCCATCACATCGATTTGAGCTTTCATCCCATTATTTGCACTCTTATTTGTTTCAAATCAACAAATGTTTTACATGTTTTAATTGATAAAGTATCATTGTTTTCAAAATAAACAAATTTTTCAAAATTGTTCTTAAACAAAGTGAACATTCACAATGATGGAAGGATACCTAGGAGACCTGCAGTGCTCTCCCAAGGGTGGTATGATTACCAACAGGTAAGACAGTTGTTCGTATCTCGAGCATAACTGTATCTTCGTCCTGCAGAACCTCTCATGGTCCCTCCTCAGCAAGGTTGCTCAGTGCAGTGTTGGTTGAAGTTGTTCATCTTCATGTCCCCGGCAGTGCAGCATTCTTCCTCCAGGTCCCTGTTAGCACCTATGGGGGGGCATCCCCAGTAGAGTGCTGTTTGAGCCCTATCGTGGGGCGTCCTTAGCAAGTTTGCTATTTGAACATTATTGTGGGGCAGCTCCCCTAGCAGAAGATGTATTGAAGACTTCAACTCTCCAGCAGAGCAGTCTTCTCCTCACCCCGGCACGGGTGTGTTTCTGTGAAGATTCAGTATTTGGAGGATTGACATCCCAATACTCCGTCATTTTCTCGGATATATCCTCAGCAGAGTTGTTGGCATGATGAACATTATCAAGGCCTATTTATCCTCACCAGAGATCTGGTTGATTCTTGGTATCTCCGTTCTCCAGCATGAGTGAGAAGTCGGTGCTCTCAAGCAGATTTCTTCAAGCAGAGTCTCCCCACAGAGTTGGAGTATCTGATCTTTGGGCTCCCCAGCGGAGTTTTCATCATTTGCATTTTGCATATAGTAATCATTGCATCCTCAAATTGCGTAGCATTTCCATTCAATATGGAGCATTACGCCATAGAAAAATTCAAACATATGCATTCATGTGTTCGAAACCCATCAGACAGAATCCCCGACAGAAGCGGATCTTTGTTCAACGTCTGTACGGCACATTTGCTACAGTTGCTCCTGACAGCACTCAGGATTGGTACCCCTCGGAGAGGTTTATTTCCTCATCCGTCGGTGAAAGAAAAACCTGGTTCTACCCAGTGGTCTCCTAGCATATGTGGGTGTGTCTGATCTCTCCATATAGAGTCGACCCCTTAAGCAGAAAGTGTCTGTCGTTTCCTTCTGCGCTCCCTACTGAGTTAGATCCTCGTGGATGACGGTTATTTCCGTTCCCTCCCACACCTGCACGGGATGGGTTTTCCCTATTGAGTTCTTTTCTCATTAGGATGAGTCTTGATTCAGTTTGCCTTTTTGGATTGATCCTAAACTGGCTTCCTTGTGGCTGCCTCTTGTGCTTCCCTGTGGTATAAATGAATAGTTGCTCACTAACCGGCACTCATTCATCTTATCCTCAGTGGAATTTGGGGCTTCTACCTACCAACCGGTAGTTGTAAGTCCTATCTTTGTGGTTTTCTACCTACAAACCGGTAGTTGTAAGTCCTATCTTTGTGGTTTTCTACCTACTAGCTGGTAGTTGTAAAATCCCACTTTCATCCCCTAGCAGAGGTAACCTTTGTGGTTCATTCTGATTGTTGGCGGATTTTGTGGCCTCTACCCACTACCCGGTAGTTGTAAGTCCGATCTTTGTGGTCCTCTACCTACTAGCCAGTAGATGTGAATCCTCTGTTCTCCCCTGTGTGGAGTTAACCCCTTGTGCTCATCCCAGGTGATGACGGTTTCTGTTTCCGTGGTTTTCTGCCTACTAACCGGTAGATGTAATCCCCTCTTTGTGGTTATCATTACCCAGTCTCGGTATTGATATTCCTTTCACCTCTCGGATATTTGCTTTGAGTAAACAACTTTATCCCTTTTGATTGGTCATCTTTGCATACCCATTCCTGGTACCCCGATGTCTTTCTGTTCGGTCGATTTATCCATTTAACAACCAACCCGGTTATGGATAATCTTTCATGCGAGTGTATTATCTACGTTTTGACGGCTATAGATAATATATCTCATGCGCTCTTGGGTCGAAGTTTTGTCCTCCCCAGTTGAGTAAGATTCGTATTCCTTTGTTCGGAATCGAATGTCCATCCTTTAACAAGTGTGCTTTCGCTCTCTTCAGGGTGATGTCGGTTGATTTATCCATTTAACAACCAATCCGGTTATGGATAATCTTCCATGCGAGTATGTTATCTACGTTTTGACGGCTATAGATAATATATCTCATGCGCTCTTGGGTCGAAGTTTTGTCCTCCCCAGTTGAGTAAGATTCGTATTCCTTTGTTCGGAATCGAATGTCCATCCTTTAACAAGTTTGCCTTTGCTCTCTTCAGGATGGTGTCGGTCGATTTATCCATCTAACAACCTACAACCCGGTTATGGATAATCTTCCATGCGAGTATGTTATCTACGTTTTGACGGCTATAGATAATATATCTCATGCGCTCTTGGGTCGAAGTCGTCCTCCCCAGTTGAGTAAGATTCGTATTCCTTGTGGAATCGAATGTCCATCCTTTAACAAGTTTGCTTTCGCTCTCTTCGGGATGATGTCGGTCGTTTATCCATTTAACAACCTACAACCCGGTTATGGATAATCTGCCATGCGAGGTTATTATCTACGTTTTGACGGCTATAGATAATATATCTCATGCGCTCTTGGGTCGAAGTTTTGTCCTCCCCAGCTGAGTAAGATTCGTCTTCCTTGTGGAATCGAATGTCCATCCTCTAACAAGATGTTTTTCTAGCCCTCTTCAGGATGTTGAGTGTTTTGGAACACAAACCAATTCACGTTTTGGTTGGTCACCTGTTTTATACCTACAACCCGGTATCCATTGGTGTTCCTTCCTGTCTACTCTCTGTCGTGACCTTGATCCCCAGTGAGTTTCCTCCTCTCCGTTGGTGTCGATAAACGTCGAGTTTTCCCTATGCGTCCGTTGGCGTATAGTTGATATCCTTCCCCACAGGGTCGTCCCCAGTTGAACCTCCTCTCCGTTGGTGTCGATAAACGTCAAGTTTTTCCTAGTCGTCCGATGACGTCTAGTTGCTTATCCCTCACAGATCATTCATTAATGACTGTTGATTCCCCTAAGAAGTTTCCTCCTCTCCGTTGGTGTCGATAAACGTCGAGTTTTTCCTATTCGTCCTATGACGTCTAGTTGTACCCTTCCCCATGCGGATTTACCTCTCTGTTGGTTTCGATAAACGTTGAGTTTTTCTCATTCGTCCGATGACGTCTGATTGTATACCCTATTCCCAGTCATTCATTAATGTCTGGTTGATTTCCCAGCCAGAATCCCCAGTAGACGTCCTATTTGGTGTCCGGTTGTGGTCTCCCTTTCGTCCGTTGGCGTCTGGTTGAGTTTTCTCCTTCTCCGTTGGTGTCGATAAACGTTGAGTCTCCATTTCGTCCGTTGGCGTCTGGTCGAGTTTTCTCCTTCTCCATTGGTGTCGATAAACGTTGAGTCTCCCTTTCGTTCGTTGGCGTCTGGTTGAGTTTTCTCCTTCTCCGTTGGTGTCGATAAACTTCGAGCTTCTCCCTTTCGTCCGATGACGTCTGGTCGAGTCTTCCCAGTTCATCCGTCGTCCGTTGATGTCTGGTTACCTCTCCGTTGGTCTTGGTAAACGTCGAGTTTTTCTTGGTCGTCTCCAGTAGAGTTACCTCTCCGTTGGTTTCGGTAAACGTTGAGTTTTTCCCACTATGTCCGCTGACGTGTGGTTGTATCCCTTCTTGGTTGTCCCCGGTTGATTTACCTCTCCGTTGGTCTTGGTAAACGTCGAGTTTTTCCTAGTTGTCCGTTGGCATCTAGTTGTGATTCCGATTCCCATTCATCGTGTTGAGATGTCTGGATGTGACTGTACCTTTGAGAAGAAGAAGAAACAGAAAAATCAAAATCCTCAGTAATAAGTATCCGATCCCAGTGGACATCTCCGTTGGTGGATCCCAGCAGTGTGCAAATTCTACGGTTCTTGGTATTCAATCCCTGTTTACCCTGAAAGTCTGACAGTCGTTGCTCTCATCCCTTCGGGTTCCCAGTTGATTGAATAGGGGCAGTTGTAGCACCTCAAATTTGCACCCTCCTTGTGTACATACATTTTCATGATTAGGTCATTAACATAACATAGTCTATTGCATAGCATTGCATAGCCGTTTGCCCAAGTGCAAGCCATTCAGAAGAATTAGGTCAAACTGGTCAGGAGAATCAGTCAAACAAGCAAGCATGTGCTATTTTCACTGGGACAAAGCCCTGGGGTTGATTTATCAAGTTCATATGGTCTAAGGATCATTGTGAAGTGATTTGGCCAAAGATTGGATGATCAAAGCTCATCAGTCAAGCTGAATTTCAGCTGAAACCATAGAAAGTCAACTGTGGTCAACTGTGCCTGATTTTATGGATTTGAAGGTGGGAGATGGTTTGAAAGGCTTCATTCATGTCCATATAAGTCTCATTTGACATATTAAAGACCAAGGTTGAAGAATTGGAGGTCAGACAAGAAGTTTCCTAAAATGGCAGGTGACCTGTAATTTCAACTGCCCAAAATGGAAAGTTTTTCTCCTCAACATTACTTCATCATAAAAGCTTCAAATGGAATTTTGTCCAACATGAAAGTTGGAGATTTTGATCTCACCATTCCAAAAAGTCCAAGAACTTGAAATTCCCATGTGTGGTTGGCAAGATATGGTCCATTCATTTTCAGAAAATGCCCAAATTCAAAGTGCCATAACTTTCACATGGAAAGGCCAAATTGGGTGATTTTTCTTTGAGCAAACCACATTTCATGTGATCTTTCATGGTGCATAATCACATTTTATCAAAAACTCTCATAGCAAAATGGCATTTTTCAAGTGAATTCATTTGCATTTTCGGCATGACATAGTGATTTTGAGAAATACATGGCCTATGCACATGGGACCTTTTGCAACACATTCCAAATAGCATTTAGAGCTTGCTTGAACCAATTTTGGACTGATACATTGACTGGTTTGGAAAAGGGCATATTGGCCATTACACTTGAAATTGCATTTTTGCTAATTGATTCAATTTTGCTAATTGTGATTAACAAAGTGGATTAAGCATTGGTATATAGTCTTAATCATAACTGTTTTCTCATGATCCATAATCACTTTTTCAGATCCAATCCAAAAAAACTCACAAAATTCTCTCACTTTTCTCCACTTTTGACATTCATTTTTTCACCAATTTCTCAAGAATCTTTGATCCTTTATGCAATTTCTCGGTGGATTCTTCATGTGCAGGTCTTGGATGATTTCTGTTTGAAGCATTTGGAGGAGAAAACCGTACCAATTCCAACTGTCCAAGCTTTGAACTCCAATGGCAGTTGCAAGATTCACCATGATCGTGCCTTGTTGAGCTGAATTTTCACCATCAATCATCTTCATAATCATTATCCTTCATCTGTTTCCAAGAATCAAGGCCAAAAAACGCACGGGTTCGAGCTGCACTTCAAGAAGGTAAACAATTTGAACTCCTTAATTCACGCAATTGCCATGTGGATTCAATAGATCTTTGAACATAGAGTGTATTGATGCTTGGATCGTTTGATTTCATCCACTAATCACCAAGATATCATAGATTAAAGTTTGTATGACAAAACTTCTTTCGATCGTATCTCTTTGTACGTTAACCTTTAGACATTTTCATGGCCATATCCTTGACCTACGTTGAAAGAGGAAGAGATCCATATATCATTTGTGCATTTTGGTTGAAGATTGGCCATAACGAATTCTGGACACGATGAACAGTGATGAAGCTCATGAATTTCTGGAAAACGAAGGCATTCGATCCGTGTTTCTGGTGTTTCAATTCGAAATTGTGTTTCCCTCCAAGACGGACCAATAGGAGCGCGCCACGCAATTTAATTAAACTACTGCGTTTTGGCTGTGGCTAGGATATTTACGATTTTGCCACTCGCAGCATAATTAAATCCATTAATTCATTAAATAAACATTTCATAATTTAATCAAACTTCAAAAATTCATAACTTAATCAATTTTAATCCAAATTACATGGGAATTTTTGCATCCATCTCCAAATTTTGTCTATTTTTTTTAGGTATGATAATGGAAGTTGTGCCTGATGAATTTTTGACTTTGCCTAGTGATCTTGTTCATGTGTGCATTTTTTGTATGTTTCACCATTTCCTTCATGAAATAATGATGACTTAGCCAAAATGCATGAAATTTTATAGGCTTGTTCTTGACTCTTTTCTGGTGATTTTGATGTGTAGTTTGTGAATTTTGGATTTATAGTTTGCAAGATATGATGTGCTCAAGTCGAGTGTGACAATGTGTGTCACACTATGTTATGCTGTGTTCATGATTTTTGTTGCTATGCCTATGCTTTGCCAAATGCTCCCAATTTTTGCATGTGATATCATCTTTATGTCTAGTTTTTCCATGATTTTTTGTAGGAATTGTTGAACCATTTCCTATTTGATTGGGATTTTTGCTTGCTGTTTAGACATTTTAAGGGTTTTCTTGAGTGATTAACTTCCATGCTATGTGAAATGCTCATACCTTGTCATATGAAGATGAAATTTGATGGAGTGATTCCTAACATGTTTGAGTTCACTTTGGCTTTGGTCCCATTCGTTTCTTAATTGTTCTCACTGTTTTACATTTGATTGAAGTCGATGCTTATTTTGCTACCATGTGTTGGCTTGCTTGGATTTCTGTTGGTTTTATGATTTTCATTGACCTACTGCCTCTTATCCAAATGGCATGAAAATTGATATGTAGCTCATTGAATGTGTCCTGTTTAGGCTGGAATTTTTGTGGAATTTATTGAGCTGTTTTGGTATTTGTTTGATTGTAATCATTCTGTTTTCTCATATGTGGTTCGTAATTGCCTAGTTTGATTTAAATTGTGCATGAAATGAATTTGGTGCATAGTTTAGATGTGAGGCCAATGGGGTTCTCTTCTTAATTGATTTATCTTGGTTTTGATCATTTTTCACTTGCTGTTTTGGGTTTTTCATCTCCTTTTGGCCCTAGTCTTGGACTAGTGGCTTGTAATCTCACTTTTGAGTTGTGTTTCAGGTTAATAGCACAAATGGCCTTTGCTTGATGGTGTGCTTCCATTGGACTTGATTTGTGACTTGTGTATAGCTAATTTTGACTTTGTTTTGCAGGGTTTGATACTTGAGTTTGAGCCTTAATGGTTTGCACCTTGGTGCAGTGGCTTGTGTTTGTCTGTGTATAGCTAATTGTGAACCATTTGTTGTTTAGTTCTGTGATGGGTATACTGATGATATTTGATTGATTTCAGGTACATTAGTTGCTAATATTGCTTTGCTTTGCTTGATAAGCAATTTGCATTGAGGTATAACATTCTTGTCTCCATGTAGTCTGGAAGACCTGGCCTGTTACTTGGCCAGGCACCTGTCTGAAGTCCTCCTTAAGAGGCAATGTTTGCGATTGTTTACTTTTGTCCCCAAGCAGGTAAAGACCTCAATGAGGTGATTGGCGGATATAAGAGATATGCAATCTATCTCCCGCTCTTCTGTTGAGTCATCCCTCTGCTCACACCAAGGTGTTGATGCATTGGGATACAACCCCAAGATCTTGTACAGTGTACAGTTGTGTCAGTGTCTTAAATGTAGAAGGGTTCCCACTTGCTGGACCCACACTTCTTTGTCTAAAGCTCTCCCTGGCCAGGGATAAGAGCTGTGAAGTCTTATCTTCACTCACCTTTCATCTGCTTCACCTTACCCCCTCAATGGCAAGGTTAAGAGCACCATTACCCCTGTACAGATGACTCGTTCTTGCAGTTTTACCCTTTGATTGAGCCCTTTTGTGTGCATGTAGTGTGTGCTACTTGTGAATGCTTGATTTGCTGTTTACTTGTGCTGAATAGGATAGGCTTGCTTCCTGTGCAAGTTAGCTAGAAACCTTGACTTAGGGATGAATTTGCATGATAACATCTAGGCTCGAGTCGTAATCTCCCTAGTTGTGTCTCCCTCTGTTATCTGGTTAGGCTAGTCCTGTGTCCCTTCGTAGGGGAACTACGTCGCCCTGATCCTCATACCAGATGAGGTACGTAGGCAGGAGATGAGCAGATCTCTCTGGGCGCCTGTGTCTTTGTTTTGTGTTGTTGTGTGCTTGGAAGTTGATGTAAGTCCATCGAGTGGCGTTCGGGTTCCAGTGTGGGTTTTGTTTGGTTCGGATGCTGATGTAAGCCCAGTGATTGGCATTCAGGCTCCACGTTTGCCTTTTTGTGTGTTTTGGTTCGGATGCTGATGTAAGTCGAGTAATTGGCATTCAGGCTCCACGTTTGCCTTTGCCTGTGTCGGTTTGTGTGCGTGTTAGCCGAGCTACGAATGCTCTGATTCTCCTTCGTCCAAAGGAGATACGTATGCATAGGATGCGATATCCTAGCGAGCATGTGTCGTTGCCCCAGTTCGAACTACTTTGACTCTGATGTCTATGCCTGATAGACTAAGTAGGCCCAGGATGCAATATCCTGCCGAGTCAGTCTTGTTTGTTTTCTGGTGTCTCTTTCAGCCAGTGTGTGTGTTTGTGAGCAGTGTTTTAGCAACCATTTTCCTTCCTATTGTGCGTGGATCCCGTCGAGTACGACGGATGCGTAGGGGTGCTAATACCTTCCCTTCCGATAACCGACTCCCGATCCCATTCTCTTTGGTCGCGAGACCATGCTTTTTTCCAGGTTTACTCTGAGCGTTTCCTTTCCCTCTTTTGGGATAAATAACGCACGGTGGCGGCTCTGTTGTTCTTGTTTTCTCGCCGGTTTTTCGCGTAATGCGACAGTTAGAAGTTAGTATTGTTTTGTTTTGCTTTTCATTTCAAGACATTCTTTGGAGAACACTCAACCCACTTATCACAAGCATGAATCCTTGAGGCAAAACATCTTCCAAAGGAAGGAAAGAAGGCCAAGTTTCCACACAATACCATGAAAGAGGGGAGACTTACAATCTCACTAACTAGAATGCTTATGCCTTTTATGTCACAAATTTAGCGCTATGTTAAGCAATCGTAATTAGACTTATGTAGAAGTCACAACTATTTGAGGCGGGGCAATAGAATTTTGGTGTTAATGCATGTTAGAGACATAGTATAATGGACTATGCTCATGAAACATACCACACACAAAAAGAATATGCAAAAGGTGTTGCCTAATCTCATCCATACTCATGTCAATTTTTCAATCAACTAGCATTAGGACTTTGAGGTGTCATAGGCCAAGTGGAATGAATGAATGAAGAAAGGGAATAAGATGAAGTGGGAGGGGAATGGATCAAAACACAAATTGGTCAAAGGAGGACTTTTACCAAATTAATATCATCCATTCATTTTGGAGATGGAATGTACATTCCATCAATCCCCTAAATCCAATAATATTAATTTGACAAAGTCAAATCAACCTTGACCAAGGCCCAACAACAAGAGTTAAACATAAACAAGTCATCATAATTGGTCAACAAATTTATTTGGCATTTATTCAAATTAAAAATAATAAAATAGTGCATTTAAATTAAATATGGTTTGTCCAATTCCTAAAATCTCATCAAAACACCAAAGAAATGGCCATGATATTTATCATAGGTCAAACAAGATCAAAGGACCTTGGAGAAAAAATTTCATAATTTTTGGACATTTAAAAATATTTTTAAATAATTAAAAACAAATGCAAAATCAATTAATTCATGAAAAATATTAATAATGATCCAAAAAATAATTTTAGTTCATAATATGAAAGAGAAAAATATTTGAATTTTTTTGGTGAAAGTCCCATATTTTTTGGATCAATATTGAATTTAATATGAATTATTGAAAATAATGCAATTAAAATGAAAATTAAAATATCAAAAAAAACGTGGACCACTTGATCTCCCTTATTAATTGAGGTGGCAGATCAAGTGGCCAGAAACGCACGTTCCACCATGGTCTCAAGTCAGCGCGCCACAACATTGGTATTTAAAACGCACACTCTAAATTAAAACAAATCAAGAGGATCCTATGGCTGTAAGACATGCCAGCGCATGGCCGGAGCTGTAGCTCTGGTCTTCTTCTCCGGTGGATCTCACCGGACTGATCCACTATCAACCATCACCAAAATTAAAACAAGGACATGACTTCAAAGTAAAAGTTCGAATCTGGCCTCAATTCACTCTAACTCCAAGTATATTGAGAGATACATGGAGTTGAAATTTGAGGTACATGAACCGAGTTGCTTCAATTTGGCCTCAAAGCAACTCAATCTTCTTGCCTACATTGGTAGGACTTCAGACAACCAAAGAATCAATAGAATTGAGCAAGAATTTGAGAGAATCGAAGAGTTCAATTTTTTTGGAAAATACCTTCAATGGAGGTCTGGATTCAACTGATCTTGATCTTGCTTGTGCTTGATCTCACTCCACTTGCTTGCAGAAGAAGGATTGGATGCTTACAAGGCTGTGGATTCCTGGAGATTTGAATTTCAAAACAGTGGAAATTCAACCTCAAATTCAAATGAATTTCTCAGGTTTATCCTTTGCAAAGTGAGGGTTTGAGATGGGGGATCAAAGCTGGCGCGAATGTGTGTAAAATTCTGAGCATATGGAGCTTTATTTATAGCCAATTCAGTTGATATTTGCACACTTGAAATGAACTTCCAAAATTAGCAACGTGTGATGCATGAGTGCATGGGCATGTGCAGGCCCATGAAATCACTCTATCTGATCCATAATTGAGCGTAAGCAAGGCTAAAGTCATGTTGGAATTCTAGGCAATTGTGTATGGATGTTTGAAGTTTGATCCTTGCCAAGTGATGTCACCATGTTCATGTCATGCCTATGCATTCCTTGTCCAAAATGAATGAATTTAAGCTCTTTGGAAAGGTTAGATCAAGAGGAACAACTTTCATGTCCAACACTTTTCCATTTGGAGCTTTCAACTTGGATAAATTTGAGGTGGAAGTTTGGAAATGTTTGACATATCAAAAAAATTCTAAGTGTCAAGTCATATGTCTCAATATTCCACATTGCTTAACTTTTTATATGAGCTTCAAATGAGAAAAGTGTATTCATAAAAGTTGTATCTCTTTCAAATACCTTCAAAATGGTCACAAATTTCATGTCATTTGGATTTAAAATGATAGAGTTATGCATTTTTGAAGTTTGAAAAAATCACTTGATCAATGGTATAGGTCAAAAGTGACCTATAATGTAAGCTCATATCACATGCTCAAAAAAGTTGAATTATCTCCCACTCAAAACATCAAAGTTGAATTAGACACATAAAATTTGATTTTTCAACTTGGAAATCTTTCATATCATAAAAAATTGAGCAAGTTATGTCCTTGGGAAGTTGACTTTCAAATTAGGGTTTAGACAAAATGACCTATAATGTTTCAACATAGAAAATGATTTTCCAAGAAAAAATAGCTCTAGGTCTTAACATGAAAGTTGTTTGTAATGTCATTTAGAGTACTTTTTCTCTTAAATCATTTTTGTATGTTGAAAATTATAGGAGATAGGGTCTAGGGAGACCCAGTTTTGATCAGATGAATCCATCTGACCAACCACCATCAACCAACTTGCTAACTTCTAATTCTCTTGACTTTCTTGGTTCATGGAAGATCGTATATGCATAAGATGATGAATTTTGAAGTTTCCCTTGAAAAATTTGATCAATTGGTGAGATAGCTTGTTAGAAAAGTTACTCAAGATACCCAGTCAAATTAGGGTTTCCAAGGCAAATTACCCTCAAACTCTTGAAGAAAACTTGATAAATATAATATGTAGAGAACATGGGGACTAATATATGATGCTCATAACCATTATTGAATCAATTCTTAGTTGTGCTCTTTGTTCATGAGGGTCTCAAACCCTAGATGTGAACTTGACGAATCAATGGAATCATGCCCTACCTACAAAAGAGTTAGGCAAATACAAAGACATATTTTTGGTATTTTGGTTAGTAAAGTGATAAAATAAAAGTATGACACAATCACAAAATGCTTGGTGATCTCTCCCAAAACAAATCCAATGAAAAGGGGTAAGGAGGATGCCAAGGCATTATCCCAATGCTAATGCTTATGATGAAATTGCTTGAGGGATCTTAGGGTCAAAATTGGGGTCTTACAAGCTATATTATTTATCAATCTATCTTCTCTATCCAATCATTCCTCATTCATCTTTTTGGGATCAATCATACTTCTCCTTGGACTCATTGTACATCCTTTTAGGACGTCCTGATGATAGTCCGTCTCTTCAATTGAGAGTTGTTTGGGCTACAACCCCAAACACTTAATTCAGTCTTTCTTTTTGGCTTTACCTTATAGTGGCGGCCTGCTAGTCCACATATTGGTAAATGCCTACCTTGCTCTTTGATTAAGAGTTTATCCTTCTCTTGGATCCAAGCTACTATCCTGATTTGATCTCGAATTATCGATTCCCCAGCAAGCACCACTACTCCTTGCACTCCAGTACTACAATCCTTCCTTGACTTGGTGTTTGTCTTGTGAGTCCCTGTTGCCTAGACAAACATCTCTCTTTCTATTCTTGTAGTTCCGAACTACGATTGCTCTGACTTTCTCATTGCATGATGAGAATACATAGGCACGAGGATGTGAATCCTTGGCGAGCATACTTCTAATTATTCCTCCTTCGCCTTAGGGAATCATTCATATCTTTCATTATCCATTACCTACCTTCGATCATAAACCGTTCACCCAGTGACATATTATCCCTTTGACATCGAAATACACTTTATTTGGAATTTCATATACACTCTTGTAGGACATCTAATGTAGTCCGCATTTCTACCTAGATTTGTTTGGGCAAACAACCCCAAACACTTAATTCCTTCCTTTTTTAGCCAAAACCCTACACTGGAGGCCTGCTAGTCCATGTATCGGTTAACGTTGTTTCCCTCTATGGTAGAAACCCCATTTCTCTTATGGATTCCAATACACTTTCACCTTTCGATTTCAAACAATACTTATTCAGTCACTTATCACCAAATATTCTATTTTGTGACTTCGGTCACTCCACTCCGTCCATCTCCATGATACATTCATATTCTACCTTCTTTCACTCCATGTGATATACCTATTCTTAGCCAAATACACTACCTCTTTGCACTCCTTCTTGCGTCACCTCGTGAACCAAGAGATGTTTGGGACTGTGCCCAAACACCTATTTCTTCTTTTTTTTGGCTTTATCTTATAGTGGCGGCCATCTAGTCCACGTATTGGTAATATCCACCTTACTCTTGGGTTCATTTTTTCACCCTTTTTGGAGTTCAAAACACAATTCTTTGGTTCAAACCATATCTTTATCACACTTCTTGTCATCTCCCACTTCTAATTCCTTGAACTACGGAGCTCTGAATTCCTCATTGCACTATGAGGATACGTAGGCATGAGGGCCCCAATCCTCACCGAGCACTTTATCTATTTCGCTTCCTTTCTCCATTCTTTTGCAAGTAATCTTTAGTTATCACACCTATTCGAGCGAGAACAATCAAAACGGTTCCCATGGAGTACCATGGATGTTTGAGGTGCTAATATCTTCCCCTTGCATAACCGACTTCCTTACCTAACATATCTCTTTCCCCCAGGTTTTTTTGATTTTTTCCTTTCCCTCTGGGGATAAATAAAGTTCGATGGCGACTCAGTTGTATGTTCGAGCGTGCGATACGTTCGGGTATATTTCCGCTAGCTTCAGCTGGCGACTCTGCTTGGGAGTACTTCGTTACTGGGAGTATTTCCTAGTCGCTAAAAGGAGTCGAGCCTAGTTTAGGTTGTTCCCTCGCTAGTTTAGGTGCTTAACTCATAGTTATACTCGCTTTTATTTATCGCATTTCTTATTCACTTTATATTATGGATATATCTGTTACATTGTTGTTGGGATGGGTTAGACTACATGAGAGGAAAACTCTGTACCCGAGCTTAGTATACACATAGGTTAGACTCGTGGATAGTCGTGTACACCTATGTTTCGCACGTTGGGTGTCGCGAGAACCACACCCAGACTAGATTCACTTGGAAGTACTTTTGTCCTGTGAGTATTCACTACGACAGGGTATTTCCATTTCGAGTTGATGACTCTGGGAGACCTTCTAGGGACCACCTTGGAGCATAGTCCACACCTATGAGGGGGATATGGGTTTTTATTGCAGGAAACCGTAGACTCTACCTACCTTGATACTCATGTTACGTCAAACTTTTAAACTAGCAACATGTGGCACTTACAGATTGTCCAGAACTTGCTAGAGTTTCGAGTCCATGTGACTTATTATCATCTCATCATTACATTATCATTCATCATGACCAATTTTTGCATATGCATGTCTTTTCCAGGAATCCAAGAGTCTAATCTATTTACCAAGCAATTGAAGCGAAGTATGAATCCTGAGAGAAAGAGCATCTATAATTACAAGTTTGTGGAACCTCAGTTGGCAGTATTAAGAGGACTTGGGGCAAATTTAGATCTGACACACAAAGACGCCTTCAAGGAATTTTATGGTAACCTTCTGGGTATTCTGAACACCGAGGTCAACATCACCGTTGTGCACACCTTGGTGCAATTCTACGATCTACCACTAAGATGTTTTACTTTCCAAGATTACCAGATAGCGTCGACATTGGAAGAGTACTCTCATATTCTGGGTATTAGGATTAAGAACCAAGTGCCCTACATCCGCACTAAGGAACTTCCTGAATATCAAGATATTGCTGAAGCTCTACATATGGGAAAGAAGGAAATAGAATTGAACCTGAAACCAAAGAGTGGAATCCATGGCTTCACCTCTAAGTTTCTCGTAGACAAAGCCATCACCTTCACTGAAGCTAGGAGTTGGACGACCTTCAACGCCCATCTAGCTTTACTCATATATGGTATTGTCTGGTTTCCGGATATAGAGGAGTTCGTAGACTTGGCTGCTATTCACATCTTCCTGACTCAGAATCCGATTCCCACTCTTCTTGCTGATACTTACTATTCCATCCATGTGAGAACCCAGAAGAAGAAAGGGACCATCGTCTGTTGCACCCCTTTGCTATATAAATGGTTTATTTTGCATCTACCCAGCAAAGGCCCTTTCCTTAAGAACAAAGATAACTTGAAATGGTCCCAACGGATCATGTCCTTAAAAGCCAAAGACATTCCTTGGTATTCTCAAGTATACGATGGTGTCAAGCTCATCCTCAATTGTGGGGATTTTCCTAATGCACCTCTTCTTGGTACAAAAGGAGGGATCAACTACAACCCGAGGCTAGCATTGCGATAACTTGGATACCCTATGGTGGACAAACCTGATCTCGAAAGTGTAGAGGATTTTGTTTTATACGAAGGGGTCGAAGATCTAGAGTTGATCAAGAAGATTGTCAAGGCTTGGGGGTCGATTTGTCCTCAAGGACGAGTAGAGATAGGTAAGAAGAATTGTATCGCCAAGGAAGCTTACACTAGTTCGGTCAAGAGCAGAGTTAGTGAGGTCTTGTTGTCGTTCCCGCCCGAACCATCCATGAACCTCCAACCTCCTGAGCCAGAGAACCAGCCAAATTCTGAAGTAGATGAATTAAAGAAGGTTATCAAGACCCTAGAGAAAGAGAATGCCGATCTCAAATCTAAGCTTGCTAAGATCTCATTGGAGAAAGAAACCTTGAAATTCAATCTGAAACAGAAGAGAAACCGAGTTCGTCAAGCAGATAATGAGGTACAGACAAAGGTCTTCAAAAGACTCAAAGTGGGTGACACTCTCAAAGGGACTTATGTTAGCCTGACAACCAAAAATAAGCAGTTAGCCGAAGCCCAATACCGAGCCGGTAAAGCAGAACTAGAACACATGGAGCAAATGAAGAAACTTCAAAGCCTGCTAGAAGCTTATAAGAAAGAGTTGAAGGATGAGAGAAGCCGCAACAAACATCTAGAAGTCACCCTTCGCCAAAACCAATACGAGCTGAATCAGAGACTAGAAGAGATCCAAGAGTTGAAAGGACAATTACATGGGAACCTGAAAGACAGCAACATGCAGTTGAACAAGCATCCTAAAGACCCCTCCAACCGAGGGAAGACAGTTGTGAACAACATTCCAAGCAAACCAGATCATAACCCCCCACCTGAAGGGAGTGCGATGTTGGGGAAATGGGGCGCCTGCCTGTCTCCCAAATCTCAGTCTTACTACGAAAAGTTGTTATCCAATTGCTTCTAGTCGCTTGTAATTCACTAGATTGAGGTCTGATAGGACTGACGTGACCTTCTTGTAGTCGATGGGCATTTCCTTGATGTACTTGTATTCTGCTTTATCGACATTGAATAAAAGAGTTTCTCGATTATTGGCTTCATAAACTGTCTCACTTTATTCGCTTTATAATTGCTTGTGTTAAATGAGTAAACTCGCGGATTCTCTGGAATTGTTTCCTTTACAAATAATAATAATAATAATGAACACACATATTAAATCTTTTGCATACATGCATGTATCCACGCATTTATTTGCCAAAAGCCGTCATAAAACAAAATGCTTACACTCGCCGTTTTACCGTAGCAACAACGATGACTCGTCATCCGTACTACACACGTTCCAATAAGTCTAGAATCATGGTCGAATACGAAGCCGACAATGATGCCGTCCGCGAATCCCTTGCCCAGGTGCAAGGTGAGATGAACCTATTCAGAGGAAATATGGAGACTATTCTTGAGATCCTCCAGTCTCAGAGGAACCCTGCCTCTGCTGCTGCCAACGTCACCCGTGCTGCTGGGGTGGCCATTCCTGATGCTGCTGCTGGCACTACCGTCGACACTCCGGCGGAAACTGTTGTGCCTAACTCCGGGAACCGTCAGATGGTCCACACGAAATCTGCTAGGTTTGTTGCTGCCTACTCATGGGGAATGCCCCCACACCTAGCTGCCAGTCTTTCTAGTGGGGGAGCTTTCTTCCCTCACTCAACTCTTGCTGCCACTGCTGCTACTGGGAACACTGGTTTCCCGTGGGCTCTCCCCACTCTCCAAACTACTCCGGTGGATGTTGCTGATTCGGACGACAACCAGGGTTAGGTCCCTGACGACCTCCCTAATGATGAAGAGAACTACCGAGGCCCGTGCCTCCACTTTCAGCTTCCCAATCAGACCGCTCTAGCTGCGAGCACTGGTCAGATCCCGACTTTTCCCTTTGGTTACCCATGGGCAACCTTCGTGTCCATGATGACATACCCTGCATCCCAGTACGTGCAGACAGGGGCACCTCAGGCCCCCAATGCTCAACCTGGAATGCAATACCTTCAACCTGCCACCGTTGCTCAGACCGTTCCACCGGGTTTCTCCTACCCGCCACAAATGTGGTTCACCCCGAACATACCCGCAGCGATCGCTCCCGAAGCTTCTCGACCGGCCAGTCAGGTCGCTCCTCCCGCTGTTGATTTGGCTAGACCTGCAGATTACCAGTTCTTGGACGACATAATAAGGGCCATTGAGGGTTTATCTTCCTTTGGCATATATGCTCGAGACCTCTGCTTGGTCCCAAATGTGGTGTTACCCTAGAAATTCAAGGTGCGTGACCTTCCCAAATACAAAGGCCTTAGTTGTCCCCGCAGTCACCTCACCATGTACTGCAGGAAGATGGCTTCACACATTGATAATGACAACCTCTTGATTCATTGCTTCCAAGATAGCCTGGCTGGGCCCTCCTTGGATTGGTACATGAGTCTGGAGCGTTCAAAGGTCCGGTCATGGAGGGACCTCTCCGAGGAATTCTTGAAACAATATAAGTAAAACCTTGACATGGCTCCGACAAGGCTTCAATTATAGAATCAGCCGCAAATATCTAATGAAACCTTCAAGGAATATGCTCAACGTTGGCGCGAAATGGCGTCTAAGGTTCGGCCAGCATTATCCGACAACGAATTGGTGGACATCTTCATGGGTATGCTGCAAGGGATGTATTTTGAAAAGATGATTGGCAGTTCATCAACAAATTTTACTGACATGGTAACTATCGGGGAATGTGTTGAAAGTGGGCTGAAATATGGGAAAATAACAGACACGACCGCATAACAAACAACCAACAAGAGACCGCATTGGGGCTTCACTAAAAAGAATGAGGGGGATGCAAACACTGTAATGGCGAAGGCTCTCCCCCGATATCAATTTCCGATGGTCCCTATGCCGTATTATCCGTATCAGTATGTCGCCACAGCTCAATACCAACAGTCGTCTTTCCAGTATCAACCGCAGAAAGGCAATCAACAATCAACACCCGCTCAGAAAAATCCAAACCAACAATATAATCAAGGACAGAACCGAGGTCAGAGCAGTAGAAACAATTTTAGGAACCGACCCCAAGTTGACAAGATCTCGGTGTCGTACTCCGAGTTAGTCCCCTATCTAATTCATGTAGGGGCGATCATACCAAAAGAATTGCCCGCAGCCACTCATCCATTCCACGCCAAGCACGATCCTAATGCTTCGTCCGCGTATCATGCTGGATTCATAGGGCACTCTACAGAAAATTATTGGGCACTTAAATACAAAATTCAAGACTTAATCAATCAAGACATCCTGACCTTCTCCGAAGAAAAACCAAATGTAAAGACAAATCCCTTGCTGAATCATAGTGGTGCGCCGATCAACGTCATGATTGAAGAGGAAAGTACCAAAGTCATACTGAAAGTTGAAGAGGTGAAGACTCTGATGTCCATTGTATTGCAGAGGCTTGAACAATTTGGGTTTCTAGAAAGGGTACATAATGATTGCACAATATGCGAGTTCGATCCAGATAATTACGAGCAGTTGAAAAGGTGTGTGCAAGGGCTGATGGATCAAGGGTTAGTATATTTCTCTAAGTCTCAAGCAGCAGAAGAGGTGGCAGTAATCGAGCAAATAACAATAGTATACAGGAAAAAGAAAGTTGAAACTCCCCCCAGGAGGATTCAGCCGATTCATTTCCGTGTTTCCACTTTGTTTCCGTATCAGAATACCAAGGCAGTGCCTTGGAATTATGAGACCACAACGTATTTGGGCGGAAAAGATATCCGCATTCCTGATACAGAATTCGTCAACATTGTTGGAGCATGAGGCATGACTCGAAGCGGCCGTGTATTCTCTCCTAAATACACTTCTAGGGTGTCTCCAGCACCCACAGTTATCTCGCCTAAAGAGAAGGCAACCCATATGCCAACTCTGCAGGCAGGGGCAACTGTACCCGCCACTCCGACCATGACGACTGCTCCGGTGTTGATGAAGGTTATTGACAACAATAAAGCTGCCGAGGTCGAAGCATCCAAGGGTAAAGAGTCGATGGTTGAGAAAGAACAATTTGAAGATCACAAGAAGAGCATCACCTTTGAGGAAAGTCAGGAATTCCTCAAACTGATCAAGAAGAGTAACTTCAAGATTATTGACCAGTTGAACCAAACGCCCTCCAAAATATCAATTTTGTCTTTGTTGTTGAGTTCTGAGGCTCACCACAAAGCATTATTGAAAGTTCTAAATATCGCTCACGTGATGCAAGATATCACGATCGATCAATTTGACGATGTGGTTGACAACATCACTGCTAGTAGGTATCTGGGATTTAATGAAGCAGAGCTACCTCCTGAGGGAAAAACCCACAACAAGGCACTACATATTTCGGTCACATGTACTGACTCTCTCTTATCCCGAGTCCTTGTTGATACTGGATCCTTGCTTAACGTACTGCCAAAGTCTACATTAATCCAGTTACAGTTTAAAGGGCCCGAAATGAGAACCAATGCATTGATCGTTAGAGCTTTCGACGGTTCCCGAAGGCAGGTAATTGGATGTAGATTTGCCTATCTATGTAGGACCACACCAGTTCGACATCACATTCCAAGTCATGGACATCAACCTAGCCTACAGTTGTTTGTTGGGTAGACCATGGATTCATGCCACTGGGGCAGTCACCTCTAATTTGCACCAAAAGCTGAAGTACTTGATAGATGACAAACTGGTAATTGTGTGTGGGGAAGAAGATTTATTAGTCAGTGAACTCTCCTCCTTCAGATATGTTGAAACAGATGAGGGGATCGTCGAGGTTCCTCTCCACTATCTAGAATTTGAAGATGTCAGTTTCGCCTCCGCCAACAACAGCCAATCATCCGCCACCATCCTATCCCCAACAAAGAGTGCCAAGAAGACATTGGAGAAAAACCCGCTTCTCGGTTGGGGTAAGGTTGTCAATGTGGCAGAAAAGCACGAAAGGTTTGGTGTCGGTTATCAGTCGGCAACACGCAAGGTGAGTCCGAAGAAAAAGCAATTCAACCGGGTCAAGTTCAGCAGTGCCAACTATCAAAGTGAGCATATTGTGGCAGTCATTGGAGAGTCCAGTGGCAACAAGCCAGAGGCACACAGCCTTGTTTGCAGATGTAATGCATTTTGTTTTCTCCATCCCTCGTTCTCGCCCGAGACGGGAGGATAACTTGTAAGGGCCCCCATGTTCAAAAGTATTATGTGAATAAATAAAAAGTACTTTTTTGCATGCAAAACTTTTGTTCCCTTTTCTTTCAGTTATTTTCCTTTTTCACTAAAACAACGAAATGGCAAAAGAGTTCTTTTTCTTTTTTCCACTTTTTCTCCAAAAAAAAGCATACTAAAATAAGCTCATCATATGCAGAGCAAATAAAACCATTGATTACGACATGGAAAAATCAACTATGAATCTGGATTTCCAATCAACCAAGTTGAAGACGACATTGAGGAAGATTGCGAATTACCAGTTGAACTAGCACGGCTCCTTGAGCACGAAGAGAAAGAGATTCAGCCATACAAAGAGCCAGTGGATGTCATTAATTTGGGTTCTGAAACTGACAAAAAGAGGTAAAAGTGGGGGCATCTCTCACCAAGCATGTACACTCTGAGTTGGTAGAATTGTTACGTGAATATGTTGACGTCTTCGCTTGGTCGTATCAAGATATGCCAGGGTTAGACACCAATATTGTTGAACATCACTTGCCACTCAAGCCTGAATGTCCTCTAGTCAAGCAGAAGCTCAGAAGGACCAGACCCGATATGGCGCTCAAGATCAAGGAAGAGGTTAAGAAGCAACTAGATGTTGGCTTCTTAGCCATTTTTGAGTATCCGCAGTGGGTTGCTAATATCGTTCCAGTTCCGAAGAAGGATGGTAAAGTCAGAATGTGTGTAGACTATCGAGACCTTAATACAGCCATCCCAAAGGATGACTTCCCTTTGCCTCATATTGATGTTTTGGTCGACAACACGACTCAATTCTCCGTCTTTTATTTCATGGATGCGTTCTCCGGGTACAATCAGATAAAGATGTCATCAGCTGATATGGAGAAGACAACTATTATCACACCTTGGGGAACTTACTGCTAAAAATCATGCCATTCGGCTTGAAGAATGCAGGGGCAACATATTAGCGCGCCATGGTAATACTCTTTCACGACATGATTCATGAAGAGATTGAGGTTTATGTGGACGACATGATTGTCAAATCCAGAACTGAGGAAGATCATCTGGTAAATCTGAGAAAGTTGTTTGTCAGACTCCGAAAGTTTAAACTGCGTTTGAATCCGGCTAAATGTACTTTTGGGGTCCGATCAGGTAAACCTTTGGGTTTCATAGTCAGTCAAAAGGGTATCGAGGTTTATCCCGACAAAGTTCGAGCCATCCAAGATATGCTAGATCCCCGAACAGAAAAAGAAGTCAGAGGCTTCCTTGGGCGACTTAATTACATCTCTAGATTCATAACTCACTTGACGGCTACCTGCTAACCGATATTCAAATTGCTGAGAAAGAACCAATCGATTGTGTGGAACAACGATTGCCAGGCGGCATTTGATAAAATTAAAAAAATACTTGCAAGAACCACCAGTCTTGGTACCACCAGTCCCTGGTAGGCCACTCATTATGTATCTCACAGTGCTTGATGAATCCATGGGTTACGTTTTTGGTCAACACGACGACATAGGCAAGAAAGAACATGCTATCTACTATCTCAACAAGAAATTCACTAAATGTGAGACTCAATACTCACTTTTAGAGAAGACTTGTTATGCTTTGACTTGGGCTGCTCGGCGCCTGAGACAATATATGATATGTCACACTACTTTATTAATATCCAAGATGGATCCGATAAAGTATATATTCGAAAAGCCTGCTGTTACTGGTAAAATTGCCCGGTGGCAAATGCTGCTAACCGAGTATGATATACCATACGTGACCCAAAAAGTAATAAAAGGGAGTGTTTTGTCTGACTATCTCTCTCACTTGCCTGTCGAAGGTTACCAACCGTTAAGGTTTGACTTTCCAGATGAAGACATTATGTTTATCAGAGGCTTTACTATGCCCGGCTTCGAGGTAAGCCCTAAGGAAGGCCCCGAACCAGGATCGCGATGGACGCTCATGTTCGACGGTGCTTCCAATGCCCGAGGTCATGGTATAGGTGTTGTTATCACTTCTCCAACTGGTTTCCACATTCCCTTTACCACTAGATTGTGTTTTGACTGCACCAACAACGTGGCAGAATATGAAGCATGTGTCTATGGTTTAGAGGCGCAATCGACTTGAGAATCAAAATACTTGAGGTATTCGGTGATTCATCTCTATTAATCAGTCAGGTGAAAGGAGATTGGGAGACTCGGGATAGCAAGTTGATACCCTACAAAGAGCACATCAGAAAACCGATACCCTATTTTGATGAAATCTCCTTCCACCATATTTCTAGGGAAGAAAATCAGTTAGCAGACGCTCTAGCCACGTTGGCATCTATGTTCAAAGTCAAATGGAAGAATGAAGCACCATCCATCCAGATTGACCACTTAGATGAACCAGCACATTGTCTAGTAATTGAGGCCGATCCTGACGATAAGCCTTAGTTCTATGACATCAAAACATTTCTAGAGAAACATCGATATCCCGAGGGTATATCCATCACCGATAAGAAAGCTCTGAGAAGCCTCTCTTCTAAGTTCTTCCTAAATAGTGATATGTTGTATAAAAGGAATTATGATTCTGTACTACTAAGATGCATGGATAGACACGAAGCTAATACAATCATAAAGTCCATACACGATGGATGCGATGGTGTACATGCAAAGGGTCCTGCTATGGCCAAGAAGATCCTCCGGGCTGGTTATTATTGGACGACAATGGAGGTTGATTGCTACAATTTTGTGAAAAGATGCCATAAGTGCCAGATATATGGTGACAAGATCTTTGTGCCACCAACTCCATTGAATGTTCTAACTTCTCCATGGCCCTTTTCTATGTGGGGCATCGATATGATTGGGATGATAGAGCCTAAAGCTTCCAATGGACATCGATTCATCCTAGTCGCTATTGATTACTTCAAGAAATGGGTCGAGGCTGCTTCATATGCTAATGTCACTCGACAAGTGGTTACCCGGTTTATCAAGAAAGAGATAATCTGCCGCTATGGAATACCTAGCAAGATCATCACTGACAATGCCAGTAACCTCGACAACACTATGATGAGGGAGTTGTGCGAAGAATTTAAGATCGAACACCACAACTCTTCACCATACCGGCCCAAGATGAATCGTAGAAGCAACTAACAAAAATATCAAGAGAATCATCCAGAAGATGGTCAAGACATACAAGGACTGGCATGAGATGTTACCTTTCGCTTTACATGGTTATAGAACCTCAGTCCGCACATCCACTGGGGAAACTCCATACTCTTTGGTCTATGGAATGGAGGCCCTCCTACCGATCGAAGTAGAGATTCCTTCACTCAAGGTCATCATGGAAGCTGATCTTGATGAGTCTGAATGGGTTCAATCTCGGTACGACCAGCTGAATCTAATTGAAGAGAAGCATTTTAAGGCCATATGTCATGGTCAGTTATACCAAAGACGTCTCAAACAAGCTTTTGATAAGAAGGTTCTTCCTCGTGCGTACCACGTTGGAGACCTCGTGCTCAAGAGGTATTCTGCCATTCACTTAAACCCGCGAGGCAAATGGACTCCCAACTATGAGAGACCTTTCGTAGTCAAAAAGGCCTTCTCAGGTGGGTCTCTAATCCTCACAACAATGGATGGGGAAGATTTGCCTTCGCCAGTGAATGCAGACATTGTCAAAAAATATTATGCCTAAAAAGAAATGATGAAAGCCCGTTAGATTAACCTCCGCAAGGTGAATCTAGGCAAAAATGGCTATCCCGATGGACCAAAAAATTATTTGTCCATGCAAAAGTTAGGGAATACATATGAAGCTCGCTAAGCCGAAAACCCGAAAGGGCGGCTTAGGCAAAAAGGAGAATCCCGGTGGACAAAAAGAATTGAAAGATCCAAGCAAAAGTTAGGGATAAAGGCATTGACTATGATCCTTGAGTCCACACGCTACAAGCTAGATATCAGAGGGTCAAGGACCGACCCAATCACCATCAGCCGAAGCGAGGTCTGGGGATTCAGATTATATGGTAGACTAAGGCCAATGTTGTAATCAATGGAGAAAATCATACAAAAATGTTTCACATTGCCATTTCAATTATTTTTTTCAATTTTTGCAATGTCCTCATTAAGGGCGTCTGCATCCTTGTACTCACCATATGTACAGATTATATATCAATAAAATTCAGTTATTCCAAAAAACATGTTATTCTATGTTTTGTATGCAAAATGATTGGCTTGTCTTACTCACATAACGCTTTAGAATTCCGGGGAATAATAAAAAGCTACATTAAAGAGAAACATTTTGCATTACCATTGAAACCCGATAAACCTGATAGGTGATCGGTGACTCAACAGTAGTGTTACTTGGATACCTGCGACATTCAATCAGCTGGGACACCGTGGAGGTTCCAGCCTTTCAGTGTTCGTTAACAGACAGGGAATTCTGTAATGGCAACATTGGCACCAATTAAAACTTCTCGACAAGCATGTTCTAATTCTCGATGACGAGTCGGAGTTCCCATCACAATAAAGACTCATCCCTACATACGACAAACAAGAAAAAACATACATCATAAAAAATAAGCATACATCATGCACTACATGAAGCATCTTCCCCACACCGGTAATAGGGTATCAACCACCTGGTCCGGCAAATTTCGGGCACGTAGGTATTTAATCCTCTTCTACCTTAAATACCTGAAAAGCTTCTGCAATTCCTGCATTCAGGTCCAAGAAGATTAAATAGGGGGAGCTGTTGTACCCCCAAATTTGCCCTCCCCTCTCTCACCTATGCATCCAATCACTTGATCAGGAGATGACTTGCATACATTCATAATTCATCCACATGCATCATTCATCATGGATTCAGAAGAAGCTAGGGCTCATAAAGCTAGGGTTTGTATAAATATCAAAGTTCAAGGGCATGGTCTAATCACATCATCAGCATGGAGGATGTGAAACCCTAATGATGGTGGTGAAGGTTTGATTTCAACAAAGGTGTGACCAGACAGTCTAGGGCCTTCAAAGCCCTAATTCCTCAAGACATGACTTCATGGAGCTTCCCCTAGGCCTTATCTTGGTCTCCAAAGCCCTAATCAGAACATGGGGAACCATATGAGCTTGGTGGCTTCATTGTGCATTCTTAACCTTCAATCTTCACCCTTTGTCATTTTTGCTTGGCCTAACCCCTCTTGGACTATTGGTCTTGGTCCCAAGTCATTGATTCTATCCATATGGTTGGGTATGCCTTTGGTCCTGATCATCTGAACATCCAAATTCCTTATGTTTCAAGCAATTTGTTGGGCATGCTATTTATGCATGGACACTATGTCAAAACCCTAACCTTATGGTCTCATTTGATGGCCTTGTTCATGTACATTATCAATCAAGTTATTTTTCAAAAGTCCAAGTCATATAACAAAATAATTTGGAAACCAATTTCAAACCATTTGTTGATCCATTTCAATCTATTCCATGTCATTTTAAACCATTACATGTGATTCAACATAAGAAAATACAAAATTTGACATTTTTGACCAATTGTTGACTTTGGTCAACAATTGACTTTTTGTTCAACTTTGACCAAAGTCAACCCAAGACCCTAATACCCTAAATTTCACCATGATCATCAATCCATTGTCCATTTACAAAGAAAATACCAAAAAATGAAGTTTTGACCTATTGTTGACTTTGGTCAATAGTTGACTTTTTGGTCAACTTTGACCAAAGTCAACCTCCCCATTTGTTACCATAAAAAACCTAACCTAACCTAATTGGCCTTGATTCTTCATCAAATATTCATGCTTGGTGGTGCTTTATCTTGATTACTTCATTTGCAAGTAAATGACTTTGTGCGCACCATGTTTAGTTTGACATTTTGAATCACTAACCATTGGCCTTGGTCTGTCCTAAACCAATTCCAAAAAGAACTCACTAACAACATAACATTGTCCCTTGCTTACCCTTCATGGTTCTAAGCTAAGATAACCCACCAAGCCAAGGAAATGCATGATTTCATTAGTGGAGAATCCATGGTATAACAATTATGGCCCTGCTGCTGCAGTAAGCCATTCAACATCTTGTAGCAAACCATTACCTTGTTTTGTTACCACCAAACATTGCCATGATGAATTTACCAAGGATTCTGCAATGGACATCACCACTGTAACAACCCATTTTTTTTAGTATTGAATTATTATACTATTATTATTATTATTTTAATTTAATTATGTGGAGTGTTAATTAATTAATTGGTGTATTAATTCATTATCTAGTGGATAAAAGAAATAATTAAATGATTGAATTAATTAATTAACTTGGTTGCATAGTGGGTGGTTAATTATTTAAATTTAAATAGAGGTATTTAAATATTAGGTATTATTGGGCCTAGTGATTAAATTAGATGATTTAAGCCCAACTAGAATACTATTATAAATAGTAAGAGTGAAGGAAGTGAGAATTAGAATTCACTTGAGCATTGAAGGCAATAGAGAAAGAGGAGAGAAAAAGCGAGAGGAGTCAAGGTTTCCATCAAATTGACAAGGTAATGGGGGAAATCCTTATTATGGGTTAGTATGATTGGATCAATGGGTAGGAACATGTTTTAGGTTGAAAATCCTTAATTGGCATGGTTTGGAATTATTAGGTTTTGATAAATACTCTTGAATTGTGATGATTAAATTATGCTAAAACTGTGAATAAATTTATATTTGGATGAGTCATAATTTTCTGAACGTGTAGCTTTTTACGGAATCAAAATCGGAGGTCCGGAAGTCCTCCAACGATGAAAAATGCGGGGAAATCTGCATTCTGTTTCGTGTTAGCGCAGGAGCAGCTTTCTGTTTTGCGTTAACCGGTTAACCCAGGGCGTTAACCGGTTAACACTGTTACGATATTAAAAAAAATTACATTCTGTCTTGCGTTAACCGGTTAACCCAGGGCGTTAACCGGTTAACACTGTTATAAATTGCCAAGAAGCGCATTCTGTTTTACGTTAACCGATTAACCCAGGGCGTTAACCGGTTAACACTGTTTGAAAAGTGAAAAATTGATATTTAAATGTTGTGTGCGTTTTGGAATGAAATTTATGTGTACATGTTTGATGATTGGCCTATATTGGTGAATAATATATTGTACGAATGTGTATGTATACCATTATTGAATTGTGAATGATTTATGGTTATGGATGTGTATATGTAATCGTAATTGATGTGTTGTGATGAATGTGTATATGTACCAATTGTGAGTCATGGTGATATGTGGGATGTTAAGACGGTATATAGATGGTCTTAATTTCATATGTGTTGGTATGTGCGCATTCATTCATAGCATGGTTGACTTCATTGTGGAAGTGGTTAAGCGGTGATCCTTCATTGGAAACAGACGTAGCAGACGTTAATCCTTAATTGGGATTAGGCGTAGTATTAAGCGGTGATCCTTCATTGGAAACAGACGTAGCAGACGTTGATTCTTAATTGGAATCAGGCGTAGTATTAAGCGGTGATCCTTCATTGGAAACAGACGTAGCAGACGTTAATCCTTAATTGGGATTAGGCGTAGTATTAAGCGGTGATCCTTCATTGGAAACAGACGTAGGGCTTTGGTCTTGTCCGGATCGGAAGCGTGGCTTGGATTCTAGATATTGAATCGGAAAGCGGTGAAACTTTGAGTTCACATTGAGGTACCACATGCATAGAGTCACATTGTCTTGCATTGAGTCGTCTATAGTTATGTGATCATTGAATGCATGTATTGATGTGGATGCGATGTACGTTTGAAATATGTGAGATGATTGTTGGTTAATATTATTGACGTGATTATACGAAGTGTGATGAATTCTTAAATTGTGTTTTAATTCATTGTGCCTTATTATGCTATTTCATGATGATTTGAATTCTCACCCTTTCTGTTTGAATGTTACCTTTACATGGGTATCGCGCAGATACTACAAAGTAGTATTGCTGGAGTAGGTGGACGGTAGCTCGCTCAAGAATAGCTGGAGAGTTTCCGTATTTAGTTTGAAATTAGGTAATGAGTCAATGCTCTGGTCATGTAACACTGGGTAGATTAGTGGTATTGAACTCATATCTTATTTTGATATGCTTTACATCATTAATTGTTTTATTTTATTTGAAGTGATTATGGAGCGATGATCATGGTATGGGACATGGATCATATTATGAATTACATGAGTATTCCTTATTTTCCGCTGCGAACGCATATTGCTTGAATATTCATGATGAAATATGTTATTTTGAATGACCAGGTGTATTGTTGGTTTTTGAAAGTTTTAAGTTTCGAAAACGTCGATGTGACGCCCTTTTCTTTATATGCGTGCTTATTTACTCTGATTATATGCTAAATAATTTGGGGTAGATAAAGGGGTGTTACAACCACCAGGCCTCATCAAGCATGACCTGAGCCAAAACCTGAACGTCAACATGCTGCATGAATGTTCCTATGAGCCAACACCTGCTACCAAAAATCCAAATGAAACCATATCCAAGCAGTGAAGTTGCAAAGTAAAACCTGGTACCGACTACAATCATACAGTCATCTGAGCTTACATAACCATTTAGACATGCTAGCACCTGCATTTGGCCTTAAAATTGTGATGATGAAGGGCTCATGAAAGCTGCAGCAAAAGAATCATCTCTGCATAAACAAAACCATCCAGAAGCATCAATGCACAAAACCATCCTCTGATATCCACAAACTACGATGCCTAGTAACTGTGTCAGGAATATAGGAAATGCACCTATCTCATTGTTGGCTAAAGCAAGTTCATTAGTTGAATCAAAGCCTACAAGCCAGTTCATATCTGCTACAAAACATGACAACCATGGGCATTAATACCTATTGCATGTCCACAAGCTGAACTCATGCCAACTATGGCCAAACTGCAACAATCATAGAAGACATACATCCTGACCTGCTCACATGTTACCAAATGGCCATCAAAGTCTTGGTCTTGTGCAACATCATATCATGCTGCAATAATCCAAATGAGACTACACCAAGGCAGTGGATTTGCAAGACTTGTCACCATTTTGAACATACATTGCATTGGCCATAAAATTTGCAGACAACCAAGTCAAAACCATACAGGGTTGTAAGACCTTGATGCATGAATTTGGAAGTGAGGTGCATTTGTCTTGCATCCTGGAACAGGCAAGGCAACAACATCACCAACCACCAAACCAACATGGGCTTTACACAACAAACCAAGCTTCCAACCATCTTAATGCATTAGTCCTGTGACCAAAGCCAATACCAGTTTGCTGCAATGGTCCTACTTGACCTGTACCAATCCACACTACCTAAACATACTACACCCTGAATCCTACTAGCAAAACCACTAGCCATGATAGTGGAAACAAAAATATAACCAATCAATGCCAAGCTAACCTATTTCCAACTCAAGCACATGGCTGTTATCTTGCAGTTCAATAAAAAACCAGACTTAGAAACTTACCACATGCTGACCTGGAAGAAGGATTCAACATAATATGCATTGCAAGGCTAAGTGTGTAGCAGTAGTGCATCTTCACAGTTGTGACACACCTCAAAGGCAAACCTGTTCCAAGCCTGCATCAAGATGCTTCCCTTGTCAATTGTGGATAAACCTTAATTTGAACATGATTTGCCAATGCAAAGCCCATTCAAGTATGCTGCAGCAAAACCAATGAGGGCAAGGGAATGAATACAAGCAGTGGGAATAAACATGTATGGCATCATAAGCAAAGATAACATTCACCTGTTCAGCCAGTCAAGGATCCAAGTGCAAGACCAAAGCCACTTAAAAGCAACCTGCAACAAGTTCAACAGGTTACTAAACCAATTCCACATAACTTCAATCTAACCATAACCTGCAGTAGCCAGTCAAATTTAAGATTCACTCATTTTTAACCAACATAAACTAACATAGCTAACTGAGTTTCAGCTTCACTAACCAAATGAGTTTTTAGTTAACTCAGTGAGTCAACACTAACTAATTCCAAGCCTTCTCTAACTAACTCCAGACCTCATTCCTAGCCTAACCTAATTCCAAACCTCAGCTCTATTTAAGAGATTCATAGCTCTCATTTTCAGCACCTTTGGAACTTTGGAACCTTATGCGAATTCTCTCTGCAATCTCTTCCCTCACCCTCACCAAAGCTCTCTCTCTCTCTCTCTCTCTCTCTCTCTCTCAAAAATCCATTGAAGCTTCACATTGAAGCTTCAATTTAGCTTGAGATAAACCACCTCACTCTCACTCTGCATCGATCCAGTTCAGAAGAAGAAGAAAGAGACGAAAAGAAGAAGAAAAAGAAAGAATCAAGGTCAGAAAGCTTACCGGTGGATTCTCCGATCATCTTCTCCGATATGTCATTTATCATTCAATATCGTTTTCTTGTTCTGAGTTCACCAAGACGTAGCACCTAGGTTAAGGAGTGGAACCCCCATAGTATTAGGGATTGGTCTCCACCGAACGCCATTTAAATTGACTTGTAGACCGTTAGGGTTCTTTTGTTCAGCGGTTTGATTCAACCGGTGCAAGAGTCGTTTCGTAATTCCATTGTCATATTCATGCTCAGCTTGATATCGCGCATCTAATGATGGTGGTGTTTAAGTGTAAGCCACTACTGGCGCCGGCGTGGTGAACCACAAGGAACGGAGAGGTGAGACTACGCGCGCTTTAGAATTCACTTGAATTCTGTTTGGGCTTAGGCCCACTGATTCCCCTTTCACACCACACACATCACCAATGCACCCCCTAGTGACTTTGGGAAGAAATGAATTTGGGCTTCGTCAGGCCCATTAACATTGTTACTAATTCCCCCATGCAATTTTAACATACACCCCCTAGTTGGAGTGTTGAGACACTGATTGGGCTCAAGAAGCCCATTTTCACTTTTACTGCGTACACCCCCAGTTTTTTGGATTTTCTTGTGGAATAAAAAACAGCTTTGGGCTCATCCTGAAGCCCATTAACCCAGTTCTGTTTTATACTCCCATTTTCAATTCACACCTCCATTTTAATTGCTTTTTTCTTTTATTTTCTTAATTGATTTTTTGAAATGTAATTAGGTTAATTAGGATAATATTAGATTAATTAGGTAGTTTTTACAATTAGGAATAAAATCTTGGTTTTTAGGATTTTAGTTTTAATTAGGGTTTTATTAGAATTTTAATTGGGACTTTTATTATAATTTTAATTAGGGCCTTGATTAGATTTTAATTCTTCTTGGATTGAATTTAGAATCATCCCATTTTCAACATTAGGATTAGAATTCATCTTTAGGGTTTAATCAACTTTAAACCATAATTAGAATTTGATATATTTTGCAATTGACCATTTTACCCTTTTAGACTTACTTTGGTATTTTTGTGTTATAATTGCATGCTCCCCTTAGGATTAGAATTCAATCATTTCCTAATAATTGTAGGACTTAACATATGTCTTTTAATCAATATTTTGACATGCTCCCTTAGGACCTTTAACATAGAATTTTGATTCAATTTTAATAAATCAATGCATGATCCCTTAGGATAGTTTCTAACAATTACTAACTTTGATTAGATCCAAACTTAGTTCCCCATAAAACCAAATCAAAACCCATGATTAAATTCATCAAAAGCAATTTTGATTAATTAAATCCTTTGAACTTGTATAATCCCACAGTCTGAATTGAGTGACCAAAAGACCCTTGATCACTTAATAAGACTTTTCTTCCAAGCTGTGGAGCTCAAGGCCTCAAGACAGGATCTTAGATCAAGGCATCCTCAGTCATACCAAGCAGCGGATTATTCAAGCACATCAAAGGTGGAAACTTCAACACTTGTTAAATCAAAGTTAGAAGAGTGTGACACGAGCCTTAAGCAATAGAGAAGGAGTGGGACTAGAGTATTCCTACCCCTATTCTGAGTATCTTTGGGTATGGGACGTATGACCCAACGCTCATCGTATTCACCTCTATTCATAGACTTTAGCACAATTCTAATCATACAATTGACAAGTCTCTCTTCACAAAGGCAAAAACAATAAAACCAAGGACAACAGTCAACAATTTATCAATCATGAATCAAGTTGTACGATACAAGCCTTAAGTAATGGAGAATGAGTGGTACTGGTGTATTCCTACCCCCATTTTGAGTATCTTTGGGTACGGGATGTATGACCCAGCGCTCATCGTATTCACCTCCATTCATAGACTTCAATGCAATTCGAATCAAACGATTGATAAGGTCTTCATCTTCAACACGAGAAACAACTACAAAGACTCTTCTCCCTCCACTTGAAAGTTAGTGCGATTCTCATCCAGTAACTATCAAGTCTATCCATTCTTCAATCAATTCAATCTCAATCATCCATTTCTTCTTGCCTCCAATCAATTTATTTTTAGCCCTAGTGGGCTGAACTACGAAAGCTCTGATTTCCTTATTGCACTATAAGGGTACGTAGGCAGAAGAACCCAGTTTCTTCGTGAGCTATCTTATTTATCAATCTATCTTCTCTATCCAATCATTCCTCATTCATCTTTTTGGGATCAATCATACTTCTCCTTGGACTCCTTGTACATCCTTTTAGGACGTCCTGATGATAGTCTGTCTCTTCAATCGAGAGTTGTTTGGGCTACAACCCCAAACACTTAATTCAGTCTTTCTTTTTTGCTTTACCTTATAGTGGCGGCCTACTAGTCCACATATTGGTAAATTCCTACCTTGCTCTTCGATTAAGAGTTTATCCTTCTCTTGGATCCAAGTTACTATCTTGATTTGATCTCGAATTGTCGATTCCCCAGCAAGCACCACTACTTCTTGCACTCCAGTACTACAATCCTTCCTTGACTTGGTATTTGTCTTGTGAGTCCCTGTTGCTTAGACAAACATCTCTCTTTCTATTCTTATAGTTCCGAACTACGATTACTCTGACTTTCTCATTGCACGAAGAGAATACGTAGGCACGCGGATGCGAATCCTTGGCGAGCATACTTCTAATTATTCCTCCTTTGCCTTAGGGCATCATTCATATCTTTCACTATCCATTACCTACCTTCGATCATAAACCGTTCACCCAGTGACATACTATCCGTTTGACATCGAAATACACTTTCTTCGGAATTCCATAAACACTCTTGTTGGACACCTAATGTAGTCCGCATTTCTACCTAGAGTTGTTTGGGCAAACAACCCCAAACACTTAATTCCTTCCTTTTTTAGCCAAAACCCTATAGTGGCGGCCTGCTAGTCCACGTATCGATTAACGTTGTTTCCCTCTATGGTAGAAACCTCATTTCTCTTATGGATTCCAATACACTTTCACCTTTCAATTTCAAGCAATACTTATTCAGTCACTTATCACCAAATATTCTATTTTGTGACTTCGGTCACTCCACTCCGTCCATCTCCATGATACATTCATATTCTACCTTCTTTCACTCCATGTGACATACCTATTCTTTGAGCCAAATACACTACCTCTTTGCAATCCTTCTTGCGTCACCTCGTGAACCAAGAGATGTTTGGGACTGTGCCTAAACACCTATTTCTTCATCTTTTCAGCTTTATCTTATAGTGGCGGCCTGCTAGTCCACATATTGGTAATAGCCACCTTACTCTTGGGTTCATTTTTTCACCTTTTTTGGAGTTCAAAACACAATTCTTTGGTTCAAACCATATCTTTATCACACTTCTTGTCATCTCCCACTTCCAGTTCCTTGAACTATGGAGCTCTGAATTCCTCATTGCACTATGAGGACACGTAGGCATGAGGGCCCCAATCCTCACCGAGAACTTTATCTATCTCCCTTCCTTTCTCCATTCTTTTGCGAGTAATCTTTAGTTATCACACCTATTCGAGCGAGAATAATCAAAACGGTTCCCATGGAGTACCATGGATGTTTGGGGGTGCTAATACCTTCCCCTTGCATAACCGACTTCCTTACCCATCATATCTCTTCCCCCCATGTTTTATCGATGTTTTCCTTTCCCTTTGGGGATAAATAAAGTTCAATGGCGACTCTGTTGTATGTTCGAGCGTGCGATACGTTCGGGTATATTTCCGCTAGCTTCACCTGCGCCCAAAACTGAGAAGCAAGTCAGAGGTTTTCTCGGCCACTTGAATTATATCTCAAGATTCATTTCACACATGACTGCCACATGTGCGCCTATACTCAAGCTTCTTCGAAAAGATCAGTCTTGTGATTGGATCGAAGACTGCCAGAAAGCTTTCGACAGTATCAAAGAGTATTTGCTTGAGCCTCCGATTCTGTCTCCTCCTGTTGAAGTAAGATCATTGATCACGTATTTAGCTATTCTTGAAGAGAGTATGGGTTGTGTTCTAGGTCAGCAAGACGAGACTAGAAAGAAAGAGTATGCAATTTACTACATCAGTAAGAAGTTCACCGATTTTGAAACTCGGTATTCTACTCTTGAGAAGACTTATTGCACGCTGGCTTGGGCTGCTAAGCATCTGCGTCAATATATGTTGAATCATACCACTTGGTTGATATCCAAAATGGATCCAATCAAGTACATTTTTTAGAAGCCTGCTTTAATTGGGAGGATTGCCCACTGGCAGATATTGTTATCAGAGTATGATATTTAATACCGATCTCAGAAAGTGATCAAAGGTAGTGTCTTGGCTGACCATTTGGCTCACCAACCAATTAAAGATTACCAGTCAGTGCAATATGATTTTCCCGATGAAGAGATCTTATACTTGAAAATGAAAGATTGTGATGAACCATTACTTGAAGAAGGGTCAGACCTGGTTCCCATTGGGGCATGGTATTTGATGGAGCTGTTAATCAATATGTAATGGAATTAGGGTAGTAATCATTACTCCTCAAGGCACGCATTTTCCATTTACAACTAGACTGACTTTCAAGTGTACAAATAATATGGCAGAGTATGAAGCTTGCATTATGGGGCTTGAAGAGGCCATTAATCTCAGAATCAAGTATTTGGACGTCTATGGAGATTCAACTTTGGTTATGAATCGGATCAAAGGTGAATGGGAGACGAATCAACCCGGTTTAATACCATATAGAGATTATGCGAGGAGGATTTCAATTTTATTTACAAAGGTTGAATTTCATCATACCCCTCGAGATGAAAACTGGATGGCAGATGCTCTTGAAACGTTGGCTTCAATGATTATAGTTAACTATTGGAATGAGGTTCCCAATTTGACTGTGATGCGTCTTGATAGGCCAACTCATGTGTTTAATGTTGAAGAGATCAAAGATGAAAAGTCGTGGTATTATAATATCAAGTGTTTCCTCCAAAGTCAGATTTACCCGTCTGGGGCATCTTTGAAAGATAAGAAGACTTTGAGAAGATTAGCCGGCAATTTCTACCTGAATGGTGATGTGTTGTACAAGAGAAACTTTGATATGGTACTGCTCAGATGCGTGGATAGACACGAGGCAGACTTACTGATGACTGAAGTCCATGAAGGTTCCTTTGGTACTTATTCCAATGGACATGTAATGGCGAAGAAGATGTTGCGAGTAGGTTACTATTGGCTGACAATGGAATCTGATTATTGCAAGTTTGTGAAGAAATGCTACAAGTGTCAAATATATGCAGATATGGTTCATGTTCCTCCGACACTATTGAACGTCATTTCTTCCCCATGGCCCTTCTCCATGTGGGGAATTGACATGATTGGCCTGATTGAGCCCAAAGCTTCGAACAGACATCGTTTCACTCTAGTGGCTATTGACTATTTCACAAAATGGGTTGAAGCGACATCGTATGCAAATGTAACCAAGCAAATTGTTGTAAGGTTTATCAGGAATCAGATTATAGGTCGTTATGGTGTGCCCAGTAAGATCATTACTGATAATGGATCAAACTTGAATAATAATATGGTGGAAGCTCTTTGCAAAGACTTCAAGATTGCATATCATAATTCTTCTCCCTACAGACCTAAGATGAATGGGGTTGTTGAAGCTGCAAACAAGAACATCAAGAAGATCATCCAGAAGATGGTTGTGACGTACAAGGATTGGCATGAAATGCTCCCATTTTCTTTGCACGGGTATCATACATCTATCCTCACTTCAACAGGGGCAACCCCTTTTTCACTTGTTTATGGTATGGAAGTTATGCTCCCCGTAGAGGTTGAGATCCCATCATTGCGTGTCTTGATGGAAGCCAAGTTGACTGAAGCTGAATGGTGTTAGACCAGGTATGATCAACTAAATTTGATTGAAGAGAAGAGGTTGACTGCCATGTGCCATGGTCAGTTATACCAGCAAAGAATGAAGAAAGCTTTTGATAAGAAGGTTAGACCTCGTGTGTTCAGAGAAGGTGACCTTGTGCTCAAGAAGATCCTATCTTTCAAACCAGATTCTAGGGGCAAATGGACTCCTAATTATGAAGGCACAAATATTGTTAAGAGAGCCTTTTCAGACGGTGCTTTGATTCTTACAACTATGGATGGTGAAGAGTTCACGTGTCCTGTGAATGCAGATGCAATCAAGAAATACTTCGCCTAAAAAGAAAAGAACAACTCGCTAAGTTGAAAACCCGAAAGGGCAGCTTAGGCCAAAATGAGCGTCTCGGTGGATTGAAAACCTAAAAGGGGGATCCAGGAAAAAATTAGAGACATAAAATAGAAAGAATCATCCTGATAAATTGAGTACCCCACCTTGGGGAAATTTATGCAAAAAAAAGGGATTATGGCAAGTAACTACATCCTGCTAATCTTCAATTTTGAAGACTTTCTTGAGCACATTGTTGGATTCTGATCCCCAGTAGCGGGCAAGAGCATAGTGGATATCAAGAGTTGGTAGAAGGACTAGTGATCATTATATTAAATGTATCCATTTTCCATGTAAATTACCATTTTCAACTTTTGTAAAGATCTACAGAGTCTTGTCATTTATAGACTACCATTCTATTAAATAAAGTTGAGCTATTATCCAATTGTTTCTAATATTGTTTAATTCAGACAAATAGATTTAAATTTTATTATGATCATTTTTGAAATTAAATTTTAATCAAAAACATATTTTCTTAAACATATAAAAGCATTAATTTTAAGCAATCGATTTCATTAAGAGGAATATCAATAGTGGTTTCAAAGCAGTAAGCCCTAAATGTGGAGCATTATCGGTTCTCCCCAAGCAGTTGGCGTGTTTCCTCTTTGATCCTCGACAGTATGTTAGCATCCGGTGTTTGTTGATTTCCCCAGTCGGTTAGTTCGCTATTATCCCCAGTTGAGTTTGTGATTGTCCTCCCTCAGGTTGTAGGCACCTCATTGCAATAGTTTGCGGCAAAATTTTGCTTCCTCACAAGTTGCCATCAGATTTGTCCCCAGTCAAAGTCTCCTCCTGGTTTCTGGGCAGCTATTTGTGCTTATCCCCTGTAGGGTTGTCTCCCATTTGATATGATGTTAACCTAAAATTCCCCGTGAAGTTGATAATAGTTTCCTCAACAGATCTCCTCCGTTGTTCCCCATCTAGGGTTAAGCCTTTGAGATGTTTGATCTTTTCTCCAGCAGTTGTTTCCCTCTTTTGTGGATTGGCCGAAAACTGTATCGATGATTCAAATCAGCGACATGTTGTATCCTTTGTGATTGTTTTGTCAGCATAATCATCATATATACATATACATATACATATACATATACATATACATATACATATACATATACATATACATATACATATACATATACATATACATATACATATACATATACATATACATATACACTCATATAACTTGCATTATTGCATTACTACATTTTTGTATCCTATGTTATGGTGGTACTTTATCCCCATGCATGTTTGGTATGTTTGCTCTTCTTCAATTGTAGAGTGTCAGCCCCCTAAGCAGAAAGACTTTAACCTTTCTCCTTTCCCCATTGAGTTATTTCCTCGTGGATGATTATTATTTCAACCTCCTCCCTAGTTGATTATCTGGATGGAACCATTCCCCTTGAGTTATATCCTCATTGGGTTGAGTCTTGATTGACCGTTTCTTTCTAGATCTTACCTAGATAGATGCTTTTGGTCCCCTAAGAGGCTATTACCCAGTAACTGGTAGTATTCTTCTTAGTCTGCAGTTTGTTACTTCTTGCCCAATACCCGGCTAAAGTAACCCCTCTTCTCCCCAGCGGATTCGTTTTCACGTCTCCCAGGAAGTATATCCTTGATATGTTCATCCTAACCGATGACAAATATTTTTCCCTCAGCTTTGAGTTTATCCTTGATATGTTCATCCTAACTGATGACGGATATTTTCTTCCCCTGCTTTGAGTTTATCCTTGATATGTTCATCTTAACCAGTGACAGATATTCTCCCTTTGGAATTCTACCCAGTAAAAAGGTAGTTGTAATCCCTATTTTATTCCCTAGAGAGTTAATCCTTGATATGTTCATCCTGACCGATGACGAGTTTCCTTCTCTTTGCGGTCTTTTTGCCCAGTGAATGATAGCTGTAAATCCTAATTTTCTCCCCTTTACAGAGTTTATCCTTGATATGTTCACTTTAATCGGTGACGGATATCCTCTTTGTGGTTTTCTATCCAGTAACTGATAAATGTAATCCCTATTCTTCCCCCGGAGTCTATCCTTGATATGTTCATCCTAACCGGTGACGGATATTCTCTTTCTGGTATTCTATCCAGCATTCGATATATATAATCCCTACCTCTTTGTTCATGCGGTTTATCCTTGATATGTTCACTTTAATCGGTGATGGATATCCTCTTTGTGGTTTTCTATCCAGTAACTAATAGATGTAATCCCTATTCTTCCCCGGAGTCTATCCTTGATATGTTCATCCTAACCAGTGACAGATATTCTCTTTCTGGTATTCTATCCAGCATTCGATAGATGTAATCCCTACCTCTTTGTTCAGGAAGTTTATCCTTGATATGTTCATCCTAACATGTGACAGATATTCTCTTTCTGGTATTCTATCCAACATTCAATAGATGTAATCCCTACCTCTTTGTTCATGCAGTTTATCCTTAATATGTTCATCCTAACCAGTGACGGATATCCTCCTTAGCATCCCCAGACAATTTTATCCTTGATATGTTCATCTTAACCAATGACTTATTTTCCTTCCTTTAAGTTTATCCTTGATATGTTCACTTTAACCGGACAAATATTTTCTTCTTTGCGGTATTCTGCCCAGTATCCGGTAGTTGTAAATCCTATTTTCATCCTTTCCCCAGCTAGTCTATTCTTACCCAGTAACCGGTAATGAATGCACCTCCTGGCGGTCCTCAGCGAGTCATCCTTGATGTATTTACCCTAACCGGTAACAGATGTCCTCCCTGTCAGATTTTGTTATCCCGTACCCAGTAATTGGTAGTGGATAATGTATTTTTTCTCCTCCTGTGTTGAATATCTCTTCTTCCCCATTTGAGTTTGAGTGCGTATTTACTTAGTGGAATCGTTGTTCCTGTTTGGTTCGAGTATTTCAGCTTTGTTCTGATCTATCCGTCTCCCCTGCAAATGATCTTTGTATCCCCTCGGCCGAGTCTTTCCATTGATTTATTTTTTATGGAATTCCTCTAGTCCCCAGAAGTTTTTTAAGTCATAGCCTGGCCTACACACAACCCTTTTACCCCCCAAAGTCTTTGTCTCCCCAGTGAGTTTTCCTTACGGAATGTATTATGCTCCTGCGGACTTTCGGTCTCTCCGGATTCTTTTCCTTTGTGGCAATATTTCCCCACAGAGAATTATTTTAACATTCAAAGCACATGCATCATGAGGTCTCTTAGGGACCAAAATTTGTTTCTATATATTATCATTTAAGCCCATTCTACTAAGTCGATACGAAGATTTTAACCTTTATCTCCTCAGTTAGAACGTCCTTAAATAGGGGAAGTTATAAGACCCCAATTTTGACCATAAGATCCCTCATGCAATCTCATCATATGCATTAGCATTGGGATCATGCCTTGGCATCCTCCTTACCCTTCATGCATTGGGTTTGTATTGGGAGAGATCACCAAGCACCATGTGATTCTATCATACCTTGTATTTTACCATCTTTACTAACTAAAATACCAAAAATATGTCTTTGCATTTGTCTAACTCTTTTGTAGGTAGGGCACATGATCACCTTTGATCCATCAAGCTCACATCTAGGGTATAAGACCCTCATTGCCAAAAGCTCAATCAAGAATGATCTATAATGGCTTTAGACATCATATATGAATCCCCATGAGCCTCACATATTATTTTGATCATCAAATCATCAAGAGTTTGGAATTGGTTTGTAGTGGAAACCCTAGTTCATCTGGGTGTCTTGTGTAACTTCTTCACCAAGCTTCTTCAACAATTGATCAAATATTTCAAGGGATACTTCAAATTTCATTATCTTATACATATATGATCTCTCAAGAGTCAAGAGAATTTCAAGCTAGCAAGTTGGTTGATGGTGGTTGACTAGAGGAATTCATCTGATCAAATTTGGGGTCTCCTAGACCCTATATCCTACAATTTTTATCATATTAAAATGATTCCAAGAAAAAAGTTACTCTAAATGACATTCTAAACAACTTTCATGTTGAGGTCTAGAGCTAGTTTTGCTTGTAAAGTCATTTTTTATGGTGAAAGATTATAGGTCATTTTGTCTAAACCCTAATTTGAAGGTCGACTTCCCAAGGCCATAACTTGCTCAATTTTTATGAGATGAAAGATTTACAAGTTTCATAATCAAATTCAAGGTGTCTCATTAAAATTTGATGTTTGAAGGAAGAGATAATTCAACTTTTATGAGCATGTGATATGAGGATACATTATAGGTCATTTTGGACCAATACCATTGAACAAGTGATTTTCCTCAACTTCAAAAATGCATAAATCATTCATATTAAATCCAAATGAGGTCAAATTTGTGACCATTTTGAAGGACTTTGAAATAGATACAACTTTTATGAAGGAATGTTTCTCATTTGAAGCTCACATAAAAAGTTAGCCAAGGTGGAATAAGTGAACATATGGCTTGACACTTAGAAACAATTTTGATATGTTAAAATTTCCCAACTTCCACCTCAAAATTCATCATGATACAAGCTTAAAATGGAAAAGTGTTCAATATGAAAGTTGTTTCTCTTGATCTAACCTTTCCAAAAAGTCCAAGTTCATCCATTTTGGACAAGATTTGAATGGTCTGCACATGGCTTGAACATGGCATCATCATTTGGCAAAGATCAAACTTCAAGCTTCTATACACATTTGCCTTACACTTCAAGATGATTTCAGACTTTCTCACACTTGATTTTAGACCTAAAGGAATCATCTCATGGGCCTGTACACTCCCATGCACCCATGCACCACTCATTTCCAAATTTGGAAATTCAATTGTAAGGTGAAAATAACATGTGATTCAGCTATAAATAGAGGCCTCTAGGTTCAGAATTGGGGACTCCTTCGCGCCAACTTTGATCCAAACCCCCAAACCCTTCGATTTGAGAGGATAATCCTGAGAATTTTCTTTGAGAATTGAGTTTGAATCTCACTGTTTTGAGATTTAAAACTCCATGGATCCAAGAAGTTTTATGCATTCTAATCTACTTCTGCAAGCTTCCTGAGTGAGATCAAGCACGAGCCAAGGCAAAAGAAATTGAATCTAGACCTGCATTGAAGGTATTTTCTAGAAATTTTCATCTCTTTGATTCTCACTCAATTCTCCATAATTCTCTTGGTTCCATGCTTGTCTGAAGTCCTATCAATGTAGGTAACAAGATTGAGTTGCTTTAAGGTCAAATGGAAGAAACTCAGATCATGCACCTCAAATTTCAACTCCATGTATCTCTCAATATACTTGGAGTTAGGATGAATTGAGCCCAGATTCGTGCTCAGTGCCATTTTTACTTCAAAATCATGTTCTTCTTTTTTATTTTAGTGATGGTTATGATTGGACCAATCCAACGAGGCTCGCCTGAGAAGGTGACCGGAGATTTGCTCCGGTGGTGAGTTGGCAAGGTCCAGAGCCACATGATCTATTCAGTATGTTTTAATCACGAGCGTTGGTTTTGATTACCTGTATTGTGGCGCGCTGACTCAAGTCCACCATGGAAAGCGCGCTTGTGGCCACTTGATCTGCCACCTCAATTAATGAGGGAGATCAAGTGGTCCACGTTTTTTCTGATTATTTGATTTTCATTTTATTTGTTTTATTTTCATTAATTCATATTAATTTTAATATTGATCCAAAAAATATGAGAGTTTCACCAAACAAATTTAAATAAATTCTTCTTTCATTTTCTGAATTAAAATTATTTGTTGGATCCTTATTAATATTTTTCATGATTTAATTGATTTTATGAATATTTTTAATTGTTTAAAAATAGTTTTAAGTTTCCAAAAATTATGAAAAAATTTCTCCAAGGTCCTTTGACCTTGTTTGACCTATGATAAATCTCCTAGCCATTCCTTTGGTGTTTTGATGAGGTTTTAGGAAATTGACCAACCATAATTTAATTTAATGCATATTTAAATTGTTTTTAATTAATTAAATGCCAAATAAATTGTGTTGAGCCATTTTAATTGACTTGTTGAGTTTGACTTGTGTTTTTGGGCCTTGGTCAAGGTTGATTTGACTTTGTTAGGTTAAGATCATTGGATTTAGGGGATCGATGAAATGTACATTTCATCTCCCAAAATGAATGAATGATCTTAATTTGGTAAAAGTACTCCTTTGACCAATTTGTGTTGATTCCATTCCCCCTCCTTCTTCATCTCATTCCTCTTCTTTATTCATTCATGTCATGAACCTATGATATCTCTATATCCTGAGGCTAGTTGATTGCAAAATCAACATGAGTATGGATGAGATTAGGTCTACCATTTTGCATATTCTTTTTGTGTGTGGTATGTTCCATGAGCATAGTCCATTATACTATGTCTCTAACATGCATTAACACCAAAATTCTATTGCCCGACCTCAAATAGTTGTGACTTCTACATAAGTCCAATTACGATTGCTTAACATAACGCTAAATTTGTGACACAAAAGGCATATCATTCTAGTAAGTGAGATTGTAAGTCTCCCCTATTTCATGGTATTGTGTGGAAACTTGACAATTTTTCCTTTCTTTGTAAGATGTCCTAGTTCAAGGATCCATGCTTGTGATAAGTGGGTTGAGTGTTCTCCAAAGAATGACTTTAAAAAAACAAAGCAAAAGCAATACTAACTTCTAATCAACTAACAACTAACATTTAATTTCAAGTCATTTACCCTTATGCACTTTAATTTCAGGCTTTTATTCATTTGTCATTATTCATACCATTCAAATTGTTTACTTTAATGTCATCTTTACTTTGCCCACTTGGGCCATAATTTGTGATATAATGTGTTTGTATATACTTGTTTGTGTTTATGGTCTTTTGACCTTAATGTACATAATAAGAACAAAAAACCTTTTAAAGCATTTTTGTATGGACTGTTGGTTTGATTTGAGACTATTGGACTTAGAATTTAGGCAACACTCCTTATGCAAAGGACTTGGCTAATGCCAACTTTTATGAAACCAAGTTATTGTGAAGTAAACATTCATCTGATACAATATTGAAGATCCATTTGAGTTCATCTGCAACATGATCATATTGAAGCTGTTATTTTGAACTTGTGTCTTATGCAATCTTTGAAGTGATCTAATACATGGGAAATTTCGAAGAAGATCATGGAGTTGCTTAGCTTGGATGTGGATATCTTTATTTGATGTCGTGCTCTTCACTTTGCCATTTGTGTATTGATATTACTTGATTCTAAAGTCCAAGGGAAATTTGGGTTTCTATATGACATTCTTGTCTATTGGATTGCAACCCATTGTCAGATCTTTTAACTCATAACTTTTTAATTTGTACTTAGGATTAGTCTCTTCATCTCCTCCCCATTTCTTAAATTTCAAAATCTCTCCCTCCTTTTAAAATCTTCTTTGCTTGTATTTTTTCTAAACTTAGACTTTATTGCAAATTAGAAACCTTGGTCTTATGCCGTTGCATTTTCAAACTTATTTTCTTAATCAAACTTGTGAATAAACTTAACTATACTTGACTTAAAATTTTCAAAAGACAAAAAGAACTAACACTCATTCAAACCTTTTAGGCCTTTCGTGCCTTTGTTAAAACTTAAATTTTCGTTAAAAGCAATGCATTCACTTTGAAATTGTTACCACGAACTACGAGGTTTTGATCCCTCATTTTTATGTTGGTACCTAGGCACAAGTCCGAAGGTCTTGTTAAACACAAAAAACATAATTAACGAATTCTTTTCTCATCCCTCCACTCTATTTATTGCAAACATCATTTTCTACAAAAATACATATGCACACAAGAAAGGGCTCCCTAGAAGTACCTAGGACACTTTGGGTGCTAACACCTTCTGTAACACCCTTCTAAAATACCCCAAATATTTAATTAAAATAGCAATATATCAATCAGAGTAATT